>NW_022196896.1:52934394-52967350 GCF_008632895.1 Mastomys coucha | reverse complement strand
CATACACACACACACACACACACACATGCATGCACGGAGATATACACATGATTTTAATTAAAAATAAATAAATCTTTCAAATACTTTCCATCTTGTTATTTCTTTATTACTTCACTCCAACCCTAATCCTAACCCTAATCCTTGAGATATTTCTCACTATGTGGAATTTCTAATGCCACACTAAGATTTTTTTCCCATACTAATCACATCTTCAAACATTTTTAAAGGTAAGATAAGGTGGGAAAAAGAATAATGAGAAAGTCACTTGTTTACGTGACAAGTCTCTCAAGGCTTTCCAAATCATGACCTAATAATCAAAAATGTTCCAAAGGCAAAAGATAAGATTATATTTGTTTTCAGGAAACTTACGGAAACATAGTAGAAGGTACTCTAATGAGGTGAAAAATGGGGGTATGTGCTAAGGATAACAGAAATTACTGATGGCACGTGAAATATGAGGACTCAAGTCTTCCTCCTCTCCAGAGAGTCTCAGTGAGGTGGAAAGACTGAGCCGGAACAAGAGACTCTCCGGCATGAGAAGCTCCCTCCTCTTCTTGTGTTCTTGATGAGGCCACCAGCCCAAGTTGGTCTTGTTCTTGGAAGGCCATGGGGGCTATGAAGTAGCCAAACTCATCATCATATCAGGAAGTAAAAGATGATAAAGTGGTCCCTGGGGGACAATTCAAGTTCCAGCATAAAAGGTGAAGGAGTTGGATGTTACTATCAATGTCACAGGAGGCATCCTGGTTCTCAGTGAAGTTCAAGATGTCCTTTAGGACCTCTCCAAAGCCTGCCTCACTCCCTCTTGATGTCATGATGTTGAGTGCTTTTCTTCCAAACAGCAAGTTAGATCAACACTGATGCACTAGGGATGGGCACATGGAGTTTCCACATTCAGCTTGGCAATGGGCTGACCCTCAGCCTTAGCAACACTGGTGGGTACATGGATAATTTTCCTGGCAACATATTAGCCACTGTGCTACGTTTCCCAACAGGAGCTATCCACAGTCTTCTGGGTGATGGTGATACAATGGGTCATGAATCCCTCCACAGTGCTTAATTCACCACCATGAGTGACTTAGGCCAGTGGAGCTAAGTGGCTAATGGTACTGAAGACATTACAGATGATCTGGAAGAAGTTATGGAATTTCTTCCATACTTCAAAAACATGGAGACATCAGGCAAAGGAGCAAAGATAACTCTTGTAGCTTCAAGTGATCCCTAACTTTCCCCATTGTAAATAAGACACCAGTGGACCCCACAGTGTATACAGCACCAGCATCACCCTACTGGATATTGACGGGATCTTGCTCCTGGAAGATAGAGATGGGCTTTCCTTTGATGACAGACTTCCCATCCTCAGCCTTCACTATGCCATTGAAATGTCCATGAGTTGAGTCACACTGGTCTACATGTTAAGCCATGCAGCTGCAATCAAGAGAAGTATCATTGACAGTGATAGGTCAACTTTGCCAGAGCTGAAAACACCCTTAGTGATCAGGTGCCCAGGATAGTCAAATCTGGCCTTTGTCATCATGTCTCAGACATAGCCATCACTGAGTGAGAGAACACGGTTATCTGTCAAGCAGGACAGAGAACACAGGCAAAATTTGAGACTGCTATGGTGCTAAAATTAAAAAGTCATTCATTCTGAAAAAACACATGAATTATTAGAAAAAAATACTTCAGATTATTTGTGAAGAAAGATGTATGGGGAAATTTCCCATGGAGTTCTTATTTCTTCTGTCTTTAAAGGGAAAACACAGATAAATAATTAAAGATGTCAGTCTGGAGAGCAAGTGCTCTCTTTCTCAGGGTGCTATTGTGTACATTCCTGAGTGACTGCTAACAGAGTGGATGGACTGCTGATTGATTTTCCATTAATAACTACAGATGGGCACACATCCATTCTTTTAGATTGTGCCTCATGGGTCCAATAACATCCATTTGCACAATGGCTAGAGACAGTTGGAAGTGGTGCCTCAGGCCTCTAGGCATGTGGAGCTAATTGAACTACATGTGAACTGAACACACGACCTTGACCTCCACTAAGCTACAACAACAGAGTTTAAGAATCAACCAATATGTCCTCAAATAAAAGTAATATTGAAGAATAGCAATAAGTTGAGAATTAAATGTATATTATTGGAAACTTAAAAAATAATAAAATAGACAATAAATGCCTATTCTCAAATCACATTTTTTAAGATTTATTTATTTTATATATATGAGTACACTGTAGCTGTACAGATGGTTGCGAGCCTTCATGTGGCTGTTGGGAATTGAAATTTTTTTAGGACCTCTGGTCACTCTGGTCGACACCCTGCTCATTCCACTCAACTTCGCTCTCTCAGTCCTTGCCTGCTCCAGCCCAAAGATTTCATTTATTATTATACATAAGTACACTGTAGCTGACTTCAGATGTACCAGAAGAGGGCATCAGATCTCATTCTGGGTGGTTGCGAGCCACCATGTGGTTGCTGGGATTTGAACTCAGGACCTTCAGAAGAGCAGTCAATGCTCTTACCTGCTGAGCCATCTCACCAGCCCCTTGAATCATATTTAAAGTAACAATAATATTGTTTTAAAACTTCCAATACTTGTTGGTGAAATACTTTTGAAAGTTCTTTTAACTACAAGCTTTCCCCTAGGGATATTTTTTAAATCATTTGGAAGTTAATCTATAGCAAAAAACATTACATAAAATCTTGCAAGTTAAAAATTAATTGCTATGAAGACTATAATAACCTAATGGTGATAAAGGGTTAGGTTGTGAAAGGAAACAAGTCCGTAAGTGATAAGAAGGTTAATCACTAGTTCCTGTATGTGCTGATTATGAAAAAATGAAAGCAAGCAACAATGCTCACTATGAACTCTCAGCAATGCTGGGCTGCATGAACAATGGGTGTCTTTGAGTAGGTCTCAGATGAGTGGAAAGGCCAGACTAGCCATGAGGAAGGAACTTTAATGGCTAAATTATTGACAAACCACTGTAACACAATACCCAGGATTCAATCAACCTGACTTCTCTTAACATAGCTCACAATATTGCTCAAGTTATTGGCTTCTCTTTAATGTGGAATACTTTAATGTAGATACAAATATGGTCAATAAAGTAGAGTTCATCCTAATAAAAAAATAGAAATATGTCTTGCCATTACTTTTATTTTTCAATTTTAATTTTTATTCTTTCCATACATTATATCTTGACCACAGTTTTCCTACCAACTGAGAGCCCACTGTTGACACCTATGAGCCTATGGGAGCCATTCTCATTGAAACCACCACAGAAATACATGACCAAAGTCACATAGGGTTCCCATGGACTTCTTGTGTGCATGAAGGAGAAGCCAATAACTTGAGCAATATTATGAGATATATTAAGAGAAGTCAGTATGTTTAAGTTATAATGACTTAAAACTTAGGCCTTACAGTAGGCCTAGAGTCGACCAGGTCATTGTCTACAGTGATGGTAAGTCTCAGCTTATTAGCTGAAGATGTTCTGAGAGCAGACTGAACAGTCCACCAGAGGAAGAGGAAATTTTGTTCCCAGTCTGTAATCAACCTCAAATTGGAGCTCTTCTCTACTCCTCAGCCTGCTAAACATTTCAGAGCTCATTGGCCAGCTAATTTGATTGTGGCAGCTAGCAAGCACAAGCATACAGGAGCCAATTTATGCCCTATTAGTTCTTTTATATCTGAAATGCTTTAGTGTATATACAAAAATGGCCCATAAGGTAGATTTCTTCCTAATAAAAAGATATATGTATGTCCTACCTACCATTACTTTTATTTTTTAATTTGAGTTTTTATTCTTTACAGTCATTACATCCTGACCACAGTTTTCCCTACTTCCACTACTCCCAGTACCCAACATCTCCCTCTTTCCTAGATACACTCCTCTTGTTTCCCTTTAACCATTAAGGCCAACAAATTTAGACTCCTGGCTTAGTTAATAATTTGCATATAATTAACTTCCCCTGGAGATTTTACTATCAAAAAATTAGTCACCACAATGGAAGTTTTCACTGTGTATTAATACACTGGGCCAGTCACATTTACTGTGATGCCACGACAGATGGACACACCTCCTCCAACATGACCACACCTCCTAATCCTTCCCAAACACTTCCACCAACTAAGAGCCCACTGTTGACACCTATGAGCCTGTGGGAGCCATTCTCATTCAAACCACCACAGAAATACATGACCAAAGTCAGATAGGGAAGCTTGGGGTTCCCATGGTCTCCTCATGTGCATGGAGGAGAAACCAATTACTTGAGCAATATTGTGAGATATGTTAAGAGAAGTCAGTTGGTGATAGCTCACTCTCTGCCATAATGAGATGCTTGTATTACATCTTGACGCCAGGAAGATTGTAATGTAAGTTACATGAAAGTAGCAGAGGGTGCTATTTGGGTGAAAAGAAAAGTGTAAGACCAGGAGGTTGGAGGGTGAATAACAACAAAATATTATGTCACATACATATGCCATATAGATAAAGCCATTATTTTGTGTAGTAATTTAAAAGAGGAAAAGAAAATAATGTTTTCAAAACGAGAAAAAATAGTTTCCCTAGGGAGGTATTGAACATTATAAGGAGCTCTATGGTCACCTACCCCCTCAGTAGTCCCAAAAGATTTTGAGAAACATAAAAAAGGAATGCAGCATCCAATTAAAAATAAACCAGGCAGCAGACTGTCTCCAATCTGTTGGGTGTTATATTTAGCATATTTTATAATTAAATGAGCTGAGTGTTAAGGTTGTTTTGAGTGTATAAACAACTACTTGGTTTTCCTAATAAGACTACATCGCACTCTACATGTTCTCTGTCTGCTGTTGCCACACTTAACAATGCTAGGCCACTTTCTGCTGTTATCCTGCATTGACAGTTTTTAATGACATGGATACAACTTCACTGGGGCAATATTTTTAATTCTATTTCTGCACACCGAATAATTGCAAGCTATGTTGATAACTAGTTCCTCAGACCTGTGTCACAGCCTACTCATAGCAGTGGTAGCCAATGTATACTTAGAATTTTGAATTAGAATGCCTATACACTTACTTTTATTAGTAAGATTATAGGACCCTGAAACAAAGATATCACTTAGCTGTGATAAAATTGTTTAAGTTCTAAAAATTCTACTTTTATCCCATAATCTTCCACACAAAGGGGACTTAAGTTATCACCTGCCTCATGGTTTTCAGGCATGAGAGCTCTCAGGCTTGGTGGGTCCAACGAGGCTTAGGAATTTGCATTTAAAATAAGAACTTAGGATGCTCCTTGAACTTTCTATTTGAAATTACCAATCAGAACCCTTATGTCACGTTACAGAATATAGCCTCAGAGAAGGTAAGTAACTTACCCGGTTCCAGACAACTAAATGATGACAATCAGGGGTAGAAATGGTGCAGTCTCTCCATTTTCTGCTCACACTTTCAGTCCCTGATGGTTTAGACTGTCCTCCAGGATTCCCACAAGATAGGCAGTCACGTCTCTAGTACATCCGGGGACTATTAGATGGAAGCTTGATGGTGGTATTCTATGTGCACCACACACCGGAAAGACAATGTCAGTACATGGGGAGCAGAGGACTGCCTGGTCCATTTGTCTTTCTGTATTTGAGTTTCTCACCTGTGCAAGCACTGCTGGAACATTAAAGCAGAATACCAAGAGGAACTCATGGCAGATGAAAAATCCAGAGTTCTCATCTGGTCAACACAACCAACACAGCTTTAAAATAATTTTTAAAAACAAGCCTTCTAACTTACTAATCGAATCCCCAGCTCAGGACTCACCAAGGCTACATCCTGAACTTGCTGGTACATGCAAATTTCAGTTATTACATACCAAAGAGTAGAAGAACCCTACATACTGTAGCATTGTATTTGACTACTGCCAACTTTTAGGATCAGTGCTTTCCCGTTATTACCACACGGTAGATATTCTATAAGCACTAATAGTTAAATACTATTCTGTGGTGAAAGGATTCCATTGAAGAAAGATAACAAAACAACAACAACAATAAAAAAGGAATGGGACTCAAGATAAAAGTTCAGTAGCTTTATGTTTGTCCAGCATGTGTAAAACCCTAAAGTCAATCCCCAGTACTGGATTAAAGAGGAAGAGAAGTCAGAGGAGCAGAGGAGGAGCAAGAAGAGCAGGAAAAGACCTGAGATGGGGAAGTGGAGAAAATAGTGAACAGCTTTGGTTGGGAATGCATAGATAGCGGGCAAAATTAGAAATCAATGGGCAAAACTCCTGGGCTAGTGGTTCCCTCTGTGAGGTAAAGAAGGGGCTGTCATGAAGAGCAAGCTGTCCCCACTAGGATGCTGGGCACATTGTGCCCCTGGATCTGGGTAAAGGTTACGTTTCCTTTGAAAAGGTTTACCCACCTTTTCAGATTTCAAGATACACACTCTATTTCATAATAAAGATCTTTATATGAACTAAGGGATTCTAGAGCTGGCCCAGTGGTTATGGGCACATACTGTTCTTCCACGTGATCTGAATGTGGATTGCATCCTTGAATACCCACATTAGAGAGCTCACAACTGTCTGTGACTCCATTTCCAGGGAACCTGGTGCTTCTGGACACAGGAATCGTGGGCACATATCCATACACAGGTATATACACAGATGCGTCATTTAAAGAAAATAAATCTTCCAGTTGTCTTTCAAAGATAAATTTAGTACATTAAACCCAAAGATATGACTGTTAGGCATTCCTAATTTAGACGTGAGCATGGTCTCTCCACAGGGACTAGTAGACTAATAGAATGCAGCTGTGCATCGGGTCCGAGTCAATGTTTACCCTTGTCCTAGCCCAGAGGACTCACACCCCGAGGCTGTTGTGAAGTCTAATTGGGAGTCATTTCATCACAAGTTGCCAGGAATCCATTCAACAGTAAATCTATCATCACCCTAGCCCCAGATGACTGACGGTTCAGCTCTGGTTGGAGTTGAAGTCATCAGTCCCAAAATAGTTAAGTTTTCCTGTTCCAGCAATGCTTTCAGATACTGTTTCTATGGTTTCCTGACCACAAATAGAGCAGTAATATACTTCCTGAAAGAAAAGAGACGTGATTTTTCTGATTTTTCTTTTCCCCCCACAGGGGTAAAGGCTGTCATCTTGTCCCTGGGAGGATATCGCTCAGTCTCTCAGTATGTGTGTTTGATCCGGAGTCCAAGTTAAAATGTTAACCAAAGTATTAAAAATGAAAACAACCATGATTTACTATCCATTATTGGAACTGACTAGTGATCCTTGGACACTAAGGGAAATTCCTGAATGATGGGTATGTGTGTGTAACACTACCAAAGTTATAGAACAATCATGAACCTAAAGGTTTTTTTATTTATTTTTTAATGTCTATCATATTCTCTAAAAAAAAAAAAATACTCCTTTTTTTAGAAAAAATTTCTATGCCCTGGTGTTTTGGCTGCATGTATATCTGTGTGAAGGTGTCATGTCCCCTGGAACTGGAGTTATAGATAGCTGCCATGTGGGTGCTGGAAACTAAACATGGATCCTCTGAAAGACCGTAAGTGCTTATTTAACCACTGAGCTACTTCTCCATCCCCAAAGCTTGTTTGGTTTTGTTGTCTGGTTTGTTGTTGTTGTTGTTGTTGTTGTTTGAGTTTTTCAAGACAGGATTTCTCCATGTATCCTTGGCTGTCCTGACCTGCTTTGTAGACCAGGCTAGTATCAAACTCAGAGATCAGCCTGCCTCTGCCTCCTGAGTGCTGTGATTAAAGGTGTGTGCCACCATGTTCTTAAAGGTTTTCTAATCGGTATCAGAGTTGGAGACAAGTGCTTTATACAACTGAATTCTCTAATATTTCTCCCTTCCTGTGACTGATTTCTGACAGAATGAGCCCTGTGTAAATTGAATAATTGGATTTACTTTAGTGAGAGTATAATTTATAGATATTTTATAACAACAACAACAATAATAGCAAACAGATGGAAGGGTTGGCTTATTCAGCCGAGCATTTGCAAGCCAAACCCCTGATTCAATCAATCCCTAGAGGCCCTGTAAAATGCTTGTAATTCTAGCACTGCAGAGGCTGAACTCAGGAGACTCCCTTGGACTCATTGGCCTGCTGGTCTACCCTGAGGGGTGAGCTACAAGCCTTTGGGATCACATGTCTCAGAACAGGTGGATGGCATTCCTGAGAATGGTACCCAAGGTTGTACTATGGCTTCAACACATGTACATACATGCACATATACACACAAATACGCACACACATACCACATGCATATATCAGCAGCAACATCATAATCATACACCTACTAATTCACCTCATAGCTTAAGAACATGAACATAACCAAAACTAGCGATCCCCTTTCTCCTTAAGAAGACTACACTTTCTCTTGCAGGTTTGCCATGGTACAGCACCGTTCTCCTTTTGTGGAAGACTGAAACTGTATTGTGTATATGTTAAATTTTCTTTACCCATTTATTCACTGGGGACACCTGATTGGATACCTCAGCTGCTATGAATAACGCCACATCAATATGGACATGCAGACACCTTTTTTTATATGCTAACTTTCTTTCCTTTGGAGAAATGTTCAAGAGCTGTGACATATAACAAATGTAAATTGCTTAGTCAGACCACTGCTTTGACTATCCCAGGTCCTGGAAAGGCAAATGCTGCATGTTCTTTTTTGATGGTAGATCATAGGTGTAGATCTTAACTGTGCCGGAGTCACTGCAAAAGCCGGGAAAATAAGCTGTGACCAGGAAGGGGAAGTGGCACTCTAAAGAGGGGATAATAGGATAGGAAGCTAGGAAGGGGACAATGAGTGGGAGGGACATACCTGGAAAGGAGAAGAAGGAGGGATAAAAAAACGAGAAGGATGTTCAAAAGTGCATAGGGGAACTTATCTTCTGTTTATTTAGACTATGTAATATATATTAAATGAAGTTATGCCACTTGGGGTGATAACAGTCTCCACAAATGCAATAGATTATCTCAAAACAAAATAAAACAAACAACAACTTAATAAATAAAACCCACACAACCCCGGAGGACATGCCACTGAGTGGTAGAAATCTCACAAGACCTTACTCCTAGATCAGTTTCTCAACCTTCCTAATGATGTGACCCTTTCATACAGTTCCTTAGCTTGTGGTGACCCCGTTGCTACTTCATAACTGTAATCTTGCTATTGTTATGAATCCTAATGTAAATAGCTGTCTTTTCCAATGGTCTTAGGTAACCCCTAAAGGGGTCAAGACCCACAGGTTGAGAACCAAACCACTGTCATAGATAAAGAGCTGCAGGCAATTACTGGCTCCCAAGAGAAGCACAATCAGTCTCTGCTAGGGATGAGCTCCCTACAAATTATCCAAACCCAAACAGGCCTAACATACAGGGGAACCACTAAATGGACACAGCATGTACATATATGTTACATATATATGTAACAATGGTTAAAGACGAGGTTATACATTTTAAAGAGAGTTAGAAAGGGGGGAAATTTGGAGGGAGGAGAGCAAAATATGTCATGTAGGACAATCTCAAAAAAAGTATGCTTAAATAGATGAGTATCAGAAAGTGGGAAAGAAAGAATTTAATCCTAAAATAAAGTCTCAATTGGCAGGTACTAAATCACATTTCCTAGAATTTAAAAACAATTAATGAGACGGAAACTTTGGATATGCTGATTAACCTGTAAGTTTGTTTTTGGAAAAAGAAAGCAAGGTTGAAAGATCATTGTTTTAACAACCTTTCTTTTGGCTATTCTAAAAGATTAGATAACCAGTTACATAACAAGCTATATAAAGTACCAGGCTGGATCCACGAAAAGTCAGTGTGCCACCCGAGCCTTCACACTTAGTATAGAAGCCTGTGACCTAAAACTCTTACACATGCCACTACTGACATAAAGGACATTGTAAGGCTTCCCAGGGCAACTTTATACTAAGGAACAATTCTTTTCAATAAACTCTGACAATAAACACTTGACTGTAAACTGCTTTACATATAAACAAGTAATCTCTTTAGGGAGTATTTAAAAAGAGAGAGTTTATTAGATACTTGAACGGCTATTCATCAAATATCATAGGGTTAAGAGTAAACCTCCCTAGAAGACAGAGGGGCTTGTCACTCAGTTGTAAAATGCTTGCACAGTATAAGGCCTAACATACTAAAAGTTTCAATAAATGGTTAATGAACGGGGGTGGGGTGGGGTGGGGGGAACAAGACAATGAAGTTGGAGCATCAGAGTAAGTAGGGATGAAGAAAAAGAAAATGATATGAATTAATATTAAAATTCTAAGGTGGAATAGATAAAATTTTGGAGATAAATTCTTCAGAATAAACAAATCCTTAATAGGAGGTCTGTAGAATGCTGCTATGGGACTCCCTCTCCCTAACCATGGAAGGAAGGCTGGTAGGAGCAAATGGTGATCACCAGGCCTCTACCAGACAAAGCTAGTAAATAGGTAAAGGTTTTGTTTTCAGCAGAACATCTTAAAATCTTGTTACATGCTTCTTCCTTTGAAAATCCTCTTCAGGAAAAAAAAATCAACAGAACAGTAAGTGAATTTTTTCTTTTTTTAATGAATCATTTTATTCATTTACATTTCAAATGATATCCCCCTTCCCAGTTTCCCCTCCACCAATCCTTCATCCCATCCCCCTCTCCCTCCTCCTCTTTGCCTCTATGAGTGTACTCCTTTACCTACTCACCCACTTCTGCTTCACCACTCTACCATTCCCCTATGCTGGGGCATCAAACCTCCACAGGACCAAGGGCCTCTCCTCCCACTGATGCCAGATAAGGCCATCCTCTCCTACATATGTCTCTAGAGTCATGGATCCCTCCATGTATACTCTGGTTGGTGATTTAGTCCCTGAAGTTCTGAGGGATCTGGTTAATTGATATTGTTGTTCTTCCTATGGAATTGCAGTCCCCTTTAGCCCCTTCAGTCCTTCCCCTAACTCTTACACTGGGGTCCATGGGCTCAGTCTGATTGTTGACTGTGAGTATCTGCATCTGTATTGGTCAGGTGCTGGCAGAGCCTCTCAGAGGACAGCCATTCCAGGCTCCTATTTGCAAGCACTTCTTGGCATCAGCAATAGTGTCGGGGTTTGGTATCTGCAGATGGGACAAATCCCAAGGTCGGGCAGTCTCTGGATGGCCTTTCCTTTAGTTTCTGCCCCATTTTTTGTCCCTGCATTTCCTTTAGACAGGAACAATTCTAGGTTAAAATTTTTGAGATGGGTGGATGACACCATCCCTCAACTGGGAGCCATGTCTATCTACTGGAGGTGGTCTCTTCAGTTTCTATCTCTCCGCTGATGGGTATTTTGGTTAATGTCATCTCCATTGGGTCCTGGAAGCCTCTCACATCCCTGGCATCTGGGACTTTCTAGTGATTACCCCACCCACCCCCTGCTACGTATTTCTATTCATTCTCCCGGCCCTCTAGACTTCTCTCCTGGTATGGCAGTAAAAAGTAGATCCATAAGTGTTCTAGACTCCTGGATTGTGTCACTTTGGGAGTTTGTCTTCAAATTTCTTGTGCAGATGGTAATTTTGGGGGACCTCATCTGGGGATTTCTTTTGAGGACTCATCAAGGTGAGAAATCAGGACAGCAAAGTGCCTATGCTAAACTGCTGACACCTTTCCCTCGTTCTGGAATGGGGCTGATTATTTTATTTTATTTATCAAGGAAGTTCCACTCAGAGCTCCTAACTCTGATGTCTGTGTACACTAAGAAGCCAATGAAGATGTATGGTGACTAGAGATCTGTAGATAGGTACTACACTAAAACTGTACTGTTAAGCTAAGGCCCAGTTATGTTACCTCAATCTGGTCAGGTTGAAACCTGACCAGGGTGCCTAAAAGAGCAACATTTCAGGAGAATTTAGAAAATTACTCTCTACCCTGAGGAGAGAGTGCCTGCATCTTTGGATTTCCCAAAGCACCTGTATCTCTTATCCTGTCTCTTCTACAACGCTTAGAGAAAAGCCAACACCTGTTTTAAGTGAAAATTGGACAGTGATTACATTTCTTCTCTCTCCCTCTCTAAAAGCTATCTAAAAGACCTCAAAAAAAAAATCATAGCTACTCTGAGATGAGATGACAAAATTACTCTGTTTCTTTATTTTGTTAAGTGGGGTCTGTCTTAGTCAGGGTTTCTCTCACTTTGATGAAACACCATGACCAACAAGCAAGTTGGGGAGGAAAGGGTTTATCTGGCTTACACTTCCAGATCATATCGTCCATCACTGGAGGAAGTCAGGACAGGAACTTAAGGAGGGCTGGAACCTGGAGGCAGGAGCTGATGACGAAGCCAAGGAGGGGTGCTGCTTACTGGGTTGTTCCCCATGGCTTGCTCAGCCTGCTTTCTTATAGAACCCAGGACCACCAGCCCAGGGATGGCCCCATTCACGACTGGCTAGGCCCTCCCACACTGATCACTAATTTAGAAAATGCCTTACAGCCGGAGTTCCCTGAGGCATTTCCTCAACTGGAGTTCCTTTCTCTGTGCTCAGTGATGATGCGAGCTTGTGTCAAACTGACACAAAAAACCACCAGTGCAGGGCCTCTCTGCTAAGGCCATGAAGCTGCTTCCTCTTTTAAGTGTTGTTTTCACAAAAGGCGTAAAGATCTACACTTAGTCTGTGAGACTAGATGTGTGGATCCCATGGGGACTTATGCCTGATGGGAGGTGGGTTCACTTGGTCAGAGAAAAAGGAACCGTGTGGCTTGCTGTTATCTTGGCTGATGACCTCATCAGCATGGAAGCAGCCATGTGACCTTACCTCCATCTTGGTTAATGTAACCACATGACATAAACCAATTATGACAACACCCATTGAATTTCCTAGTCCTACTCCTCTGGTTATCATTACATCTCTCTCTTTTTTTTTTTTTTTAATTAGACGAAGGGGCAACACTAGGCTCCCAGGATATTTTATTTTATTTTATGTTCAGCTTGGTTTTAATTTTGAACCCTTCGGTTCCATCTCCTTGATGCCTAGCACAAAACCTGCAGAGGATTTTTTTTCTTCTCTTCCCTGTTGTGTTTTATACAAAAGAAAAAGAAAAAGAAGCCAGGGATATGTTTGGTGGAGGCAAGGTATGGTGTGGAGGAGGGGAGGAAGGGGGAACCTCTGTGGGCCCATGCTGAGGCACCCCTTCTTCCCCTGGAGGTACCAGCCACATGATGGTATTGTCTAGAATAGAGTTTTTTTAGGGCATGGGGAGGGGAGTTGAGATAGTGGAGACAGACAGGTGGGGGGGCGGGGGGGGTTAGCCATGAACACGTGGAAAGAGAGGGGGAGGGGAATGGGAGGGCGAAGAGAGTAAGAAGAGCAAGAGAGTGAGGATGGAGCAAGCAGCTCCTTTTATAGTGAGTCAGACACACCTGGCTGTTGCCAGGTAACTGTGGGGCGGAGCCTGGAAGAAATGCCAACATTGCCCACTCTCTTCTCAGAGGAGCAAAACTACTCCACCTGTTTTCTAACTACCCTCCCAGTAGGAATCATAGGACTGGTGGCCACCTCACTTTCTGTGTGTTAGAGATGCTACCCCACTCTATAACAAGCTCCAAAGATACAGACCATCACCAAATGGCTGTTTTATGCTCTGGATCTTCACGACCGGTTAAGTTTCATCTTGGCCTCTTAGGAGACTCTCTGACTGCAGGCTCTCTGTCAGCTCAAAGCAGCTAAAAGCGGTCATCAGCCCCACATCCCCTAACAGCAGTTTAGGGTGACCTCTGAGAGGGGAGGAATGATAGACTAAGAGTTAGACAGAGTCCCTAATAGTTTCTTGCTGAAAGACTACACTTCCCAGCTTCCCTAGTGAACTAAGGAAGTTATTATACAAAACTTTCCATTTCCACCCCTATAAGGGACAGGTTCCCTTGTAAGCAGGTATTTTGGCCATCCACATATGTGGGTGATTCAATGCTCCAAACTATGAATAGACTTGGTGCTGCCCAGGCTCAGACCAGGCCCTCCATTTCTCTACTGCTGCCTTTTTAATAAGCTCACACCTCTGCTCGGCAGAAAGGGAGAGGGGCCATGGCTAGGTAATAAAAGTGGCACATTTCCAGGAAGGCCAGCTTCTTCCTCAACTTCCTGACCTGAGACAAAAGCCTGGCAGCTTGAAACAAAGGCCTTAGAGGCTTTTGTTTCCCACCAGCAGCCCCTTACCAAGCTGAAGGCCTGCTCCGGACTTGTCACACAACATTTGTGGGACAATCAACCCACCTGTCTGTCTTCTAACAGACCAACCCTAAAGTAAAGGAGGAAAACTCCTCAGCAGCTTTAAGATACCCAGCTCTTAAGAAGGAGAACTTAGAGGAGTTTTGGCTTCCTGAGCACCACCTCTGCTTTGCAGAGTCTCTCTGTGTGTCTGCTGCATGTGTTTCTTCATCCCCCTTGCCCCCACCACCCAGTAAATGCCTTTCTTCCACAGCTAAAAAGAATGAAGGAAAGACAGGCAGAAAAAGAGAGTGAGTTCATAAGACCACAGAGCTGTTTTGTATCTAAAGCAAAAGAAAAAAGAAAAGAGAAGAAAAGAAAAGAAAAGAAAAAGAAAGGGAAGGAAAGGAGAAGAAAGGAAAAAAGCAGTCCATGCATTTTTCACATTATTTATTTTATATTATATAATTTTATATTATAAAATCATTATGATAAATTAGACTCTGAGGCAAAGAAACTTATTTGTAACACCAGGGCTCACCTTGTGTGATAAATTATCACCACTTTCATAACCTCTTCTCTGCCCTTTACCTAGGTTAGATGCAGGTACAAATGGTTTTCAGAAGTGTTCTTACTAAATAGTATATCAAAATAAGTCACTAGCTCTCTGATACCTCATCATGTGCATGGCACCTCTACCTCACAATAGCGATAAGCCCCTTTTCTGATTTGACTAAAGTAAAACATGGTACATATATCCTTTATCCTGCAGCACTGCTCACTTGTGCTCTTTAGATTTTTTTTTTTAACTAGTAACACTTTAGATTCTCTGAAACCTGTTGTCAGGTTTGATTCTCTGAAACCTTGCTGCTATTATTTGACTTTAAGAAAGTTTCAATATAGTCGCGTGGTGATACACTCCGGAGGCAGAGGTGGGTGGGTTTCTCTGAAGCCAACCTGGGCTACATAGTGAATTCCAGGACAGCCAATGTTACCTAGAGAGACCATGTCTCAAACAAAATAAAACAACAACAAAAAGCAGAACAAACCAACAACAAAAAACAAACAAAAGCAAAAAAAAAAAAAACTTAAAAAATTAAAAGTTGCAATATAAAGATTATATAGTTAAAGATGAAAATACTAAAAATCTATAGACATTTTTAAAAATCTAGCAAGTGGTTGATTCTTCTATTTTCTTAGTGGCTAAAACTTCCTTTGTATTTATTCTCAATTAGAATTACACATGATTTTCATCAATTTTCAGATGCTTTTGTTCAAGGTTCTTAGATTTTTTTTTTCCACATCATAATTCTCTAGTTCCTATTGTGCCGTTTCCTGTTATTGAGTTATTTAGCATGGTTTTGTTTTGGTTCGGTTTGTTTTGCTTTTGGTTGCTGTCTTTCACAGAATGACAGGCTGTACTTGGCTTATTTAACAATGCCGCTCCTTCCTGTGTGGGCATTCACACACCTGCATGCAAGCACACTGTCTCTGCAAAAGAAAATACAGCTTCCAAGTCTTTGAGTTCTTTTGACTATCCTTCTCCTGTCTTTTGGGAGCATCCTTTCAATTATCTTACACCCTGTCCCTTACAGGGTACCAGCATCTCTTTCTTACAGAGATGCTGGTATCAGCCACAGCTTCTGGAGGTCCTGTATTACACTGGCCTGCTTCTGCAGGCATGCACACGGATGCCAAGGAAAGAGGCAGACATGCCGCTCAGTTGGCAGCCAATCTCTCGAATACAACAGACCTCTCCTTACAAGTTACATCCTGTCTGTAACTGAACTGGACCCATGACTGGGTTATAGCTGTTGTGACAAACTTGCCCAAAAGGGTGTTTGTCTCAACTCCACCTAGGAGGAGAGGGGCAGGGCAGAAACTACAGTCTCAAAAGTGTAAGACTGTAACCTATCCCATGCAGAGCCTGAGTAAACAGGAACTAAGTGACTAGGTGGAATTGAGACACCCACATATGCAAGACAGTTCATTCATTTTATATATATATATATATATATATATGTATATATATATATATACATACATATATATATATATATATATATATATATATAGCATTAGAGTATATGCTACCCTGATTCTGAAAAGAATTACTTTTAATAATACTTGTAGATTATTCCTCTTCCTCTGTATTCGGGAACAATTTATTATGGAAGAGCTGGAAATTTTTCCGGTTTATTAATATCAATGTGTCATTTATTTTCTCAGTAATAGGACCAGAAAGATTCTCTCCATTTTTTTTCTGAGATACAGTGTCACGTATCCCACACTAGCCTCAAACTCCATTGACCCAATGGTGTCTTTGAATTTCTGATCCTCCTACTTTGAGTGCTGGGTGAGATTACAGGCATATGCCACCACACCCAACTTCTGCTCCAAATTTAAAATGTCAACACTGTCAGTTTAACATTTAAAAGTATATATTATACAATTACCAGTAATATCTTTTAAAAAGTTGTATTCTAGCTATATACAGGTAGCTTTTGTGTTAGCAATATTATAGTGGCTCTGTTAAAGTGAGAGAGTGTCAAAGTGCTCCCTGCCCCCAAATAATTCTGAACCATATGGCAGAAATTTGATACAGATGGCGAAACTTGCTGTCATGCTTGTTAATTATTAATAGCAAAAACCAACACAGAGACTTAGATGTGACACACTGACCCCTCAGAACTATAAACTTGTGTGAGATTCTATCAAAATACCATCTTAGAGTACTCCAGAGCAAATAAGACAATAGGCAAAGGGAGAAATATGTATTGCCAGACACTGAGGCAGGCACTCCACCTACTTGAAGTGATTTAACATGAGAGCATTCACACAGAAAATCTTAGAGAGGGCTGTGAACATGTTTAGCTAGTTTTTCTCTTTCCGAGCAAGCATACCACTGTTTGCATATTCATAATGGAAAGGTTAACTGGCTCACTCTCATGATTCTCTTGCACAATTTTTGACAGTCTCATCTCTTGAATCATCATCTGCCTCAGGCTTTACTTAGAGATGTCTCTGGAAGACTGGTTTAGCTCCTCAACTCACCTTTCAAAATATCTCCAGTGCAGGCCACTTATTCTGTGTTCCAGGTGACTAATGAGTCATTTTCCTCTTCCCAGTTGCCAGAGTAGGATATCAAAGGCTCGTTTATCTTTGGGTGGATACGGCATCATTAAGCTTAAATATGCCCTTGGCCAACAGACGTGAGGGTTGGGTTTAGTTATTAACTTGCTGAGCCTCCACCCAGCTAACTATTCTAGGAAATAATTTGGTGAGTCAGGTGTTTTTATGTTCATATTTTAGCAACCAGCAATCTGCCTTGGGTGCTGCAGCTACAGGCTGAGCATCCTGAAAAATCTGTCTTCAGCTTTCCAACACTTCAAAGGCTGAGTGCTTCCCACACAGAAAGATACATTGTTTGCTACAGCACCATTGTGTGTATGTTTCTCCTTTGTACCTCATTGCTCCGGTTGTTATAAAAGGTCGTGTTGGCTTTCCGAAGCTGTGAAGGCTTGACAGGCACAAAGCCGCCTCCTGACTTTGAGAGTCTAGAAGTGAGAAAGCCAAAGTGACAGGTTGTAATGAAACAGGACTGAAAAATGAGCTGTTCCTTCGCTCCTGGTAGACAAGTCGTGAGTACCGCGACGTGAGCGCCGTGACCATGTGCCGCTCTGTCTAAAAGGCTTGACTCACTGGCTCGTTTTCTTTCTAGCAGCTGGTTGTGCAAGCATGCTGAGTGGCAGACTTTCCATCACCCTTCTCCCACCAAACACTCATACTGAGAAGAACTTGGAAGCAGCGTGGAGGATGGGCTGGGGGTGGGGTTAGGGAGGAACAGCAGGTTCTGTATCTTCCCTGTTATACAGAAGTAATCATAACAGATCCTCATCTGCTTGAGAGGTAAGGATCCAGCTAAATTATGAAAACACAAACACAACTGAATATCCTATAGGTCAAGACATAAGGAAATTTATTTTAGGAAAAAAGGTTCTTCTAAAAATCAAATGATAGATAATTTTCTATTGAATTCTTTTTAGCAAGATAAATGTTAAGCCAAAGACAACTGTTATGTTCTCTGTATGATGATGCTCACAAAATTTCTATAATGTTGCCAATATTTCATTTTATAGCCCAGCTTTTAGACTGTAATTTTTCCCAGGGCTGAGCCAAAACTTAGATGGGAGTCATTTGTTCTGAAGAATTATTGTGTTGCATTTGCCATGAAGAAATAAAACTACTGGTATATTATGTTGGAGATGCAGTAATTCTTTTTGTCTGCATATTTGTATGTGTATCAAGTACATGCCTAGTGCCTTCAGAGGTCAGAAGAGGGCATCAGATCCCTGATGTTATGGATGGCTGTGGTGCTGGAAACTCATATGGGTAACTGGGGATTGAACTCATATCCTCCCGAAGAGCATCAAATGCTCATAACCCCTGAGTTATCTCTCCATCCCCCTATAGCATTTTTGTAAAGAAAATTAGCATCACTAGCACGTACCCCACACAGCAAACTTATGGCCAGTTTGGTTTATACATACAGAAAAAAAAACATACGGACATCAACAACTATTTGGCACAGTTATTTACCATTCTTGAAACAAAATGATGCAAAATTTTCAAAAGCAACATTGAACAACAATGAGAAATATTTATTTATTTATTTATTTATTTATTTATGTGAGTACACTGTAGCTGTTTTCAGACACTCCAGAAGAGGGTGTGTCAGATCTCATTATGGATGGTTGTGAGCCACCATGTGGTTGCTAGGATTTGAACTCAGGACCTCTGGAAGAGCAGTCAGTGCTCTTAACCGCTGAGCCATCTCTCCAGCCCCAACAATGAGAAATATAGAATACCATCAAAACACGATAAAATGTATAATCTAAGCAATATCAAGATTCAGTGGCAGGGTAGTGAGTGATGTTGTTAAAAGTCATGGTGAGGAAAAATAATGTTTTCAGATTGGACACAGATGGTTGGAGGGCTCTCAATGTGCAGATACATAGATACAGACACACATGTGCAGATATATACATGCATTAATTAATTCAGATTATTATCTATGTAGAACTTTTTGCCATAATCCCTAATTGACTATTCTCTTTATAAACCTATGCTCTATGTCTGAAGTAACAAATATAAGAAGACCTAAGAAGAACAATTATGACAACCCAGGAAAATAAAAGATGATTACAGCTATATTGGTAAAGCAGTAAATTATCTTATATACTTACTATGTAATATAACAAAAAAAAAACCTTCCAAATTTATTTAACAGAGTTGATATAAATCTGATACTCATAGTAAATACAAGGAAAAGATGGGAGAGGGCACAGAAAGAGTTGGGAGGAGGAGAATAAAAGCCAAAAAAAAAAGCAAGGAGTTTTATCTGGGTATAATTGGCATACAAAAGTCATATACACATTCAGAGTATATAATGTGATATTTTACCATATAGTAAAACAACTACAGCTATGTTAGTCAACATATCCAGCATTTCGCATAGAATATTTTGTATGTAAGTTTGGAATACCCAAGATACAATTCACAGATCACATGAAGCTCAAAAAGAAGGAAGACCAAAGTGTGGATGTTTCAGTGCTTCTTAGAAGGGGGAACAACATATGGAGACAAAGTGTGGAGCAGAGACTGAAGGAAAGGCCATCCAGAGACTGCCCCACCTGGGGATCCATCCCATATACAGTCACCAAACCAGGATGCTATTGTGGATGCCAGGAAGTACTTGCTGACAGGAACCTGATATGGCTGTCTCCTGAAAGGCTCTCCCAGAGCCTGACAAATACAGAGGTGGATGCTCATAGCCAACCATTGGACTAAGCACGGGGTCCCTGATGGAGGAGTTAGGGAAGGGATTGTAGGAGCTGGGGGGTGGGGGTGCAGCCTCATGGAGGGAGCAACAGTGTCAACTGACAAGACCCCCCTGAGCACCCGGGGACTGGACCACCAACCAAAGAGTACACATGGAGGGACCCATGGCTCCTGCCATGGCTTGTTGGACAGGAGAGGAGAGGCCCTTGGGCCTGAGAGTGTTTGATGCCCCAGTGTAGGGGAATGCCAGGTCAGAAAGACCGGAATAGGTGGGTGGGAGAGCACTCTCACAGAGTCAGGGGAGGGTGGATGGAATAGGGGGTTTCTGGAGGGGAGACCTGGAAAGGGGATAACATTTGAAATGTAAATAAAGAAAATATCCAATAAAGAAAAAAATAAAAATATTTTCTGTGTGATGAAAATATTGAAGATTTAATTTCAGAAAGGTTCTAGTATATTAATTATTATAGCATATTAATTATATTTATGTATTTATGTATGTATGTATTTATTTATTTTGGGTTTTTGAGACAGGATTTCTCTATATAGTCCTGGCTGTCCTGGAACTCACTCTGTAGACCAGGCTGGCCTCGAACTCAGAAATCTGCCTGCCTTTGCCCCCCAAGTGCTGGCGGGTGAGCCACCACTGCCCGGTAATTATTATTAACTGTAGTCACCAAGGCACATTGGAGTTCCAGGACTTACTCAGTAAAAGTAACCTGGAGAGAGATGGTTACATAACACCTGTAAAGTGTCCTATCTATCAACAATAGTGTTTATAGAATCATATAAAAACAACATAGCTATGAGTGGAAAATACTTTTAAATGGACAGCAAATTCATTACGGTAAATTCTATCCCCCCCCCCTCTCTTTAAATACAGGGCATTTATGTAGATCTGGTTGGTCTGGAACCTACTATATAGACCAGGCAAGCCCTAACCTCACAAAGATGTGCCTGCTTCTGACTCTCAAGTGCAGTGATTAAAGGTGCATGCTATAGGACGTGCACACACTCGCACTCACATTCACATGCACGCACGGACTCATGTGCCTATAGTTGCTAAGGAGTCTTATATTCTCTGGTAATGATACAAAAAAATGAAAGCCTATCACCAAGAATATTTTCCCTTAACCTGCAAAAGCAAACATGTTGCAAATTTCTTTTTCAAGATGTTTCTACAAATAGAATCACCCAGAAGCTGACAATTTGCTCCTGACCCAGATTAGTTCAAACTGCATTTTTTAACTGAATAAATTAGAAAAGTAATTTAAATAGCCTTTTAAGATGTAACTGAATTTTAGTCAACAGCCATGCCACCCTGAAATTGACCAACCTGTAGGCTAAGCAGGGCTGGGGCTGTTTAGGATTTGGCTGGAAAGTTTTAAAAACTAAATCCTGTTTTTCATGATACTGTATGTTTTTCTTTCTCTGCACCCTAGATAATAAATTCAGCAAATGTAATATGATACATTTCAAAACTTAAAAAAACATAAGGATAAACAAACTTGTAGTTGGCAATAAAGAAAATTAAGCCTAATGATAGCTGGAGTATAAAGGTGTAATTTTATTGTTGTGGCTTTTCTGGCTACTGTGTTTTTAATGGTGGCTCCCATGTAAAACCTAGAACTGTAAGGAACTTTTCTATAGAAAAGAATTTTAAATGTTTAATTTTGCATTCTATATGGACATTTGAGTTTAGAGTTGTATGCATTTTTAAGGGACTGCAATCAATCATAAATATTGTCCTAGAAACTCAATCTACTTAGGGAAAGAAATATTCAAAAGCATGGGCCTTTTCTTTTTTAAAACAGGTCTTTATGAAAATAAGTTTTCCAACACACCTATGAAGTAGCCTATTCAGTTTATAAATTGGAAAGCTGTGAACATTTTAAAAGGTCACAGGTTTTAGAAAAATATTTCAACTTTTTAAATTAAGTAATGAATTCATGAGGTAACTGAAAAGAAGTATACAACTTTTAAAACTTCTACAACTGAAAAAGGCAAGGACACTGAATTTTGATGTTAAACAAACATGAAAAGTGAAGCATGTACAAATGACAATAGTTTTATTTGATCCGGGTAAAAATGTTTTCTTTTTTGCAGGTTTTAATTCATAGTAAATTAGTGTTTAAATAACTTTAAATTTGTTGCATGACTATTTTAGATAATGTTCGAAAATGCTATCTTGTATCAAATAATCTAAAGTTGACAGCCCTCCCTTATTTCCATTCATAGTATGTTTTGATCCCTTTTTCTAGTCTCACTAGAAGTAATGCTCCTTTTTGTCCACGTCTGACTTTTCCTTGAAGTTGAAACTCATTTTGAACTAGAGAAGTACTTGGAAACACAATCAGCCTATGGAAATGAAATAGAGGAGACACGGTAAAGCATCCAATACAACTGGGGGTTCTAGGCTTGGCAAGTCCATCCCAAGAAGACGCTGCCAGACCTAGAGGTGAAAGACAGGTCTCTGTACCAAGGGAAAAGGGAAGTGGGCAGAGGTCTGTTTGAGCTATAGAAGGCGGTTCCTCATGCTACCTATGAAAAGCAGTCTGACTTGAACCACAGATCCGTAGCTGGAACTGACTAGAAGATCAGGCCTAGCGATAAGGCTTGAATCATAAGACGTATGAAATAGTCTCTCTAGTGTGTTTGCTATGGAAAAGCTGGAGGTAATTAGCATAAATACCACATTACAGAACTCCACGGCAAGCTCTAGACACATGAAGAGGAGAGTAAGTCATGAAGTCATGTCACTGCTGTCACTCGATACTGTGTAATTACACTCTACAGGAGTGATTCACAAGTGTGGTGGTGGGAGGGGTGTCTCCTGTCTGACAGCTTCTGATCCCAGCAAGTGCTTTGTCACTTGGAAAACCCAAATAATCTGAGGTGTAATCCAGAAGTAACTGCTTGAACCTTTTCATACTGTACTGTACAAAGCACTCTGTAGTTTAATCAACTGTGCAGTATCAAGGCTTTCTTGGTAATACATTATTAAAGGCTGTGGTACATGCATTATAAAACTGCCTTTGTTTTTCTACAGATTCCAATCTTTGCTTTTAATATGTTCACAAAGGTCAAGGAGCCAAGTCTCCTCGCCTATCTCCATGCAACAACCAGATGCAAGTAGCATTATTAACTTAAAAAGAAATTCATTCATATACTTATTAAGACAAGGGATCACACTGTAGCTCAGGCTGACCACAGCCTGTCTAGTGCAGCAGTTACAGGTGAGAACCTTGAAACACAGTTGAGCGCTTTCTTTTTAACTGAGGGATGGGCATGGTCACTGTCTTATACCATTCTTTTTCCAGAGAGACCACGACCATTCAGTTGTGAAGTAACAGCACTACATTATGAGGCACTGTATTTGCCCTTTGGACCTGGAGCGGTTGTACCCATAAAGGAAGTGCTATGCTGAAACTTTGCTGTCCCATATTTGCTGTTAAAGAAGTATAACTTCTCAAAATACCTTACCAGGGTGCACTGTCGGCACCCATCTTAGTAGGTGTGACTGTCTAGAAAAGACAAGAGTGACTGTACCACAAGGATCATTTATACAAACGTTATCATAGGGTAACACAGGCATTCTGATCCTGTTTAAATTTTGTCCAAAAACTGAAGGAAAGCCAATGGTTAAATCACATTTAACGCTTGGTTTCAAACGGCCTGCAGTACAAGGCCGTATCGCCACTGCCAAGTGGACAGAAAGGTTTCATTCATGTTTATTCTAGCAAATGTACGCAATATTTGCCATTTTTAACTATCTTAAGGCAGATTATCAGTGGCATCATGTTCCCTCACATATCTAAGAAACACCACTCTCTCCTCCCAATTCGTTTTTATCACAAGTTGTGTTCTCTTCATCTGCCTCCCCCCACATTCATTTTATCTTGAGCTGTGTGAAGTGTTACAGCTCTGAGGGAAATTTTCAGCTGTTGCTGAAATTCCCAGCTTTGCTTGAGTCACACACAGCAGCTTTAATGAGCTATAAAATGTCCTGTTGGTGGCCCGACTTGAGACCCCATCCATGGACAAGCACCAATCCCTGACACTATTAAGGATACTCTGTTACGCTTGCAGACAGGAGTCTAGCATGGCTGTCCTCTGAAAGGCTCCACCCAGGAAATGATTCAAACCGAAGCAGAAACCTACAGACAAACAGTGGATGGAGCTTGGGGACTCTTATGGAAGAATAGGAGGAAAGATTGCAACCCTGAAGGGGATAGGAACTCTACAGGAAGACCAACTAACTTGGACCCTTGGAGCTCTCAGAGACTGAACCACCAACCAAAGAGTATACGCAGGTTGGACTTAGCCCTCCTTCCTCCTACATGTGTACTGATGTGCAGCTTGGCCATGTGGGTCTCCAACAACTGGAGGGAGAGAGGGCTGCTATCCCTAAAGCAGCTCTCTTTATGTGGGATATATTTTATTAGTTGGGCTGTCTTGTCCCGCCTCAGTGGGAGAGGTAGTACCTAGCCTCACAGTCGACTGATGTTTTAGGGTGGGGAGGGGACATCCAGGAGGGCCTCCACCAGCTCAGAGGAGAAGGGGACAAGGGATTGGGGAAGGATTGTGGGAGGGGGTGACTAGGAGGGGGGCACTGAGCAGGATGCAAAGTATATAAAAATTTTTAAATAACGTTCTGTTGGGACAGTGGGAAAGAAGAAAATGAAGTTAATCAATGGACTCTTTTACATGGGCTTCTGTTAATGGAACTTAAGACCTGAAAGCTTCTATTTAAGATGTCATCAATCAAGAAGCTAATGGATCAGCACGCACGCATGGCCACATCCATGATTGGGTCCCCATTAGCGACTGCTGGGAGCAGCACCGACCCCATTGCCCTAACAGAGGCGCAGGGGTCGGCTCTAGCCATGGCAACAAGGAGAGAAGACGTGGAGGAGAAAGGATGACATCAAGAGAAATCTCTTCGGTCTTCAACTGTCCTTTCGCGTCTCTTGGGGCCCCTTTAACTCCCGACTAGTGGTTCACACCAGGCCCCAGCTCCCACCCCGGCTGGGCTCGCGCTCTTTATTGACGCAAGCCTCCCGCTCGTTCTCGCGGGAACTCGGGAGCAGCGAGCCGGCAAGGGAGAACAAATCTTGAAATCTCGGTTGGCGCCGGCGGGGCTGCAGCCGCTGTGGTTCCTGTGGGCGGGAGGTGGGGGGAGAGAGGGGCGGGACTTGGAAACCAAGGGGGCGGGGTCCTCGCCTCCGAGAGGGCGGAGCGTTGAGGGAGGGGGAGGGGAGAACACCAGGGGCGGGGCCGCGGGCCGGGACCTGTTGAACGCAGGTAGCGATCCCCGGCCGGGTTCCCTCGGGACCGAGGCGACTGCGCATGCTCACCGGCGGCTCTGGGCCGGGAGCCGAGCGCCAGTGACGAACCGGCTCCCGGGCTTTGCGGTGGTTGCGGGTGCTGCGATGGCGGCGGTGTGAGCCGGCCCCGGGGCGGGATGGTGCGGACCTGGGTAAGGACGCCTACCAGCCGGACGCAGAGCTCCTCCGTCGCACAGACGCCAGCCGAGGCCGCACGGGTTGAGAGGTGAGCCCCTCGCTGCCCGCACGACTCCCGGCCCCGCGACCCGGGCCAGGTCCATCTCCCCCGCGGGGCCGGACGGGAAGCGGCCTCCTCTCCTCGTCCGGCTCTGGCACCCCGGCCTCCGTCGGAGTCGGGTTCTGGGCCGCTGAAGGTCGGCGGGGACGCGAGGGGCGCGGCGCGTAAGCGGGTGCTCCGGTCCGGCCCTCGCCACCCGTCGTGCCCGGTGTCCAGTCCGCTCTCCGCCCCGCTCCTTCGTAGCCGCCTGGCCCCTTCGAGCCTCATTCGCTTCGCTTCCAACCGCGCTCGCGTGCCCTTTGGCCCCCGGTGGTCCCTCGATGTCGGTCCAGCTCTGCGCCGGTTGCTTCCCTCGACTGTGCATCCCCAGTCGTAAACCTCTTTGGCTGTCGCTGACCAGATTTCTTGCTGTTGGCACTAATTTCCTCCTTGGGCACATCATTCTAGCTCTTTTGTTAGTTACTGACTTGTGGGAGGGTGGGCTTTTTGGCTTTTTGCTCGTTTTCTTGTTGTTGCGCTTAAGCATCCCTTTACTCCAGTGTTCTGTGTTCAGTCTTGCTCTCAGAGGCCCTCACTCTCTTACCTCTTTTGGTACCCTGCCTCGTTGCTTTCCGTCCAGTAGCTTCATACCGAACCGATTTCATTTCTTTAATGTTGGTGTTTTTAATCCATAAGACCCCCCTTTTCTCCTGTTTGTATAGATGGAACCTCTTTTTCAGCCCATATGTTTTACTTTTTATTACATCCCTGAAGAGTTGTAACAACCTCTTGGCTCTTCTGCTTTCTACATAAGCTAGGGATATGCCTAGTATCCCTACTGAAGCTTCCAGAGAGTTTCTTAATCGTTCTCCACCAGAAATTACCTAAATTACCTAAAGTTTACTTTACTAGATCTTGAAGAATTACATGTTCCAGTCATGTTATGAGAAACAGTCTGGCCATTTAGAAAGAGTTAAGATCTGCCAGAGCTTGATGCTCCAGTAAATAACAGTTGTCCAGGAACAAACCTGAAATGAAATTTAACAAAAATTCCTATATAAAATGTATTGATACGGTGTTTTACTTTCACGATTACAGTTGGTTACATCATTCTGAGCCTGTTCTATTTAATAAATGCATAGTTTCTGCTAACAAGAATAGGATATCTGCTCATTGAGGAAGAACAAGCAAGAAGTATTAATCTTTTGATTTGGGCACAAGAATTTAATATATTTGGGGGCTTTTCTTCCCTCCATTTTGAGTCAAATCTAATTCAGGTGAAACTTGTGTTTCTGTTAATAATGGTGTAGTATCAGATTCTGGAGGCATCTGCTGAGGCAATTATTTTCAGTAAAGTTTGTCTTTATTTTAGGGTTGAAGAACAACTGGATTATGTATTTCATTCTGGAATCTCAAAACAGCCTACAAACAATAAGTTCTTCCTTACATTATCTACGCCAGGTAGGACTTACATTTTTTTCTACTTTTTGTTTTTAGAAGAAAAATACCAAGACAGGGGGGAAAAGGGAGTAGTTTCTTGTTCAGAGTGACTTACAAGTGAAAAGTAGAAGCACCCGGTGTTGTTAAACTACATTTCTCTCTTTTTTTTTTTTTTTAAAGATATTTTCTTTATTTACATGTAAATTTCTCCATTCCCAGTTTCCCCTCCAAAAAACAAAGAAACAAACAAAAACAACAAAAACAAACCCCTGTTGCCTCCCACTTCCCCATGCCTGCCACCCCGCCCTCTCCCACTTACTGGCCCTGGCATTCCCCTACACTGGGGCATAGAACCTTCACAGGGCTGAGGTCCTCTCCTCCTATTGATGATCGAATTTGCAATCCTCTACTATACACATGCTGCCAGAACAATCAGACCCCTCCATGTGCAGTCCTTGGTTGGTGGTTGAGACCCTGGGAGCTCTTGGAGCTGAGGGGTTTGCAGCCCCTTAGGACTAACAACAATATGAACTAAGTAGTACCCTCAGAGCTCCCAGGGTCTCAACTACATTTCTCTTAAAGAGCTAGCATGTGTGATGTTGTGAAGAACTTTTCCAGTAGTTTACATTTTAAGTGCTTTTTCAAATGCACGTGAATGATTGCTGCTTCTCAGAGTGCTGGCTCTCCTTTAGAAATCAGTCTCTTTACTTGTAGGGAAATATCTGTTAGAAAGTCACCATCTACAAAGTCTTAGTATGATAGTGAACAACTTGAACTTTCTTTGAATTGAAGTAAGGGGCCTATGCTATACAGCAGGCACAAGAGTAAATGGGAAAAGATTTGAACCCAGAGCATAACTCAGTAGTAGTCTGAAGAAGCCATTTAACCCCTCCCTCAATGTCTCCACCTGTAAACTGTGGTAGTAATGCTGGCAACCCAGTAATCTGTCTGTCATCACCCTTCACTTAAACATGTTTAGGGCCATCACAGACAAAAATTACCACGTAAATACATAATTTTTGTTTGTTTAATTATAGGCTAACAACAATAAAGTTACTAGTACTTAAATCCCTGAAGATCAAGCTAAACAGTTTGATGTCTTTTTTAAAATTTCATATTTCTATACCCTGTATCTAGTAGAACAGTAGTGAACTATGAACGAGCTTAGATTAGTTAATGTTCAGACATAATGAGCAGGCATTGGGTCATTCAACATATAAAAGAGACGAACACTTTGTTTGCCAGGAGTCAATCCAGAAAGGAACTGTAAGAGTTCTAGCTTTAGTGACTCTCTAGTTTCCTGTTGTCTCTTGTGTTCACTTTAGTTTCTGTAAACTAGAACCTCTTGGGACTTAGGGGTCACGAGAGATTGTTTAGGAGATATAAAAGGCAAGGATTTCCTTTGTTTTTCAATTGAGGTATTGAGGAAAAAGCTACTTAGTGAACTTTGTGATGTATACATGTGTTTGTTTAAGTGAGTGGAGATAAAGCTTAGAGCCTTGAAGTGAGTAGGTCAGTTTGAGTGTCAGGAAGAAGGTTCAGGAACGAGTAGGAACCAGATGCAGAGTTGTGATAGAGAGAACATTCTTACTGGATCCAGACATTTTCAAAAAAGTTACAGTACATGTTGTTAGGCTGCATGTTTTCAAGAGTGTAGTTAGACACCTCTACGGTGGTTGCATATTTTAAGTATTTTCAGTTTTTAACATGCACCTAAATGTTCAGTTATTAAGGGTGTGTTAAATATAAAAATTAACCTCTTTAATAGAAATACAGAAATACAAAGGTGCCAGGTATATGTTGTCATCAAAGGGTATCTTCTATTTAAAACTCGTTCCCAGTTCTTGTTTTTATGAAACCAACTTTATGAATTATTTCTCAACCAAGAGACAGTTCTAAGAAAATTATATCGTGTATTTTTCCTTTTTATAGAGTTCTGTCACACCAGTCATAATACAGAAATTATTTCTAAATTATTTTGTGAATATTAGAAGTCTGGGTTTGACCAAATGCAGTGGGTTCTCTATAGGCATTTAGACCATTTCTGTTAAGTTTTATCATGTCCTTTAGCAACAGTAAGTTTCGTCTGCCCTAGACTTGGTGTTCCCTATTGAATCCCTATTGAATCCTATTGAATCCTGTTGAATTATAGTTGTACTATGGTAGACAAGTACATCATTCATAATTATTGTTACAACAGTGTTGAATGTCACACGTGATCATTGATGTATACAAAGTGCCAGTAAGTTATAGACTTGGAAGTTTCTCTTCATGTATAAGTAACAAGGTCTGGGATCATCATCACCAGTGTAAGACCATGGGAGCCTGTGTACTCTGTCCCAGGCTTTTGTCTTTTGGAATTGAGAGCTCCAGATTTTCATACTGTCCTCATCCTTCCTTAGCTTTAAGGCTTAAAAGGAGTTCCCAATTCAGGTAGACAGGGTCAGAGCACAGGCTTTCCCCAGCTCCTTTATGTCAAACTCATAACTACATTGCCATACAGTAATATTAATGCTCATAGAAGAGTTTTTAAATCATACAGATGAGCGGGGATAGGGGAGGAGGGGAGATATTAGAAGTGAAATCAGTAAAAACATTCTTTAAGTTCCTAATTGAAATCTTCAATTGTTTATTTGCCCAACCTTTATAAAGATCTTCATTGGATTTTAATTGGAGTTAATCATTCTCCATTTAAAGTTGTCTGTCCTATAAGTGAAGATATTGTTAGGCTATCCACTTGAAAATATAACTAGTTTTACTTGATCTATATTATTTGGAGTAGATATTTTCTCAAACAGATTATTTAAAAATTATGATAAAAGTCACACTGTTAGCTTTTGTTGAGAATCATGCACCAAGTACCACATTTAGTGCTTTGTGTATATTACTTTGTGAGCATTAGTTTCTCAGGTAGGGATTATAAAATTATTTCCATTTGAGAAAACAGATTTAAGTCTGAATTAGAATCCAGGTATGATATCAAAGTTGGTCATGGAATAATAAGGAAGCATAAATAATACAAGGAATATAATATAAGGAATAAATAATATGAGGAATAATATAAGGAAGCATAGGATGTCAAGGAGACAGTATTTCTTACGGTAGTTTTCTCTTTACTTTGGTTCTAAGACTTGTTTTCTGTTGAGATAACCAAAAAAAAAAAAAAAAAAAAAAAAAAAAAAAACAATTGTTGAGTAGATCCTTGAACTAGACATTAGAAGATCACTGTGATTCACAATTCCTGTGTGAATTGAGCATGTCCTGTTCTGTCAAATCTTTCTCTGATCCCTCACTTTGCCCCTCCATGAGACCTCACTTTCAAACATGAACATGGCTGTTTCCTTCTACAAACTAACCTTACCTTCACTGTTAGGGACTAAAGGTGTGTACTAAGGGCTTGTCTATTCTAGCCAGATCAGACAGATTGTAATCCAGGGCGTGATTGCAATCTGCCCGGATCATATCTTTAGATGTGAGTCCTTGCTAGAGCAGCCATGTTGCTGGATTAGAAGTCCTCTACTTTAATGTATTCTTAAAAAGTTTGTATGAACTGGTTTTAATAAATCCCGTGTTCCTATTATCCAAATGATACTGGAGGTAGGGTTCTCCATTGTCACATGAAAAACTAATAGTTCACTCCATTCTCATGTACAGAAGGAAATATGGACAAACTCAGGATAACTAATGCTTCCTACTGGGTTTTATTTATTTATTTTTTATTTTTCATTTTTAGTTTTTTCGAGACAGGGTTTCTCTGTGTAGCCCTGGCTGTCCTGGAACTCACTCTGTAGACCAGGCTGGCCTCAAACTCAGAAATCCACCTGCCTCTGCCTCCCAAGTGCTGGGATTAAAGGCATGGGCCACCACCGCCCGGCTTGATTTTTATTTTTTATTTTTCCTTTTTTGCCATTGACACAGTTTTCTAATTCAACAGTGTTCCTTTTGTTGATTTTTAGAGTGCCTACTTATGTAAATGTCAGTTGTAATATTAGTAATAATGTGTTTTCTTTTTAATAGTCAGCTGTATAAACACAAGCTTTAATGAAACCAGAAGGGACAATCTCTTCAAAGTATGCTTTTGCTTGTGGCAGTGGGTGAGAGAACTTTAAGGATGTCATAGGAAATACTTTTGATTACATGGGAGGCTGAACATAGTTAATTTAGTAAGTGTAGTTTTTCCTACTAGTGTTTCTTTCTGGTTTTTCCTCTGATGAGCACATTTATCTATGGCTTCATTATCATTAATTGTTATTTACAGGTGTGGATTTTAGAGTATTGTAAGTGAAAATATGGACATGTCTTTTTTCATTAATTCCTTTCTGTGTGACCTTGGAATAGTTACAGGAACATTTTGTGTTCCTGGAAATTTTAATTTGCAGACTTATAGGAGAAAGAAATCAAATAGCATAGTTAAAGCTGCTAGCGTAGGAGTTGCTGCACACATCATAAGTGCCTGTATTTGCTTTTATTTCACTCTGCTGTTTGCTCTCTATTTGGTATCACCAACGGAGAACAAAACTTTCCAGAAACATGTCTGTCAAATTACTCTCCCCTTTCCTCTCCCCTTTCTTCTGTCCTCTCTCCCTTCCCCCAAAGAAGGGAGTCTAATTCTCTATTTTTAATTTTGTGTAATTCATGCAGTGTGCAAGTAGCTAGTAAAATGCTAAATTCAGAGTTTACTTTGAGGAGTGAGGAATGCCAGCAAAATTCTAGATACACTTTGCCTTGCTTAACTTGTTCTCTCTCTCTTTTTCTCTTTTTTTATTAGATATTTTCTTTATTTACATTTTAAATGTTATCCCTTTTCCTCATTTCCCCTCCAACCTCCCCATTCCATCCTCTCTCCTTTTGCTCACTAACCCACCCACTCCCACTTTCCTGTCTTGGCATTCCCCTACACTGGGAATCGAACCTTCACCGGGCCAAGGGCCTCTCCTCTCATTGATGTCCCACAAGGCCATCTTCTGCTACATAAGCAGCTGGAGCCATGAGTCCCTCTCCATGTGTACTTTTTGGTTGGTGGTTTAGTCTCTAGGGGCTCTGGAGGTCCTGGTTGGTTCATATTCTTGTTCTTCCTATGTGGTTACAAACACTTTCAGCTCCTTGGGTCCTTTCTCTAGTTCCTCCATTAGGGACCCTGTGATCAGTCCAATGGATGGTTGTGAGTGGCCACTTCTGTATTTGTCAGGCACTGGCAGAGACTCTCAGGAGACAGCTCTATCAGGGTCCTGTCAACAAGCACTTGTTGGCATCCACAATTGTGTTTGGATTTGGTAACTGTATATGGGATGGATCACAAGATGGGGCAGTCTCTGGATGGCCTTTCCTTCAGTTTCTGCTCCACACATTGTATCTCCTCCCATGGATATTTTGATCCCCCTTCTAAGAAGGACGGAAGTATCCACACTTTGGTGTCCTTCTTCTTGAGCTTCATGGGGTCTGTGAATTGTATCTTGGGTATTATGAACTTCTGGGCTAGTATCTACTTATCAGTGAGTGCATACCATGTGCATTCTTTTGTGATTGGGTTACCTCACTTAGGATGATATTTTCTAGTTCCATCCATTTGCCTACAGATTTCATGAATTCATTGTTTTTAATAGCTGAGTAGTATTCCATTGTGTAAATGTACCACATTTTCTGTATCCATTCCTCTGTTGAGGGACATCTGTGTTCTTTCCAGCTTCTGACTACTATCAATAAGGCTGCTATGAACATAGTGGAGCATATGTCCTTGTTATATGTTGGAACATCTTTTGGGTATATGCCCAGGCGTGGTATAGCTGGGTCCTCAGGTAGTACTATGCCCAATTTTCTGAGGAACCACCAAACTGATTTCCAGAGTGATTGTACCAGCTTATGATCCCACCGGCAATGGAGCAATGTTCCTCTTTCTCCACATCCTCTCCAGCATCTGCAGTCACCTGAGTTTTTTTTTTTTTTTAAGA
>NW_022196896.1:52929923-52932092 GCF_008632895.1 Mastomys coucha | reverse complement strand
AGAGGTTCCTTTATTGTTAAGAATAGTTTTGGCTATCCTGGGTCTTTTGTTGTTCCAGATGAATCTGAGTTTTTGATCTTAGCGATTCTGACTGGTGTGAGGTGAAATCTCAGGGTCGTTTTGATTTGCATTCCCCTGATGACTAAGGATGTTGAACATTTCTTTAGGTGCTTCTCAGCCATGGAACAACTCGAATAAGGTTAGCTTTGCTGTGAGTCGCCCCTGTCAGTGAATGGCATTCCTGCTGAGGGTATGTCCATGCAAATGATTCTGAGTACATGGTTAAAAGCTTTCTGGGTGGTAGTGATCCTTAGAGGCTGGTGCTTGCCAGGTGCCTGGGCCATTTAGAGCAGGCTATGATCCAATAGGGAGCATGATTCGCCCAGCATGAACTAATAAAGACGGGTAGGGTGTCATGGCTCAGCCACCCAGAAAAGGACTGATATAAACCTAAGAAATAAGACTTGCTCAGATATTCACAATCAGCCAGCCAGTGCATACTTAATGACATGACTAGAATTTATACCCGATAGCAGACTTGATACAAACCCTGAAAATCCAGATGTCACCAGCTGATTGTCTTTAGTGTATATTACTGTGGTTTATGTTTTGGTCAAGATTAGCTTAAAACAGCTATGTAAATGTAGAGTTCTAAATTTAGATTGAAATTTAGGAAAGCTAAGCATTCTTTCCACCAGGAGGGACCATCTTTCTGCTGCTTGGTGGGGTACAAACATGATTATTAAAAAGAACTTTGTGTTACTCACAAGAAAGCAGTATTTTGAAGTCTTCTTGGCTTCCTCCTATTTCGGGCTTCCTATTTATTTCTCTAGAGAAACCCAAGGAAGTTGACATGGATTTTATATTCACAGCTACTAGAAAGCATTCTAACCTCATTAAAAAATCTGTATCATATTTATGATATCCTTAAATGTAATAGTGCATTTTAGATATTATTGTACTGTTGGTTGCAATTTGCAAATGTTAATCTCAGTTCCTGGTTATCTATTACAATGTGAATGGATCTGCTGTTCCTTCTTTTGATATCAGTCTCCATGTCTGTCATAATGTGAACCTCTCACTATAGTGAATATGAAGATCTAGGAACAGCATGGCTCCTTAAAAGGAAGTTTAACTTTGTTAGACAGTATTTAGCTAGGAAAAAATGAACTTTTAGACAGTACTGGAGGAAAAAGTATTTCTTGTTTTATGAGAAAATGACATACTACATGCTAACAAGGAGCCTTTCAAGAATTTGTTTATTTGTTTGTAGGTGATATCATTTGGATGTCATTGTTTGGACTATCACTATTGCAGGTTCTGATTTCATTTGTCTTATAGTTCCTAAATTACAAGCAGAAATCAGAAATTAGCTGCTGGCTCCCTTTTTGTGGAAGGTGGCCACTGTATTCCTGGGGCTGACAAAGAGTATGGCATCTCTAGTTTGTTCAACTCCTTTCTATCTGCTTAGTAAACAGAACTTCCCAAGGGTGTCAGTGATCCTCCAGTGGAAGAGTTAAGGCTGCTTTTCAATTCTGGGAGAGCAGTTCATTCTGTGGTTTCCAGTTCATCTTGGGGACCTCTGAACTTTGCTTTGCAGTTTCAGGGCTTCCACATTTATGATATTGTAGAACACTAAGGACTTTTGAGTTGAGGGAGTGTTTTAGGATCAGTGTGGATGATGTGGGAGCATATCTTGCATTTTGCCAGGTCATCCCTTGGCAGTTATTTAGTGCTAACAGCTACCTCAACTGCTTTGATGGAGAGTTGGTATTTTGTTAGTCTTAAAAGCTATGCGTGGCAGTACTATGTACGACTTGTACTTTAATATTACTTTTGGGGCAGTTAGTGTACGGAATTACTTAGCTACTTAAACTTAAAGAGACAGCTTAATATGAGTGGACGGATGTACAATAGAAGTTTGTGAGGGCATATAATTTAAAATATTCTAGTACTATGCATGTTAAATAAATAAACATTCTGAAAAAAGGGAGGAAACAGGTAAATTAATTTTACTCCAGAATATTGCTTGAGATAATTCAGTATATAAGTTCTAGAGAATTTGGTGGTTAAGAACTTGGTGGTTAAGAATACTTGCTACCGGTAACCCAATCACAAAAGAACAAACACAGTATGCACTCTCTGATAAGTGGTTATTAGCCCAGAAGT
>NW_022196896.1:52925594-52929438 GCF_008632895.1 Mastomys coucha | reverse complement strand
AGGGGAAACTGGGAATGGAGAAATTTACATGTAAATAAAGAAAATATCTAATAAAAAATAAAAAATAAAAGTAATTAACTGGGGGGAAAAAAAAGAATACTTGCTACCAGGGCTAGAGAGATGGCTCAGTGGGTAAGAGTACTGAATGTTCTTCTGAAGGTCCTGAGTTCAAATCCCAGCAACCACATGGTGGCTCACAACCATCCATAATGAGATCTGAAGCCCTCTTCTGGTGCATCTAAAGACAGCTACAGTGTACTTATTTATAATAATAAGTAAATCTTAAAAAAAAAAAAAAAAAAGAATACTTGCTACTCTTGCACAGGACTAGTGTTTGGTTGCCAGCACATATGTCAGGCAGCTCACAGTCACTAGGAAGTCTGGCCCCTGTGGGTACCCCTACGCAAGTACCCATACATACATAGAAATCAAAAGTTTTAAATATTTTTAAAAAGACATATTGTGTTTTATGTCAACTTGGCACAAGCTAGAGTTATTGTAAGGAGGAAACCTCAACTGAAAAAGAAAATGCGTCCATAAGATCCAGCTGTCGGGTATTTCTTAATTAGGGTGGACCCAGCCCATTGTGGATGTGGCCATCCCAAGGCTGGCTGTCCCAGGTTCTGAAAGAAAGCAGGCTGAGTAACTCATGGGAAGCCGCCCAGTAAGCAGCACCCTTCCATGGTCTCTGTGTCAGCTCCTGCCTCAGGTTCCTGTCCTGTTTGAGTTGAATTGAGAGATCTCCTGCCTCTGTCTCCTGAGTGTTAGGATTAAAAGTATACACTACCATGCCCAGGCCTAATGTTCTTAATACTCTACATAGAATGTTTAAGCTGGTCGTTCTGTCAGCACAGTGAAGTTGTGCTTAGTAGGGAAGTATTTTACATGGCTTCTATGTTAGATTGAAGTTAAATTAGGAAATCAGTGCCTCAGTCACACTAAGACAGTTTTGTTGTGGTCTCCATGTTGGACACAGCATTTCAGAAAGAACAAGAATGACTTTCAGATTCATCGCTGAAACTTTTTTCATTGAGAGGAAACTTAACTTTTCCTGAGGTATTTTTGCAAGGTATTTCTTTTCTCTCTGCTTATTCGCTGTGCTTGGTAGGGATGGGCTTTTTAGCATGGATTTCTCACTGAGCATCAGAGCCATCTCCGTGTCTAGCTTGGGATTTGTCGATTGCTTAGCTGAATTATCTGCTGCTGATCTAGGAAATGGTGCAGAACGGATTTCGGTTTGATTGGCCTCCAGATTATTGAGTTTTATATTGTTTTGCCAGGGCTACAAGGGCAAACCATTTAGTCTCAGATAAGTCAGCTGATTCTGATAATGTTAGAGGCCATGGTTAAATCTCTGAGCTCTGAGCCAGCCCTAGACTGTTGAAAAGGCTGTGAAGCTCATGGCTTGTGACTGCAGGAAGGTTGCACTGGAGAATTCCCTATGCATAATTGTGGTACAAGGAAAGGACTTTTCTGACGGTTTTTAGTTCTTGAGAAAGACCAGGATTTTTCTTGTGAGTGGTGTAAAATCTGTATAAATTAGAAATCAGTGTGTTAGTCCATAGAGTGAATTTGCACTTTTTGAATTTGGTTTACAGTAACAAGTTTTTGATCTTGATTTTTAATGAGTTAACAGCATTTAAAAGTAAGATTTCACCTTAAGGGGGAAAAAAGTCTTACAGCTTCCTTTTGGGAATTTTGAGCCATCAATGATTGCCACCAAGGGGTGGACTGGAGATCACAGGAAATGTCTGGTTCCTCTTGGAGAAAGCCAGCAAGGATTGATGGGGGCCAAACAGCATTTCATAGATGGGAAAGACTGGTTTGTTTTAAGAGAATCACAGTCATGCTCACTAGCCCCTCATTTTTCTTTCTTCTTTCACCCTTTACCTTTTTCTTAGCTCTTTTGTCATTTTTTCCTCTTAAATACTTCATAAAAGTAAAAACACCTGTGCTTTTGAGGGTGACAGTGAAAGTCACAGTGATTTTGTAATCATCTCTTAAGTTTGTACATATATATGTATATTTCTGTTTAAGGTTGCTCAGTGAAAAGGAAAGGATTTAAGACAAAGAGACTGCAACAATATAGCAAAAAGCACAGTAGGGTATAGGACCTGGAGCAGAGGGGAGTTCTGAATGTACGCTAGTAGAGGAATGTATTCATCAGTGCCTGTTTTCAACATATCTATATCATAACGCCTTCCTCCAAATTGGTTTATTTTAGATAGAAGAAAAATAATGATTTCTATTTATGAAATATTCAATGTTAGTATCTTAAATATTCTCTAAAATTAAAATTTGAGTTCCTTCCATGTGTCTGGCCATACGAGTATGGACCAGTAAATAGAGTAACCAGAACATTCCCACTTTTACAGAAGTTTATATTTACGATGTAAGAAAGGGTAATAAGGCTGGATTTGATAGCTCATGTTTACAGTCTCATTATTTGGAGGAAGAAGTAGAAAGATTGAGAATTCAGGACCAGCCTACGCTATACAGTAACCTGGTTTTTAAAAGATAATGGATAAAGTCTTCAATATTTTAAAGGGTCGTAAGTGCTTAGGAACAGATAGGGTGTGGCTGAAGCTGATAGATAATTTGGCCAGGGCATGCCTAGTTGAGAAGCCAATATTTGAGTCTAGCCAAGAGAAGGTAAAGGAGTGAGTCATGTCCATAGCTGGATGGAGGAGAGCTCCAGAGAAAAATGAACAAAAGGACTTGTGGGCCATCAGCTGTGCTTGAGAAATAGAAAGGGATTAAGTATGACTGGAGTGGGCGGGCTGCTAAGGTCAGAGAAGTTAGGAAAGATGCGCATACAAGGGTATAGATTAAGTGTATTACTGTATCAAAGAATCATAAGACAAAAGGACTGAGCAGTGTCTAAGCAGCTAAGACACTCAGGAGTCCAGAATCCTTCTCTTCTTTTGTCAGTGTTTAAGGAGTTTTGTCCTAATCTTTGTAATCAAAACTAGACCACTGTCAAGAAAGTATTCTTGCCTAGAAAAATGATGGAAAGTGAACTTAAGGGCAGAGAGTTTCCTTTTAAACAGTCGGTTGCTGTGTGGTTCACTTCGATTTATATTCCATGCGTGCAGTCAGTAGACCACATTCCATGGGCAGGGTAATATGGCAACAAGAGAGATTGAGAAATAGTCTCGGGCTTGGTGACCATTTGGCTTGGAAAGGAAAAAAGAAGTGACATGCAGTGTCTGCTACTCTAGCTATTACGATATCCTATGTATAACCTATCAAAAATGTGACCTCTCTTCCTATAAAGAAAAACCAAAAACCAAAAAGAAAATAAGAACTCTGTATGTATTGCATTAATCCTAGGTCACAGAGAGTTCTACAAATCCAGATACCTAGAAATAAAACATCTGTCTCCTCCCCCCCCCCCCCCCCCCCCCCCCCCCCCCCCCCCCCCCCGACCCCTCAGTCCTTCCTACACTTGCCAGTGAATTCAGAAATAGCATAGTGAACCAATTGGGAAAACAAACAGTGGGAAAGACTTTCTAGCTGAGAGCAATGCTGGACTGGAATGATGGAATCAGCATGTCTTGCAGTGTAGGAATGCTGCAGGTCTGACTTCAGATGGGAACTCTCGTATGTCCACTGCATTAGGAGCCCTCTCATTGCTATCTGGATACTCCTTCCTTGTGTTAACCTTATAGCCACATTAATGCTCACGTTGAAAGTTTGTCTACTTTGGAAGATACAGTTTTCATACCGGCTATAGCTTCCTACTATTGCAGATTCTATAGTTTGCAAGTTACAAAGTCACAGGTTATTTCTTTAATAAATACTGTTTTATTTTTTTTTAAATAGATTTTTTTCTGTTTTTTTT
>NW_022196896.1:52918273-52925511 GCF_008632895.1 Mastomys coucha | reverse complement strand
TTTTCTGTTCTATTTTCTGGGTCAGTGACTGACTTTTGGGGATGTGGCTCACATGCTTGCCCTTTAGATACACTTACTTTGTTTTAATAGAAGCCTAGTGAAATTCAACTTGAGTGACCACTGTTTTTAAACCATATGTAATAATGGGCAATTTGTAGGATGGCAACACCCTTAGCTAAAGTTAACTTGTTATGTCAAGAATCTTTAGAATTCCTTTGAGAAAGGAATTTTGATATTCGAATACTTGAGTGCAAGTCCCCAGTTTCTGCCATTTTGTTTCCTTCCATCTTTGCTTACAAAGTAGCCAAAGAAAGCCGCCAACACAACCAGTGTTGTGATTCTTTTCAGCTACTTTGCTGGGGCTCTGCATTTGGAGGGATACCTAGTTCTGGAGGTAAACTTTTTATCAGTTGTTAGCTCTGTATAAGAGACTTTTATCAGTATTTTGTAGTATGTGTCTTTGTTGCCTGGTATGTAAGCTAATGTCATATATCCTAAGATTTTGTTGCAAATGTACCCTACTTCTGGTAATTATTGATTGTCATGTTTTAAGTTTCTATTAAAACTGTACCTACTTCCCAGTTCTTTACATAAGAAAAACCCAATAGGGATCCCAAAATGAAAAGAGCTTGAAAGAGCTCAGAATTTCTCTCTTGTCCCTGTAGTAGGCCTATTACTGTTGGCTGTGGAATGAGTGTTATCTGTCTATGCCTTAAAGGAAAGGAAGACAACATCTTGGGACTGAAGTCCTAAAGACTTACTGTACCCTCGTACTATACTGTATGTGCTTCCTGCTTTTCTTGTGATTACTGAGCCCCTTGGTACCTAGAACCAACCTCATTTCTATAAAATGGGGAATCTCTTATCTAAAGACACATTGATGTGATCTATATTAATCCTTATTATAATTGATGAGGTGACTAAAGTAGTAGCCTTAGGACTTGGCACAGTCTACATCATCATGACAGAAGAAAAACAGTGTAGAGTGAACATGGTTCTCATTTTAATGTTTTTGAAACCTAACACAGTTACATTCAAGTCAGAAGTATTTTAATCTAAATATTTGAACTGTAAGAAAAACTAGCATAGTCAGGCAATGTTTTGTCATTACTTTAAATAGTATATTTTATGTATGCACGTCTGTTGAAATATATGAAATTTCAAAACTCACTACTTAATTATTTTAAATGAAGAATTCTCTATCTTAAAAGTTATGATAGGTTTCTGATGTTTTAGGTGTTCATTGAGAAGTGTTTCTGAACCACTGAACTAAGAAAGTACTCTGTATTGTGCTGTGTAGTCTACATATGTGAATCCTTATTAGAAGTACAGAATAGTTCATTATGAAGCTAATGGATTCCCAAGCCTTGAGGAAGATATAAGTCCTATGTGTAAATTGTAAACATTAAGTAATTAAACATAGGTATTTTAAAGATAGATTTTGTATCTGTGGTTTTATTTTATTGTTTCTTTCTCATAGGGGGCACAATATAGGTTTAACAACAAGGATCAGTAACTGGAAATACAAGGTTCGTTATTTAATAATGTAAAATGAAGATCTGATCAGCAGAGGTAAGCATGTGGCATTTCTTTTGCACTTCCTTCATCATAGGTTAGAATACTTGCTGAATTTCAGGAGTAGTTTTTCAAGAGCTGTGAAGGCTTAGAGATTTCACTATACTTGCTAATGAGTTGCTTGCTATGGTGCCATAATGTTGGCAGCCAACATTGGACTTTACAGCCAGAGACAAAGACAGGCTACATTCACAGCAGTCAGGCTAGAGTGCCAGGCGACATCACAGAACAACAAAGGAGAGGAGAGGAGAGGAGGCCTGAGCTAAGGAATCCTGGAGCATTGATAATGGACAGTCCACCTGCCTGTTTTCTGTGTGGGAAGGCTTTACTGTGTAGAATAGTAGCAGATCCATTCTTTGCTCTAATGTGAGACACTGTTGCTGACTTTCAAGATGTCCATGAAGAGATAGCCTGGAACAAAGGCTGTTAGAGCCCTTCCTTGCCTTAGTAAGAGGCAGAGATACCATAAATCAGTGGAGGATTATCTCCAAGCATTTATCTTCTCTAACTTGCTCTTCCAAATATGTGCTCTTGGTGTGGATGTTTGTTATCTCTCTAAACAGTGGAAATAGAAACCACTGCAACACTAGTACAAGGTGGCCTTTTAGACGGCACCATGCCCACAGGTAATAGTCACAGTTACAATTATGTCATTTACACTTACTGGCTTACATGTTCTTCAGAAGCTGATCTGCAATAAGCAGATTAGAAATATATACAAGTCACTGACACCAATTATATGTATATATAGTGATAATACATATGAAACTATTTTTCAATGCGTTTATGAGTGTTTTAATTTTCACTTGCTTGTTCACCTTTTATTTTAACTTCTATGAAAATTAATACCTTAGGTTTTTATAATGAGAGGGATTTCTTTTTTCAAATTCAAAAGTGTTTTGTTCTTTAAGAAACATTCTCTTCATTTAACACAAATATCCATTCATGGACTGACTACCACATGGATGTCATCAGGGGAAACAAGTGTTAGAGAAGCTTCATAACCAGCACATCTGTGGGAAAAGGGACACTGCTAGTTGGTAGTCCTGGATGCTAGTCCTGCTTAGCTGGCTTCAGCCAAGCTAGCCTTCTAAGCTGGCATTTCTGTTGTGCTTCTCATGACCTCTCCCCCTTTTTACTAAGGTGCTGTTACCAGATTTGTCCTCTGGATATAAATTAAAAATGACTGAAGTCCAAGCAATGGTAGAGTTCTCCGTGGAGCTAAACAAGTTCTACAACGTGGATTTATTCCAAAGAGGGTATGCATTTTATAGTAAAAATTTAATTACAGGTTTTATTCCAGCATGTATGTAAAAAAGAAATGAGCTATATCCATGTGATTGTAGTCTAAGTAATTTCATATAGTTAGATATTTGGAGGTTATGCACATGGATTTAGTAACTGCTGAATGTATTTGATATGCATTTGAGACTTTGTATTGATCATTGAGGGGGTGCTTTAATGAAAATGTATTATCTCATTTTTACTGTTTATAGGTATATGTTATAATGGAGGAAAGTTATTTACAAAGAAATAACTAAGTAGAAATACAATGCATGTGTAATGAAGATTCAGTAGAAATCAAGCAGGACATTTTTCTGCTCATAAAGTCATTACAGCGATATCAGCAGCAATAGGAAAGCAGCCCAACACTGCCATGTAGCATGAGAAATTTCCTTCCCCACTTAGAGATCTCCGTTCAGAGAAAGCCAGCCCCTTGATGCTTTGCAGAAAAGTATTTCATGGTGAGCCAGGATAAAGCTTATTAAGACAAAGAAGAATATACTCCCAAGAGTCAGCATTTAAGAAAGACAAAGAATTGTTCATGAAAATTCCAGTCCATATCACAAGACCTGGATATGCACTTTTCAAGAGAAAGTCTCATTTCAGGGCCATTACAGACTCTGTGGCTCAGTTACATGTGGAAAGCATGAAATGCTTTTAAAGACTTGAGCAAGGTTTCAAATTCAACTTAAAAGTTAGAGAAAATTACATGAGCTCATTTATTTTTTATTGTCTTAAAGAATTTCCTTTTGAAAATGAAAATTTAGGGTGGTTTTCAAGGAGCCTTGCTTAGGTTCAGTGGTGTGAGAGAAATGCTAAGATGGTGGGCTTCAGTGTTACCAAGACCCTTGCCGTACGTAATCATGTTGTTTTTGTTGTTTAGGATTTATTTCCGTGTGTGTGTGTGTGTGTGTGTGTGTGTGTGTGTGTCTGTCTGTCTGTCTGTCTGTCTGTCTGTCTGTCTGTCTGTCTGTAAGTTTGTGCATGTTCATACAGGATCCATAGAAGTAGAAGATGGCTTCAGATCTACTGGAACTGAAGTTACAAGTGGTTGTGGGCCACCTGACATAAGAGCTGGGAACTGAACTTGGGTCCTCTGCAAGAGCACTACCTACTCTTAACTATGCAGCCATCTCTCTAGCTTGTTTGTTTTTAGCACTTTTATTTGAAAACTGGCATTATCTCTATGGCAATTTTGGCTTTATACTGAAGATTTTTGACTTTCAACAGGAAAAGCCAACTAAATCCTAGGGTGAGAGACTTCTTCCTCCATTTATGTCCCTTCCTTTTTTCCTATCTGTTTATCCTATGTCAGAGATAGGATTATTAAAGGGTGAAATGAAAGAGCCAAGTTTTAGAAATATGAATATATTATTTATTTATTCAGTTAATTTATTTTGTAATTTTTGAGATAGGGTCTTGCTATGTGGTCCTAGCTGACCTTAAACTCGTAACAGTTCTCGTTCATCAGTCTCCCAAGTGCTGGGATTATTATTATGCTAGGTACCCCTACATGAATATGATATTTTTTAAGGGTTTTTAGAATTCTAGAAAAAGGTCATGAAAAGGCAGAGCTGTGTTTCTGATAGCCTTTAGTATGTGGAGATGAGTCAATAGTGTAAGTTTAGGATTCAGTGAGTTGTTGCGGGAAATATTAAAAAATGGCACCAAGCCGTGCTATACCCAGCTACTCTGTGCCCCAGTGGTCTTGGCTCACTGCCTCCATGGCTAGCCCTAGGCTGCTTCAGAGCTGCTTGCTCATCCCCTGCGGCTAGTGGTTACAAATCCCCTTAACCCAGTAAATCAAAACTCTCGAAGCTTATAATTATCAGTCAGTTTTATATATCAATAAATTCTCAATTCACAAGCCACCACACAATAATTTCAAGGCCAATTGATATAAATTTCCCACCTAGATAAGACAAATTGTCTTGTAATTATCCATCCCTTATAAGATACTCATAGCTCCCTGTGGCTATTTAAAGCTACGTAGAATCTGGATGTCTTTCTCTTCCTCCATCTTCCTTTCTCCCTTCTCTTCCTCTCCTTGTCTCTGTCTCTGAAACTCTTAGCTCTGCCTTCCTTTTCCCTGTCCAATTACAGGTTTCTTGTATTAATATTTAAATTAATGGGGAGAAAATTCTGCTACAGTGAGTCATTCCCAGTGAGAACAGAATTATTATCACTATTACTACAAGCACTTGTTAATGTGGTGTGTTAGTCATTGTGTTGCTTTGATAAAATGCCATTAGTAAATGCCATTATAAAAGAAACCATTTAAGTTGGGCCTTATAGTTTCAGAGAACCAGAGTCTGTGGCGACAGAGCAAGGGCATGGCTGCAGAAATAGCTGAGCACATATCTTGATCCTCATTTTGGAGGCAGAGAGAGAGAAAAATACACACACTGGGAATTGGTCCCCGTCTTTTGGAACCTCAAAGCCTTCCCCAGTAACATACCTCCTCCAGTGCGGCCATACATTCTGAGTCTTTCCAAATGGTTCCACCGCTGAGGACTGAGATTTCAAACATATGAGCTTATGGAGGCCATCCACTCAAGTGAGGGCTACAAGTATCTTTGTATAGAATTTAGATCACATCCTCTGCACCAAGTCTAGGCCTAGCCTATCCTCACAGTGGTAGGGGTTCAATAACTAGTTAAATATAGTAAGAGATTTTCTAGCTTTAAGGAGTTTGTTTTTTAGAGGATTTGACTTAATTTTGCCGTTATTTTTTTTAAAAATGAAAATAGCCTGCTATGCTTTTCTCTCTTCCAATATGCTTCATGTAGCCTCTCATTCATCAGTAGACTAGCCTAACTTCATTTGTAAAACAGAACTCAAAAATAATTTACCCATGCTTCATGGCCCCTTAAATTGGCATGCTGTTTCTTCCACTGTAGTTTGCTGGTTAAGAAAGTTACAAAATATAGCCAGGAATCCAAGCTGCTAGCTGGACTCAACATATGGGCCAGGCACATTTATGTCTGATACAGCCATGGCCTACTCCACACTTTAAAAGCCCATACCTGTAATTGTTTTTGAAACATGCTTGCTCTGTAGATGTAATCTCTTCCATTTGGGCTCTGTGGGGTCTTAACCTTGCTTAAAAAGCATTTTGTCAATCTACGAATGCCTACTTATACCCTACCTTAATTTTTTCAGTGAATTTTGAAGAAAAATGTACACTCATATTCTTGATATAATCTTTGATTCATCTTATTTGAATATATTTTAGGAGATCAGAAACAGACCATTTTTATTTTCCAACTCCCAAGTCCTAGTCCCTCTGATGTCCCTGGATCTTGATATACAGTGACTAATTCTTTCTTCAGTTTTTTTCTCTCCTGTTCCATCTTACAGTGCTTAGCTAGTAGAAACCATTTAGAATTGCTTTTTCATCTCCAAAAGTTTCTTAGGGCATTGTCTAATTTCTTCCTAAGTTCTTATAAACAACATATTTTATCATCCCATTAACAAGAGTTACTATTTTTCTAATCTATAATTTCTTCATTATTTTTCTACTTTTTTTTTTTTTTGGTTTTTCGAGATAGGGTTTCTCTGTGTAGCCCTGGCTCTCCTGGAACTCACTTGTAGACCAGGCTGGCCTCAAACTCAGAAATCCGCCTGCCTCTGCCTCCCAAGTGCTGGGATTAAAGGTGTGTGCCTCCACTGCCTGGCTTATTTTTCTACTTCTTATAACTAAAATTTACATTGTTCATAAAGTGATTGTGTTTTAAAATTTTGTTATAGCAAGTGCCCATCCTAGGTATTGATATGTGTATTTTTTATTTACTGCTATGGTAATATATCTATAAACAGCTAATACCAAGCATAGAGCTTATAATAGCATTGCGTCAAACATGTATTTCTGCTTCTAAAGCTGTATTAGCTAAATAGTCCTGTTAGCTCTTTTAGCTTGCCCAATCTTTGCTGGGTTCATTCATCAATCCAGTCAGCTGACAGCTTAGCTGAGTACTAGCTGATGCCGAATGGCCTCAACTTGGCAGACAAAACTTTCTTTTATAGATTTTCATCCTACGTCTTGTCACAGAGTAGGCAAGGATCCAAAGAGACAAAGAAGGCATTCAAAGAGACCTCTTAGCACTTAGAATTGGCCAGAGGCATACAGGAGCATGAACACATGTACACACACACACACACACATACACACTCACACACACAAATAAATGTAATAACATTTTTAATGCCATGTATACTTTATTTAGTGGTATTTTATGATGTGGTGTGTGTGTGGGTGTGTCTGCCTACATGTGGAACACATGTGCTACAGCATGCACACAGAGACAAGAAGACAGCCTGCAGGGGTCAGGTGTCTCTCCACACTGCATGTGGGACACGTGTGCTACAGCATGCACACA
>NW_022196896.1:52913267-52917821 GCF_008632895.1 Mastomys coucha | reverse complement strand
ACAGCATGCACACAGATGAGAGGACAGCCTGCAGGGGTCAGGTGTCTCTCCACACTGCATGTGGGACATGTGTGCTACAGCATGCACACAGATGAGAGGACAGCCTGCAGGGGTCAGGTGTCTCTCAACCTGTTATTTCCAGCTATCTAGCTCAGGCCATCAGGCTCAGGAGCAATCCTGCGTAAGCCACTGAGTCATCACAGCCACCTGTTCCTTGTATTAAACACTTTTACCTCATACAATTCTGTTTAGAAAGTTCAAGAAAAATATTGTAGAAATACAACATTCTTTTAACCACTAGATTTAATTGTTTATCTATTCAAAAAATTAATATTCACAGTTATATTTGATTATCTGATTTTTTAAGGCTATAATCAGTGACATAATCACATTCAGTAGTGTTTAGAAGAATACTCAAGTGGTGCTATGTCCTTTTGGATACATTTCAGAACATATAATGTCTGGCTAACTTTTTTTGTGACAAGATTGATTTCAAGTATTATCAACCTGGTGGACCTTTATAAAGCTTTCTATAACCTAATCAGCAGTATCCTTTGAAAGTCTTTGCCCAGGGTGGTTATTTTACTGTGAGTTTCAGAACAATGGCATTTTTCTAATTGGCAAACTATTACTTCATTAGCTATTTGGTTGCTGTGCAGTGCATCCTGTGAGGACATAGGTTTTGTTCTTCCTGTCCAGTAGCTTTCAGGATATTGTCTTGTGTCCTGGTCCCTTTGCATTATAGTCAGGTTTTCTTCAGTGGCAGGGTGACCTCACAGATTTCTTAATGCGTTCAGTGATGCTGTCTCAGTTTTTTCTTCTATGCTCATGGGACACCCCTCACTTCATGTTGGTTTCACACACAGTCTTTTCACATTGCTCATAGGACACACTTGGAATTGGCTTTTCTAACAGTATTTTATTTCATTTTTTTCCTTCCATATTCATCTCTACTTTTCTGGTAATAATTGTAGTTACTACCAAAAAAAAAAAAAAAAAAAACCCAAGTATGAAAAAAAAAACCTCAATCCGTATTTGCTAACTAAGGTAATATTTTATATAGTACTAGGTTAAATGCTATTATAGTGTACCATACTGCTAATTATAGGACTAGATAAAAAAGGCAGAAAAGTGTAGTCCTGAGCCAAATCCCGACCTATCCACTGGTTCCCTGCATCCATGGCTGCTTTTCTGTAGCATGGGAAAGAGTAGTCACAATAGGACGTATGGCCCACAGTTAAAGAGATATGTATTACCAGGCCTTGAAGGTTATTCGCCTTTGATGAAGAATATTTAGGTAATGTCCCATCCTTTACAACTATCCAGTAGGTTGTGTCCCTAATGTATTCTAATTTGGACATTTTCATAGTTTTAGGAAAATGATAGTCTTTGTATCTTATAGAATACAATATAGTGTTTTGATGTAGATCTTGGAGCCGTTTAAGGTAGTGCGCTTAGCTGTCGCCTTACCTACTTATCTCATTGTGTGTGGTAAGAATATTAACATTTCTTTTGAAATGTTGAAATATGCAATACATTATTGTTAAATGTGGTTACCATCCTATGCAATCTCATGGAGATTTAATTTCCTTTTGTAATTGAAGTTTTGTATTCTTTGACCAACACTCCACTTACCTGAACCTTTCCAATCCATCATCCCCACTCACACCCCGCCACCCTCTCTCCCTCTCAGTTCTCTACTAGCATTCTGCACACCACTGTCATAGGTTCAACTATGTTTTAGATTTCACACGTAACTAAGTTGATATAGAAGTTGCTGTGCATGGATTATTTCACATAGCAAAACACCTTTGTGGTTCATTTATGTTACTTCAAATGACAACATTTCTCTTTTAAGACTGTATACATTTCATTGTATGCACTCCATTTTCTTATGTCATCCATGGATAGACAGCTAGCTTACTTCTTTTTTTTAATAGAATAGAATAGAGTTTATTCAGGGCACTGGGAGGGGAGTTAAGAGGGTAGCAGAGACAGAGGAAGGCAGAAAGAAGAAGAGAGTAGAGAAGTAGGGGCTGGTCATGACAACATGGAGAGAGGGGGAAGGGAATGGCGAGGGGGAGAAAAAGGGGGCAAGAGGCAAGAGAGAAGCAGGAGTAAGAGCCCTAGCTTACTTCTTAACTGTTGCGAGTAGTACTACAACGTGGGGTTCACATAGGTGTTTCAGCTGCTGGGTCATAGGATCATGTTGTTTAGTTTTTTGGGTAGCTGCTGTATTGCTCTCCATGATGGCTATGCTAGTGTGTATGTTCCCATCAGCCATGGGTCTTTTGCTCCACAGCCTTACCAACCCTGCTTCTTTTGATTTTTGTCATTCTGGGGGCAGGAGGTAATTATGTATTTTAGACTTGTGGGGTTTTTTGTTTTCTAGCCAGAATATATTAAATACTCATTTTTGTGTAAATTGTCAAATACAAGATTATGGTTGGACACTTAACAAATAGTACTGCTTCAGTGATTTAAAATGAAATATCACCTAGTATTTGTTTAGTCTTAATAAGCTTTTGTGTCATAAACTTATGCTAAAAAATTACAATATTTTGCTTAATATTTAACCATGTTCACATGGGAGATTGAAGAGCTCCTCGAAGACGTTGGTCTTTGGTTTGGTTTTAATTCTTAGCTATTTTTGCTTGCCAGCAGACTGTATAATCTTATTAGTCCTACTACTCTAACTCCATGGAGTTTGCTATGTCCATTTAGGGCACTTTACACTTCAGTTCACTATGACTAATGCTGCCTTTGTGATGTGATCGAATGCCCGCTCTCATCTGCATGTCATTTACATACAAAAGTAAATAAATCCGAAGAACCACTTCAAAACCAGTAATGAGTCTGTTGCTCAAAAAGGACTTTCATAAGTGAACCAAGATTTTGTTTTCTGCGGTCACTGAGAGCACGATCCCAGTATTGTCACCTTTGGTGTCCCTTTTCTTTTTTATTTTTGGGAGGGGAAGGGGAGGAAAAGTTATATCCTTGGCTGTCATGAAACTCACTAGGTAGACTAAGCTGGCCTTGAACTCACAGAAATCTTCCTGCCTCCCTCAGCCTCCCTCTGCATCCTGAGTGCTGGGACTGCAGGTGTGTGCCAAGCTTATCCTTGTGGGTCAATGTTTGCCTCACTTTGGGAAATCTTGTATTAATAAAAAAATTTTATTTTATAACTTTTATCTAATTTAAAATAAAGTAATTTTATATTTTTATATACTTATATATTTATATTATTTTATATTTATACAGTATATTACTGTATAAAGTATTTCCTACCTTGAAAACAATTGAATTATTGAACAATGAACCAAATACATATTTTAATTAATTAGTTTTTAAATTGATTTATTTCATGCATGTGAGCAGTGTCCCCTGATCAGTCCATTTCCTCCCTCTCTAACTCCTCTACCTTTCCCACTAACATTCTTTCTCTAACTTCACGTGCTGGGTTTTTTGTTTGTTTGTTTGTTTTTGTTTTTTTAATCCACTGAGTCCACTCAGTGCTCCCAATGTATTCCTAAGGCCAAGCTGTATATTTGCTTCTGTTCCATTAGAACACAGGCAATCTGTCAGAGGTTTCATTCCCCAATGGAAACTGATAGTCTCCCTCTCCCAGCAAGTGTCGATCACCAGTCACTGCGAGCAACAGGTGGAACTCCATGAGTGCCTCCCTGCTCATTATGGGGTTCTAGCTGACTCTCTAACTGCAAGTCAGCATCGATGCCTTCGGACTCACAGCTGGATCAGACTGCTCATTTCTTTTCTCCCCTAGATGTATACATAGTACCTTCTAGCTTATCACATGAAGGGTTTTTATTGTTTGTTTTTCTAAGACAGGGCCTTGTAAAGCACAGCTGGCTACAAACTTAAAATCTTTCTGCCCCAGGTTCCTGATTTCCATGTACTAGAATTGATGGCATGTGTAAAACCAGTTTTAAAAAGCTATTTTACATAATCTGATGTCTTTCTCAAACTCACAATCGGGAGGAACATTTTCTTTTCATTGAGTTTTTTTTTTTTTTTTTTTTTAACATTTGTGTGTGCGTGCATGCACTCCATGTTCAAGTGAGTCAGTTCTGTCCTTCCATGAAGGTTGTAAGAATTGAACTTAAGTTATGAAATCAGGAGTGGCAGCAAGCTTGCCAGCCCAATTTCATTATGGTTTAAAGAAAAGTAACTTAGATGATGAAGTTCGTAGATGCCTTTCTAATTGTGTAGGTTAGAACCACAGTCACGGCTCTAAAGGAAAGCCACCGTGTCTATTTGTTTATGTGTCTGTTGTTTATCTTTGCCTGTGCCAAATTTCTCTTTTGGTTTTCTGTTGTGCTGGTATTTCACAGGTGGATATGGGAAATGTTACATGGAACTGGTAGAACTATAGAAACTGGTATAATTGGGCCAGAATTTCATTTTAATACATACAAATGCACCAGCTTGACCAGGCACACAAGAACTCCGCCAGCCCAGTGACTTAGGTTCCTTCCGGTCTGTCTGGGTTAGTGTTCTGAGCAGACCTTGGGCACAAGCTCTGCATCCAGTCCC
>NW_022196896.1:52903920-52908915 GCF_008632895.1 Mastomys coucha | reverse complement strand
TATTTTTATAATATTTTATAAATTTTAAGGAATACAACAAAAAATATATTATAGGTATTGAAGGGGGTATATGGGAGTAGCGGTGGTACAAAAGGGGAACAAGAATGTGATTCAATTCTATTTAATTAAAATATGTTTTTAAATGTTAACAAATTCAGATAAATTGAAATCATGTAACTTTTCTGATAATGCAATAAAAGTTAAAAAAATAGATACAAATGCAGAGATGGGAACATATGTTTTAAAATGACTTATTTATTGTGTTTTTAGTTTTTACCAAATACGCGCATCAATGAAAATACCACCAAGAATTCCCCACAGAGTAGAAGCCAGTTTGTTACATGCAACAGGTAAGTCAAGAAACGTTTTCAGGTTAAAAATAAGAATTTGAAGGAGCATATTGGTCAGTGATAACATTTTTTAAATACTTAACTGTTTTCATTATAAGCACGAGTTAGCAAATAGGATTGCTATGATTTCCCTTATAAGAAATCAGTAAAACAGGCTTAATTTCGTTACTTTTTTTGTTTGTTTTGTTTTTCGAGACAGGGTTTCTCTGTATAGCCCTGGCTGTCCTGGCACTCACTCTGTAGACCAGGCTGGCCTCAAACTCAGAAATTCGCCTGCCTCTGCCTCCCAAGTGCTGGGAACACATGAAAAATGTGTCATGTAAGTTGAGGCTTAAAAAGGTACACAGTCAAAGTTTATACATATTTGACTTAAAATGTTACTGGACTATTATATGATGAAATTTTAAAATATGCTTTTGAATTCTGCATTCTTGAATTCTCAGCTTCTTGAATACTGGGGTTTCAGCTGTATGTCGCCATGCCCAGCTATAGAAGTACAATAAAAATGCTGTATAAAATTATCTCCACCCTTCATGTATAAGAAACATAAAATGTTGCCTTTAGTCTTGAGTCTCACTCCTTGCACATCATTATATCCACATATAAGCTAGAAAGTACGATATATATGTCTGAATATTCTACAATCTCAAAAAGATTAAAAACCTTAGGCATTTCTAATCCCAAGCATACTGGATAAGAAATACTCAATTTGTATGTGTTTTTATTCCATATAGTTAGGAAGGGAGATGGGGGCTGAGAGATCAGTCAGCTGTTCAAGGCTAGGCTTACAACCAAAAATATAAGGAAACAAGGTAGGTGGTTAAAATGTGTCATATAAACCTGGTGTTATAGTTTTCAAAGCATTATAAAAATAATACACTAAACTTAGGCTGAGCACAAACAGACCATTTTTGATATTTAAAGAAATTTACTGAAAAATTAGAATTGTTAAAGTTTGGTGAATTGCGGCCGGGCAGTGGTGGTACACGCCTTTAATCCCCAGCACTTGGGAAGCAGAGGCAGGTGGATTTCTGAATTCGAGGCCAGCCTGGTCTACAGAGTGAGTTCCAGGACAGCCAGGGCTATATAGAGAAACCCTGTCTCGAAAAACCAAAAAAAAAAACTAACAAACAAACATTTGGTGAATTGCACTTAATAGGAGTTTATTTTTCAAATACTATCAATGTTCTGGGAACCTGTTATGATTACATACATATACAAATAGCTTTTGTTGCTTAAAAGGGAAAACAACATGATTTTCTTCCTGCCTAGCATGTATCTCACATATATACTTACTGTCATAATAAAGCCTTTTGTAAGTTCACCCTCAAGAAACAGAGAGAGGGTTCAGCTCTCTGCTCACAACCAAAATGTCAAGAAACAGGTAGGAAAGCACCGACAATTTCAAAACAGACTTGGTACTCCTCCCTGCACACCCCTAAATCTAGCAGGAGCGTGGTTTTGCTGTTTGTGATCTCTCAGGGTTGCAAAATCCTCAAAACTTTGGTTTATGAAATACTTTTGCAGATGTCAAATAGTTAATGTAAATTCAAAAACACTAAGTTAACTGCTTTTTAGTATTGAATTTCTTAAATAGAATTAGTTACTTTATAGTAATGAAATTTGGAGAGAACTAAGACCAAATTTCGGTTTGTGTGTGTGTGTGTGTGTGTGTGTGTGTGTGTGTGTGTGTGTGTAATGTGTCAATCGCAATAATAACTGAAGAAGAAATTATGAAATTCAGAGGGAGTTGAGGGAAGTGTATAGAATAAAAATAATACTAATAATCTCAAAAACTAATGTAATCTAAAAATGTCAACATAATATGTTAGTAGGTATGAATATTAATGATATATTGTATATTAATATATAAATATATGTAAACAGTATGTTTCTATATTGTTTATATTAACATATTGTTATATGTTATATAATTATATTCATAATTATATATCAATATAGTATTTAAATGTAAAAATCATTTTGTTTTAGTTTTGGTTTTTTGAGACAGTGTTTCTCTGTGTAGCCCTGGCTGTTCTGGAACTCACTCTGTAGACCAGGCTGGCCTCGAACTCAGAGATATGACTGCCTCTGCCTCCCAAGTGCTGGGATTAAAGGTGTGTGCCACCACTGTCTAGCTGAAAATTATAAATATTTTTTATAGTTGATGTTTTTCTCACAAGGACATGAAGGGTTTTTTGTTTTGTTTTAAGACTGAATTAACTTATGCTGAAGCTAACGTTTTTGTATTTTGGTTGTTTTAATTTAGAATTAATTTTAAAACATTGCTTTTTAGATGTTCAGGTGTAAGATCATTTAGTTAATCCAGAAAATTCTAATTGTAGGTAAGGGAAGAGATAAGAATTCTAGAAAGAGTTGAGGAAATGATAGAATGTATACAAAACTGCCTAAGTTGTGGATTCCTAGCAAATGACTGTGTGAAAGGCCAGAATGGAATGTTCTAGAAAGAATAAATCAGTTATGTTCATTACATAGTCTTACTGTGTGCACCGGAAGTAGCTCTTTGTTCATGCTAGGTATATGGGGAAGGAACAGATTTCATATCTAAGAAATAAAAACTTATGTTAAAATTAAAAATTTTTTAGTAGTTCAAAGAATTAATTCTACCTTAGTTTTCTTAGGTTCTAAACAATTACCTGGGAGGAATAGGAATTCTAGTCATGTTTAGTATTCTAGAATGATTCTAAGAAAGATTACAGAGCCAAACTTAATAGACAGTAGAGCCAATGACAAGTAGAGAGCCATTGTTTGAAAGCAAACTTATGTCCTGAGTGATCTAGAAGATAAAAGTGGATGTCAGTGTATTGCATCTGAGTGATGTGTTTTGTTGAAAATTGCATTATTATAGTTATAACTTCTGTTTTTGTAAGTAATCTTGACCTAAACCTTATAAAGCATTTCTCTACTTTTACTTCCCAATGGTAAGCTGGGAACTAGGAGAAGGAGAAATTAATTACCAAGTGATTTAGCAGTGGTTCTTGATTCTCTTTCCTCCTCTCATAAGCTTTGAGTGACTCACTGACTGTTACTTTATTATGTTCCATTATGTATATATTCCTGCCAAGAGTACCTTGTTCTGTCCCTAATGAAAAATAGTAATGGTCTCTTGATTGACAGTAAATCAGAATTATGGATCTTGTCAGGGGTCTTAAGATCTAGCAGTTAGGAATGATGTACACAGTGTACCATTCAACCCTTCTGGACCTTTGAGAGCAATTTATGTCCTGAAAATTGGAGTGGAAGCCACGTTTCTTGGCAAAGTGAGCTCTTAACTGCTGAGCAGTTTCCCCAGCTCCTCTGATAGTCATTGTGTCTAAATGAAGACAAATAGCTAAAAGATCAGTTAGTTCTAGAATACATCTTACTTCCTTTTTCAAATGTTCTATTCCTTCTACCTTCCAACTTTTTCCTGATCCATATGACTGTAGATACATGTGCTTTTGTTTGTAATTATTGGTTGAAAACTTGTTAACAGCATTCAATTTTTTTTTGTTACTGCATAAGAGGACACAGATTTATTAAATTGAAATGAGTATCCAGCATGAAAGAAAAGCAAGCTTAAATTTCTAGAAGAAAATTAAGGGAGGTCTAGTTATTTGAGTGCAGATCTAGTTGAGTGGGTAGATAGATAGGTAGACATGCAGGCAGAGATATGGCTTAGCTGCTGACTCAGAGGCTGCTCTCAAATAGTACCGATGTAGGGACTATGATTCAGGTACCCCTGAGAAAACTCACTTTTTTCTCAGACATAAAATTCCATTATATCAACTGAGTATCAAACCCATTAAAGAACAGTGCTTTAAAAATAAGGATAGTTGCTTTCTGCTTTGCCTGCTTGCCTTGTGGGACTGAGCAAATGCTAGATCCTTGGACTTCTATTCATAGCTGCTGCTGACCATTGTTGGGAGTTGGCTACAGACTGGTATCCCGATCCATTGCACACCATGCTGGACTGGAGGGAAGCTTAGCCTGCTGGAGGTTCAAAGCAGTCCCCTCAAGTTAGTAGAAGTGTTGGTGACAAAAGTCTTAAACAGGGCCCTGAGCAGACCTTGGGCGCAAGCTCTGCAGTCAGTCCCACAACACTCAGAGGAAGCTCCACTCCCAGGTGCTCTAACACACCCAGGATCAGAGGTGAGGAGGACACAACATCTGTCCCAATACCAGGAGTAACTGGGACCAGCAGGACCCAGGCACACAGGACCTTTACTAGCCCAGTGGCTTAGGTTCCTTCCAGTCTGTCTGGGCTGGTGCCCTGAGCAGACCTTGGGCAAAAACTCTGCAGCCAGTCCCATAACACCCAGAGGAAGCTCCACTCCCAGGCGCTCTAACAAGCCCAGGGTCACAGGATTCCAGAATCACAGGATCACAGAGACAGCTTGACTCTGAGGAGTTCTGACACAACCAGGATCACAGAAAGGACAGGCTCCAGTCAGATCTAGCAAGGGCAGGTAGCACTAGAGATAACCAGGTGGTTCGGGGCAAGCATAAGAAAATAAGCAACACAAACCAAGGTTACTTGGCATCATCAGAACCCAGTACTCCCACCACAGCAAGTACTGAACACACCATCACACTGGAAAAGCAAGATTCAGATATAAAATCACTTCTCATGGTGATGATACAG
>NW_022196896.1:52856396-52902809 GCF_008632895.1 Mastomys coucha | reverse complement strand
TGTTTGTTTCTTTGTTTTTCAGAGGGGAAACTGGGAAAGGAGAAATTTACATGTAAATAAAGAAAATAATAATAATAAAAAAAAGAAGCAAGAAAGTAATCTTTTAACAAATCCACACAAACCTAATTCCACCTCTTACAAGAAAAACAACAGGAAGTAACTATTACTTTTTCTTAATATCTTAATATGAAAATTAATATTACCAACATATCCTAATTGACTGAAATCCAAAAATATGAGGAATTAGAAATTTGTTGATTGTCATCCAATGGTCTCTCTAATTTGGTAATTGGAGAAACAAGTCCAATATTGTACAATCCATATATACTTTCAGCTTATTTATTCATGACAGTGTCTTGCTGTGTACAACATAATGGTCTTGAGATCTTGCTTCTCCTATCTCAGCCTCTCTGTTAGTAGTAGTGTTTATTTCATGGTTTTACACTATACTCTGGTTTTCAGAACAGCTTACATATTTCAAAAGTATTTATATACCCAAAAGAAACATAGACAATTAACTAGGGAGGTGTCTTGTAAGAGAACAAAGAGTGACACTGAATCCTTTGCTTGATGTTTGTAGCTCTTGTATCAAGTTTGAAGAGGACTTTATAAGTTACTTTTTCTCTAAGATGAATGCTTTTCCACGAATACTGTATGTATTTTCAGTATTGCTGTAGACAAGCACCTACATAATATATGACTGTTAAATTAATTGTTGTTTTATATCAAACAGCTCTTATAATACTCATTTTTATTGTTATAATATTTTATAAATTTTAAAGAATATGACAAAAAAGATATTGTAGGTATTGAAGGGGGTTCTCTGGGAGGAGTTGGGGTACAAAAGGGAAACAAGAATGTGATTTAATATATTTACTTAAAATATGTTTTTAAATGTTAACAGATTCAGATAATTGAAGTCATATAACTAAGTCTTAAACAAAACTCTCCCTGGGCAAGCAGGAAGTGGCGCCATTGGTAAACAGAAGCCTAAATTCAGCCTTGTGTAGGAAGGCTGTGCTTACTGCATACATACAGCAGCAGTCAGCGGCCTCCAAGAAGGGCATCTAGTTCCTGATTAATGAATCGCGGCCCATGGATCAAGCACCCCACGCTATATCCCAGGCTGTTCTGGCCTGGTCACTCTCGATGCGACCTCCTGTCCCCTTAGAACTGACAAGGCTTTTCCCACTGTCCAAGGCTCTCTGTCCCCTGAGTGGTTTGATTCCTCAAATAAATTTATCTTTCTACTCAAAAAAATAAATAAGGATAGTTTAAGAAGATAAGTAACTGGAGGCAGTTCATACCATGTCTTCAGTTATTTACTGTTATTGGTAACTAAATAATCTCAACAGCCTTACTAAAAAATTCACTATCAGATTTTTATCTTTAAGTAAACTTTGAATTATGAAGCCTCTAATTTGGCTTGGCATTTCAGACTCCCAATTGCTTGCTCTCACTTGAACACTTTCCTTCTGTCATGGCAAGAGTGCAGTTACTTGCCTGCATGTTTGTACCCTAAGTGTGAACTCAGAAGCCGGACATGGTGCTTGCTTATGCTGTTGGCCTTTACTTTGCCATACTCGAGACAATGAGGTGACATTAAATAAAAGAGCACTTGCTCACAAAGTGCATTACGAGACATCACAGCTGCGTGTATATTCAAAGGTGGAGATGTAGATGGTGATAGTAGATTAATGTAAGTGCTCAGGAAGCTTCTGCATCTGAAGTGTCTAGAAGTGCAGGCATGAGCGTGTTAGAGAGGAGCTATTGAGCAAAACGTAAGTGGTCACTTGAACAAAAATAGGTCATGAAATTAGCAAGTGAGGTGGGAATTTATTCAAAAATAAATACGAAATGTCTATTACATATGAGATATAGTGCTCAATCCAGTACTAATGGACTAAAAAAGATAAATGTGGTTCTTGGCTTCATGAAGCCATTTCATCTAACATGTTGAAAAGCTGTTTCTGATTCAGACCAATAGATTGGATAGATTCGTGTGTTGACCTTTTTCTAAGCCATTTTGCAAATGACAGTGTAGTAGCATAGAAAGAATGACACAGGAGTGGAGTTGAGAGTTGATTGATGGTTACTAAAGCTGAACATCTTGATTTGACCACTGCTTACACTGTCTACATGCTACTACATATCCCACAAACATGTAGAAATAAAATACTAATTTAAAAATCAAACTTTAGAAAAGAAAAAATATATAAGAAATATATAACAAATTGGTGTCATTAAAAATCTTCCCACCCCAAATTGTAGGGAACTTTGAAACCCAATAAAAGTTTATGAAAAACTTTAAACTGATGTTCTCTTTACTAGTGAAAAAGTTTGTATTTCATACATTTTTTTTTCTGAGAATAACACTAATACAGTGGTTTGGTTTCTAACTTGCATGATTAGAAGCTTCATTTAGATTTCTGCTAGGTCTCAGTTGTCTGACCATTACTGAATGAAAGGAAGGAGTAATTAGATACTGGGAAAGCTTGAACATGTATTAAATTGATAAACTATTTGCTAAGAAATTCTTAATAGTATTTATAGCTGCAGTGTACATTTAGTAGGACAGAGGTTGACACTGGATGTTTTCCCCATTTTCTCTCAAAACCCAGTATCACTCACTGAACCTGAAGCTTGCTGGCTCAGCTTGCCTGGCTAACCTGAGGTTCTGGGGATCCTTCTGTCTCTGTCCCACAAAGAGCTAACTACTACTACCATGCCTGACTTTTATATGGAAACTAGGGATTCAAAATTGAGTCTTGATGCTTGCATAGTAAGCACTTTGCCCATGAGCTGTCTTTCCAGTTTCCTGGAGATGTATGTTATTAGATTAGTCAGAGACCTAATGTCATGAATTGTGAGGAATCTTAATATTTGAATTTGTGTGTTGTTGAAAATTATTTTCCATGCGTCTCCATGTTTCTGTACATGTTTTGAGCAGAGATACTTGGCAAGCCTATTAGAGACTTAAAAAGATGCTTGTAGACAACTTTGGAAGCTATGAAGTCCTAATTTGAGGCACTAAGTAAAATTTTTTACTGTCTAGTCTGATTATGAGAATGTTTTCTGCTGATACAAGATTAGACGGGTTTACATATAACTATTGGTAAAGGTTGAGGCAAGCAAACACTCAGGGCATGTGTCACATTCACTTAGCCTGTGTTCCCATCACTCTCATGGGATTTAGGAAAGGGAGGTAACTGATACGCAGCCACTGTCTATGCTGGGAATTATAAAATCTCTTGTCTTGTGTCTTCTGTGAGCAGCCATGAAACTGTAGTAGATTAGCTGCTTAGCCTGTGAGTGGAATACTTTGAGAAGCACACCTCTACAGTGTGTTATTCTAGAAAGGCACATTAAGAAGTGTTCAGGACTGAGATAAATTGTAACTATTGTAGATGCTGACAAATAACTGAGATTTGAAAGTTTCCCATTGGATTTAACAGTGCAGAATTCATTGGTCTTGATGTGCAGTTACATGGGTCAGAGACTAGATGGAATGTGAATTAATTCTTGCTGTGTAAAAATTTGCCACCCAACTTAGTTTTAAACACCACGTTATCAGTTTCTGTGTGTCAGGAATTTAGCCCATGCCTTTGGCTCAGAGTCTCTCACAAGTTAAAGTCAATTACTTCTGCTGTGTTTACACAAATTGTACCATTACTTTTGCTTTATTCACAAACATTAATTCTGATTACTTTGTGGGAAGAAATTATACAAGTGTATGGACACCAGAAAGTGAGAATCAGTGGACCATCTAAAATTCTGGCAATAACAAAATAGTCTAGACAGAGAAGAGGAAGGGGATATGAATTAAATAAACATACTAAATGCCAAGAACTTGAGCTGTGTGCCCGAAAAGGAAACAGAAACAATAACTTTTGTCTAAGATCATCTGTAGGTAGATATAGTAGTGGAGTTTATAGAAATTCGATGATGATGATGATGATGATGATGATGATATAGTAGTGGAGTTTATAGAAATTCTATGATGATGATGATGAGATGATGATGGAGGAGGAGGAAGAGGAGGAGGAAGAGGAGGAGAAGACGACTACAATAATGATGACTATGTCATTATGTAAGAACTAAAGTTATAGAAGGCCGGGATTTGGGGAGAGACAATACATTGTGAAGTTGTCACCTAGAAATGTGAGTTGCAAGCAGGTTCAGAAGTCGGCATGATTGGCAGGCAGCACTCAGGGCCCACCTGGAAGAAGAGACTTGACTGTAAAGCATAGCCATACAAAGAGTTGTATATTGTTCCCCAGGTGCATCTTGCTTGTGTGGATTAGGCAGAGAGCTAGATTTAGCAAAACTGAGATGTACAAGCAATTATATCAAACAAAACTAATAAATATTCACACAAAAGCACACACATACAAACCTACAACGAACACACCATATGTGTATAATAGGATGTTTGATGATTGGTTTGTTTTCTGTGTTTTGAGACAAGAGTTTCATTGAGTTGCCCAAACTAGATCAGTCCTTTTATGTCAGCCTTAAAAGACATGAGCATTCTTGGCACCCGTTACTGTTCCTGCACTCTCTTAGTTGGGTATATGAATGGAAGAGGGTGTGATTGTGATGAATCAGAATTTAACATGTGCTACGAAGGAAAATGGGCATTTGGCAGAAAATGGAGATACCAGAAGAGAATTAGTCCTAAGTGGGCCCGATGGATTGTTAGACCTTGTTACCTGGGGAAGGAAGCTGGGAAAATAGGTGTGGTTGTAACAGGAAGTCAGTTTAAACCTGCACTGCAGAGGAGTTGCGTCAAAGGCATTGTAAAAGTCTGGAACTGGCCGTAGGAAGGACAAGCTGAGGAGAACTCTGGGTCAGCAGAGGAAAAGCACCTAGACACTTGTGGGTGCAGCCTGTTTTGCTGTACATCAGTAGTAATATAGAAGGTAGTTTTGGAAGTAATAATTCTGAATTAAATAAAATCTTTAAGAAATTAGGATGGGGGAAGGGCTGGGATGGGGAGGGGAAACTGCAGTTGGGATGATTAGTTAAACTTTCAGAAGGAAGTTAGAATCTTGGTAAATCTGCAAGAATGAATGAGGTGGTCAGCAGGATATGGAGCTAATGACAGGAAACTCAACACTATTAATAGTAGTGATTTTAAAGGGAGATGGTATCTGAAAGCTAAGAAACAAGGATGTCCCAACCCTGGTGGCAAGTGTAGGAGGGGCCTCACTTTGAAAAGTATCCACATTAAAAGGTGGGCCTGGCAGCCCTCCCTGTAATCCAGGCACAAGGGAGAAAAAGAAGAGAATTCCCAGGACTTGCTTGCAAGCAGTCTAGCTGAATTTAGGAGTCCTAGATCCAATCAGAGGCCCTCACCCTAAACATAAGGTAAAAAACAATTGAGAAAGACACCTATGAGCAACTTGAGCTCTTGTACACACGCCTGGCCCTTACCCCTGTATGCACACACTGTCACAACAAATATACACATGCAAAGGAACATACAGGAGGGGAAAGCCAGTTTGAGAAAGGAACAGAATTCATGGGCAAAGCAGTAGGAAAAGCCTTTGCTTCATGAGGAAACAAATTCTACTTAGCATTGTCTGAGGGCTTTACACAGAATCTACATTGTATTAAGGAAAATTTCTTTCCCCATCTCAGTTCTTAAACATTCAGAATAGAATTTTTGTCTATTCTGAAATATCTCAAACTTACAGAAAAGTTGTACATATATTGTAAAGACTACTTTTTTGTTTGTTTGTTTTTTGTTTTTTGTTTGTTTGTTTGTTTTTCGAGACAGGGTTTCTCTGTATAGCCCTGGCTATCCTGGAACTCACTCTGTAGACCAGGCTGGCCTCGAACTCAGAAATCTGCCTGCCTCTGCCTCCCAAGTGCTGGGATTAAAGGTGTGCGCCACCACCGCCCAGCAAGACTACTTTTAATAATATGTTATTTGCAACCATGTGTGTCTATGCAATCCCTCACATGCCACAGCACATGGGTGGGGGCTGGAGGACAACTTGCAGGAGTTAATTCTCTCCTACCTTGGGCCTCAAGGATGAAATTCAAGTTGTCAGGCTTGTGCAGGAAGGGCTTTGAACACTGAGCCATCTTGTCAGCCCAAGGCCATTTCTTATGAAGAATTACTGCTGTGCCAACCTATTATGGTGAGGAACTTGTCAGAGTACACACATAATTTCTCTCACAGAAATCTTGTTCCTTTGTGCCGGGCAGTGATGGTGCCAGCACTTGGGAGGCAGAGGCAGGTGGATTTCTGAGTTCAAGACCAGCCTGGTCTATAAAGTGAGTTCCAGGACAGCCAGGGCTACACAGAGAAACCCTGTCTCAAAAAATAATAATAATAAAAATAATAAATAAATAAAATCTTGTTCCTATGATCCGTAGCTTATTTTACCTTTGGTCATTAGACCTTGTTACCTGGGGAAGGAAGCTGGGAAAATAGCTGTGACATAGGTTGTATGTCACATGTCCCAGACTATATGGAGTCTGCCCAGAAGACTAAATGAGTATTATCCCTAACACCTTCCACCCCGGTCTTAATCAGTGGAGGAAGAACTGTCTCAGAACTGTTTGTCTCAGTCGGCCATTTAAGTTTAATAGGAAAAGACTGACTAATGATAGCAATGTGTTGTAAAGCCTTTAGAAGAGTTTTGTGTGTATGTATTTTGGGAGGGGCAGGGAGTTTTCAGTTATTAGTTTTTAAAATCTGCATTTTTAATGGAAACAACTTGACCCAGTATCTGTTACAGAATTTAGAGACTCACTAAAACAACTTTAATGAGAAAAAAATGTAAGAAATACATAAGACTGAATATGTAAAGCCCTATATATAAGCTTCCATTGTTTTCCTCCCATAAAACCAGGGTGTATTGCCATCACTCACATGTCCAACCAATCTAGATAGGAATTTGCAGTATTACAAGTCAGAGAAGCTCACCCAAAGTTCTGTGTCCAGAGTTTTATTGATGTGTTGCTAGGTGAGCATAAGATTGGATTATCCCCAACATAAATTCAAAACCACAGTCTTTTCCCCTGCCTAGATATTAACCTTATCTCTAATCGCATGGTTTATCTTCATGTCGTGGTAGCCACGGTCTAGTTCCTCTTTAGCCAACATAAGAAGTCTAAAGACACAGATTTGGAGTCTTCTGTCCCAGCAACAAAGGCAGAGAGCTAGCTGCATCTCTTTGAACTTCAACAATGATGATCTTAGTTGCCCTTTTCTGTGTTAGATCAGTTTTACGCTAAAACACCTACTTATACTTCCGCACTTGCCTTTCAAGTAAAGAAAAGTCTATACAGGAATTTTCAAAGTGATTATGGTATGCTTATTTCACTTTATCAGAAAATAGTAAGTTTTCAGGAATATTTTTAACACTTCTGTATAAAATGGTAATGATAATATGATATCAAATTATAGTATTTTAAAATAGCATTTAATTTCTTGTACTGTTCATCTTTCACCTCTCAGTTGTATTTCTCATCTGCTTTAGGCATGACATTAGCCTTTCCAGCTTCAGTTCATGATGCTCTGGTTTGCAGCAAAACATTTCAGATCCTATATAAAAATGAAGAAGTTGTTTTAAATGATGTCATGATCTTCAAAGTTAAAATGCTGTTGGATGAAAGAAAGGTAAACATCTCTTCATATCTACTTACTGTGAAACTTCAGTGCATATTTATAACATTTATAAATATTAAGCATCTTATAAATTTCTCTTTAGATTGAAGAAACCCTTGAAGAAATAAGTTTTCTGTTATCCTTGGATCTACATTTCACAGATGGAGACTATTCGTAAGTGGCCTGGCTGCTCAGGCATGGAAACATCTGTAGTCAGCTCAGGGTTTATTTGTATGAACCCCATTTTCCCGTTGGAACCTCTTATGCTCTTTTCTATTCTAAAGTGCGTCTATTTTTCTGAGAAAGACTGTTGAGAAGGGAGGGACTACTCTCCCATGCCCTTGCTGGGTAGTGAGATCAGGTTAAGTGAAAAATTATAAGCGAGTTTCCTAGACTCTAAACATTATATGGCTGCCATAGTAGCACTACCATAAAATACTTAACTGACTTGTCTGCCGCTGGCCTTTGGTGAATTTTTCATGGCATGAGTTATAGTATAGCTTCTTTAAGTGTAACTTTGTTAATATTTAGAATGCTCAAGACTGATGATACTCAAAAGGTGTTTCTAGTTTGTTAATTTCTGAGATCCCAGTTATCCTGAACTTGCCCATACTCCTGAGCACATGTGTTAGAGGCACACTGTGATTGTATTCATTTAACATATAGATGTTATTTTTAAGAGCCTTTTCTTCACGCAAGTATATAGTACCAAGCAGTCACATTACTAAAATATCTGCTGTAAGTGTCCTCCTGACTGTCATGGCAGGGCAGCCCTGTTTTAGTACCTGTTGCTCCTCTTTACACTTTTTAAGAGTAAGTCATAATAATTCTCTGAGTAGAGTAAGCTGAACTAAGTAGGTAACTCAGTAGCTGGAGGTAGTTATGACATATGTATGGGTTTTAAAAAGGTTATCTGGATAAAATTTTATGAACTTTTTCAGGGCTTGTGTGCATGTATAAATATAGTGACAGACTACATAATAACAATATCATTACCGAATAAGAAGTGGTTTGCTTGTGAGATAGGGTCTCACTAACATTTAATAAATATTCAAGGGGTCTAAGCAGCCCTTAAGAAAATTTTGTTGGGGCTAGAGAGATGGCTCAGCAGTTAAGAGCACTGGCTGCTCTTCCAGAGGTCCTGAGTTCAATTCCCAGCAACCACATGATGACTCACAACCATATATAATAGGATCCAATACCCTCATCTGGTGTGTCTGAAGACAGCTATAGTGTACTCATATAAATAAAGTAAATAAATAAATCAAAAAAAAAGAAAGGAAAAGAAAATTTTGTGCAATAAAGATAATTTGATACACTTTGGGGGACTTATTTGACCTTGTAAGAAACAGTATTCTCTCAAATAAAATTTAAGATGGATATTAATCATTGGGCTATCAAAAAGAACGTATTTTTATAGGCATGTTAGTATAGCCCATATTGTGTACTGTTAGGAAGCTGTGAGTTGAATATGGCTTTTCTCACACTGCTGCCGCATCCCATTGATGCTTGCAAAATCCCTCCCATTGTAACCTGAAATAATGAAGCCTGTAAGGAATAGTTGCAACTGATTTAAAAATATTAGCCTTTACTAAATATCCCATAATTACATGAAAATATGTTGCTTTCTGTAGGGCAGATGATCTGAATGCCTTACAACTCATAAGCAGTCGGACCTTGAAGCTGCACTATAGCATCTGTAGAGGTCTTCATCACCATGCGAACGTCATGTTTGATTACTTCCACCTGGCTGTGGTGTCTGTTACAGTCCATGCATCATTGGTTGCACTACACCAGCCACTAATAAGGTGAATTCAGCTAAGAGTCTACTACTTATTAATGTAATGCCTTTCTGTTTATGCTGAAAATATACTCTGACAAAAGTAACTGAAGTAGTAAAATAACTATTAATATATTTTCATTTTATGCTAACATAATAGAATGACATAATTTAAGAACATGGGACCATTATTATAAACAATGTTTTTATTACAGAAATATGGAGTAAAGAGTGTTTGTTTTTCTTTTATAATTCAGTTACTTAACTAAGTAAAAGAATGCAATACAGAAATGATCATGCAACATTGTTTAGTCTCTCTTTAGTTTAATTTTTAATTTATTTTGGTTTGTGTGGATGTGCATGTGTATAATGTACTTATTCCATGAAAGAAGATATGAATGTACTCTTAGCTTTGTTTCTTTGTCTCTTTCCTAGATCCTCTATTTCATACTAAAGTTACTGCTTTTTAAAGTTTTAAACAATTTTATGAATTTTCATTAGCACCTTTATATTATGCCATAATACTATTTTAACTTGGAATTGTGTAATATTGAGGTTCAGAGATGGATCAAGGCTCAAGAGTACATAAGACCCTCTCAGAGGACACATGTTGTATTCTTAGAGCCTTCACCAGGTGACTCATAACTCCTGTAGCTCCAGCTCCTGGGAGACTTGACTCCTCTGGGAGAATCTGCACTCTTTTGCACATGCCTCTTCCTGTACATGCACATAAGTAAAATAAGTGACGATAAATCTTTAAATAACATGTAATATTTTAGATAACAAATTCACTGGGTAATTATTTTTTCTTACTACTCCCGTGGGGAGAAAAATTATGTTTCATCAGTATAAGACACAATTATGCTCTATGGAACATAAAATAGAAATCCTTTGTAATGTAGACAGTAGTTGGAACTCTCAAATCAATAACTTTACCTAAAAATACTCCGTAGATTTGATTTCTGTGCTGTCTATAATTTCTAGCACAAATCTAATTGTAACAGTTGTTAGAGGTGATGCATAAGGTGTATATACATAATTATAAAAGTCTGGCTTACCAGCTAAGTAGGTGAGTTGTAGAATTGCCCTCAGAATTTGCTAGTGCACTTGCCTCGTATACTCAGTGCTTGCCTGGCGTGTGTAAGGCCCTTGCTTCAGTCCTCTGTATCTCATAGAGAGAGAAGCACTCTCAGGGTCTAGCCTTAAATCCTTAATGTGCATTGTACTTTTTTCATAAATTCAAATTATTAAAAGAAAATTTAAGATTACTATAGAACTTAGAAAGTTGTAAAACCTTTGCTTTTCATTTTGTAGTATGTTCTTTTGTACATCCTATGTGAAAGTGTCGACTGTTAGGACAGTACTGATGTGCTGCCTGTTCCCCCAGCTTTCCTCGCCCTGTGAAGACTACTTGGTTAAATAGAAATGCACCAGCACAAAGCAAAGACTCAGCGATTCCTACTCTGGAAAGTGTGGTCTTTGGGATTAACTACACAAAACAGTTGTCACCAGATGTAAGCATTGAATATGTGTATAAAATTTTTTTCATATTTTATTTTTCCCTTATTTTAAAAGAAATGTTTTGAATATTTTATCTGTAAATGAATTTAATTTCTTTGATGAATTGGTGGAGTTCAATAACTTAAAGATCTAGTTAAATAAGATCATAGCCAATTGGCTAGTCAACTATGTATTATGAACACCAGCCTCTAACTTCAAAATGTTAACAGATTTAGTGAAAAGAGCTTCTTGACAGCCTGTTGTGGTCACATGATGTTCCCTTAGCAAGCTTAGTAGGCACATGCACTGAGGCCTTTTAAGGAGAATGATGGGCGCAAGCGTTGAGTCAGAGTAAGCAGTACAGGAAGGGAGAGATGGCCGTAAAGAGCGAAAGCAGTGTCTCCAAAAGAGCTGTAATAGGAGCCTCATCTCACCAAAGCCAGAACTCACCAGTGTGTTATAGCAGCCTGTGACGACTGAATTGCTAGGATCACATTTTATACATTTAAATCCCGTACAGGAAGAGCAAAATACTGATGAATTTCTTACACACTTTAGAATAACTAAATGGTAATAGGTAGGTTGTGGGGTTTTTTTTTCCTTATTTTTTTAAGGTTTCAAGTGTAGCAGTTTTGATGTTTGCTTACTAACATTTTGTATTCCCAATCTGTTCCTTCCTAGGGCTGTAGCTTCCTCATTGCAGAGTCCTTCCTGCACCATGCCTATCACTTTCATTATACACTGTGTGCTACTTTGCTGCTAGCCTTCAAGGGATTGCACAGCTACTTCATTACGGTAACAGAAGAGGTCCCCTCTTGTCAGAAACTAGACCTGGGTATGTTAAAAGCGGCCAGACCTCTCCTAGTCCTTCTCTCCACCGCTCTCGCTAGTGACCAGCTTTGCCGCAGCTTTCCTGTACTAGGTGCTTCACTTCTCTCTCAATTCTAACTTTTTCTACCTTTGATAATCACGTTTTGAAATTTGAAACTTTTTCATAGAATGTGGAGAAATAATTTTTTGGTGCTAATATTGAAGTGAGTCTTAGTATATTTTAAAATAACAAGTGATACATTAATTTAAAAGTATACTAGAAATCAACTGTCTACAGTCTTAGGGCGGTAAGTGAAATGCACACAGCAGCAGCCTGTGCAGCACAGACACTTAGGACACTCTTGTACACAGCTGGCTGTAATTACCCCCGAGCTCTCATTCTCAGAGATTAATTTAAAAAATAATAAGTGTTCAGTATTTTACCATTTCAAAAATTACTTAAATCAACTTCAGCTTTTCTCAGATGTTTCATGGTTAGTTTATCTTCTGTTTAGTTTGTTTCTCTGTGTGGCTCTGGTTGTTCTCATCCTCACTCTGTAGATCAGGCTGCCTTCATGTCCATCCGTCCTGAGTGCTGGGATTAAAGGTTTGTGCCACTGCCACCCAGCTTCACGATCAGTTTATAAACTTCAGTTTTCAGATACTAGCTCATAAAACCTCACTTAATTTTCTTGACTGAATGAGTTGTTTTCATCATTATTTATTTAAATAAGTTAGGAATTTTTGAAATTTTTACTTAACTACTATTCTTCATATATTTCTTTGTACCTCAAGGAAAGTATTTTAACAATAACACTACATTCTCTAAGATGGTAACTTATTTTAAATATTTTTTGGATTTGAGACTAAGTGAAGGTTTTTTTGTTTGTTTTGTTCTAATTGTATCCTTGAGGTTATAAAACATTGCAAGAGAGGCTGGAGATATGGCTTTCTAATCAAGAGCATAGGCTGTTCTTCCTAAGGATCCAAGTTCAATTCCCAGCACTCACCTTGTGGTTCACCACTATAACTCCAGTCACAAGAGGTCTGTCAACCTCTTCTGCCTATTCAGGCAAAAGCACACAAGTGATGTGAATACATACGTGCAAGCATAATGCCCCTGTGCATAAAATAAAATAAGGGAAGAACATTTTTAAAAAATTACAAGAAATCTTAAATCCTTGTAACCTCACTTTAGTTTAGTTATGAGAGAATGCTAGGCAGTATACTGCTTCTTAGAAGGCTGGATGTGGTGAACATCAGTTGAGTTCACTCTTCTTCACTTGACAAAAGACAGCTGTCACTAAGTGAACTGTTGATTTGATTCTGGAACCTCAAGGGATAACAGTTACGAGGAAAATATGCCTGCTCTCTTAGTTAGCAGGAAGATATCCTGACCACACAGTCCTCCTCAAAGCAAAGATTGGTAGTATGGAAAGGGAAGTTTTTGATCATTGTTCTCTGAAATTCCCTTTTGTTCTGGCTATTTCAAATACTTAGATGTTGCTGAATCCCTTAGGAAGATTGTATAGGAAACTGCTGCCTCAGACAGAAATGAAGTTCTCTGCTAGGAATGAAAGCATCTTTTATAAAGTAGAGCTAATTTCGCTCATTCTTTATCTATGATAAAAACAATGTCCTAAATATGTAACTTAATACTCAAAGTATTTTTGCAAGGAAATTATAAATTTGGTTAGGATTATTGACTAGAAAATTCTGAGAGCACAGTGTTGTTGAAGGGCACTGTGTGCCAGAAGGAAGGATTTGTGAAAAGCAGTGATGTAAAATGTACAGGCTGGCTGGGTGCAAGACCCGGTACTAGAGTGCTTGCCTGGTATGCGTGAGCCCTTGGTTGTGTCCTCAGTACCAGCATAATATTAAAACTTCAATTTTGTGTAATGATGGCATTTTCATGAGAAAAATAATCGAAATACTGTATTAGAATTAAGAGGCTTTTGTTCATCTTCTGTGCTTGAGAGAGTACATTTGAAGGTGTGTCTTCCTTCACTTTGCTTCTATAAATACCAGCTAGTTTGCACTCTCCAGTTAAGGAAATCACTGTTGTGCATGAAGATCAAAAACTCAGGGTAAGAATACTCAAGAGCCAAAGGTGTAAAGTTGCAGCTGCAGGGACACTTCTTAGGGTAAGTTCATTGGATTTTAAAGCAGCTGTGGTATCAGGCATCCTGCTAGGTGCAGGTGAAAGAACAGTCTGAGTCTTAAACAACTCTCCTAGCAGCAGTGGTAACAAACAGGAGAGTCGCAGCAACACTCAGTAACTTTCCTCTATCAGTGTGGAGTGATCTCAAAGAACTTTGTGAAGATGTCCGTCAGCATACAGTGTTCAAGTAGATTTAACGTATAGTATTTACAAAAGAAAGGACACACAAGCCACATTTTCAGTGAGGAGAAGCATTTCTCAAAAACTAAGAAACATGTTTGTTGGCCAAGTGTTTATCTGGTAACTGAACAAAAACAATTTTTTTGTTAAATAGCTTAGACAGTGCTAGCACTAATTTTATTTTATTAGTCTAACTTAGCTTAACAATTTATTTAGCTATAATATTCTCAAATTTCTTATTTATGTTATATACCTTTGGGCTTATAAGTACATTTTATAAAATTTGACATTAAAAGGGCTCTTATTTAAATTTGACAGTTATTAAAGTTATTTGGAATTAATTACTTTAAAATATTACAAAACAAAATTCTAAAGTAATCCCATACTTCAGTTTTAGAAACAAAAATATTAGAAAATAAGATTATAGTATATTGTTTATACTTACTAAGAATATACTTATTGAATTACTTTATTAATAAAATAGGAAAATATGGTTTTTATTGTGTTACTTCAAAATTATAGCCAGGCAACACAACTTATAATAGTTTCCTAGGCATTTTTTAAAATTAAGACTCATCTTCAATAAATATTTATTAGTAATTCTGTGTATCTTTAAACTTTACTGTTTATATTGTCTTTCTCTTGATTGTAGATTAGTTTACTCTTGAATACATCCTCTAGAGAATATCTAAAAATACTATGAACTGCTTAAAGTAAAAATGTTTTGTATTCTGAGCTTATCAACACTGTTTTTGTTCTAGTAAAATTGAATTGTGGGCACTAATATATTCCATGGTGTATAATGTACTATTTATTTATTAAATATCATTATGATCACTAGTTTTAATAAGGGGATATAAACTAGCTCCTGATTAGAGAATATATTTCTTTATTATTTAATATTTTTTAATGTTTCAAATAAGCATAGAGTTAAATTTCTTAAGCACCATGCTTTGAAAAACTAATGTAACCTCTTCCCTTTTTTAAAATACTTTAAATTCCTTTCTGCTCTTTTATCCTCTTCTCCTCTCCTAGATAAATGATGTACATTGTGTTTTGAGGATGTAGCATTAAACATTGGTTGGATTAAAAGAGCTCCACTCTTAAAGAAGCTCATAAAACAGGACTTCTGGAGTCTAGGTTTTGACAGGTCACTAGCCTGTCTGAGCCTAACACCTACCCTTGCACAAGTGGAGAGTTGAGCTGGCTAGTCTCTGAGACTCTTGCCCCCACTAAAATCCTCAATCTATGAAACTAAACATCAAAATAATAACAGAATAAGAAATATTTATCAGAATAATATAAATATTAAAAAGAAAATAATTTAAACTTGAATGTACATCATTTGTAAATCTAATAAGCTAATTAACCAATTGCCCTGTCAATACTAAGTCTATTATTAACAAGTTGGAAAATTCAAATAAGTTTTATTGTAAAAGGAGTGTAGTAACTAGTGCTGTGTGCAACCCTTATGACTAGCCAAGGCCAGCATGCAGGTCCTATATGAGCGGCTCCTCAGAAGAACACAGCCAAGAACTCAGAACGACACATGTCTAGGTATGTTTACAAATAGGTTAATTAAATAATCCCTTTCAATTAAACTTTGTAAGCAGCAGAGTGTATTCCCAGCACTTTTATTTAAGAGCTATTGTATGTAATCAGTTTGGTTTGCAAATAAATTTGGAGTAATTTAATTGATTTTTAATGTTGAAGTTTTTATTTAGAAGTGAAAATGATAGTGTGAAGATCTCTTTTCACATATTCTAGCTTTTTCAAGACCATCTACACCACCAAAATGTGGTTACTGAATAAAAATTGCTATTAAAGTCCTTAAGGTAATTTCATCTTTGAACCGACCAATTCCTTAGTGATGTGATTAAGACTTCAGTCTTAATCTGGTTTTGTGAGTTGGAGGGATAAACCCTCAGGATTGGTTTCATTGCTGTAGTCAATTTGCATGTTTTTCATCATCCTAGACTTAAGAAAATAAATACTAAATACCTGCTACCTAAATGTTACTATATTAAAGGAGGGGGTCCCGTTATTTGTTTTTGTTTCTACTTTTAATATATAATATTTATGTATAATTTTTGGATCACAGAAATCTGACTGTCTCTACTTTTCAAATGCTAGGATTCAAGGTGTGAGCCATCATGCACAGCCTCCATACTACATTTTAGCCTTGTCCTTGCATAGCAATAGTACCTAGTTTACTGACTTTCTGTTAATTTATTGGAAGGCTTTATGTAGTATTCAGTAATGGTCACATCTTTTAAAATTATGGATAACTGTTGAAATTTTCAAATGAACTACAGTTGTATTTTCAGTTTGTCAGATGAGTGAGTAAGATGAAATGAAGAAGCTAGTGTCTGACAGATGAGTGAGTAAGATGAAGAAGCTAGTGTCTGACAGATGAGTGCTGGCTGGGGCTTAGGATGCTTAGTCGTCACTAAAACTATTTCAAAACTTCAGTTGTTTATCATGATGGAAAGAATCAAGGTTGAAATTTTAATCAGAGTGTTATATTCTCATATGAAGTTACTTAAAATTAAACAATTTATAGTATGAAATAATGGACACTTCTAGTTTAAGTAGTGTATTGCCAGTTTCTCTGCTTAGCTTGTGAACAGTCTAGTTTTATAAAATGCTGCTTAATATAATTAAGGCTTCTCTTAAAGGGGGCGGGGTGGATTTTTATTTGTTGGGAAAGACTTGACCTAAAACTAAAGCATAAGCTGGGAGGGTGAGGGGATGGGGGCGCACACCTTTAATTCCTGCCCTGAGGAGGCAGAGCAGGCGGATCTCTGAGTCTGAGGCCAGCCTGGTCTAGAAAGCAGATTCTAAGACAGGCAGAGATCTACAGAGAAACCCTGTCTCAAACAAAACAAAACAAAAACCCTAAAGCATATAGAAGTCAGTTGTAAATGACATTTGAGTGTGTAAACAGTCAGATCTAGAAAATACCTGTTATCTGAATATATCTCTTATGTTATAGCCCAAGTTCTGATTGCAAAAAATAATGTGGGTTCTTTTGTTTTGTTTTTTATGGGGAGTGTTTTTTTTTAAATATTTTTAAAAAGACTTGTACAACTAAGTTTATTACATTATTTTCACCAGTATTTGACCAGAGACTGAAATAGGGAAATTTTTGTTGCACTTACATCAAAGAAGGAAAAGTAACTGTATTAAAAGTGCTTAAGCTAGGTGGCAGATTTTACTGAATAACTGTGAAAAAACAACCCAAAATTCAGAGAATGTGTAAAACAGAATTCCGCTGTTGTAAACCATTAACTCTATACCTCATATATGCACATGTGTTCATTATTTCAAAAACATGAAAGAATATGTTCTAGATTATAACCTTGGACAGTAGGAGGAACAGATGTCATCAAGATAATTGAATAAAACAATGGGTATAATTTTACATTTCTATTAATTGCTGTATTATAAAGTAGCATTTAGAAAGAAAAATATAATTAAAACTAATTTCTAAAGTGAGATAAAACTCTATGAGTGATTTGAAACTATTGAAATTAAGTTTAGCAGTTAAATTCTGCTTTCACTCCTTTTAAAGATGCTTTGGGGCGGAGGAGATAACTCAGTGGTTAAATGCTTGCTACAGAAAGAAGTATAAGAGCCTGAGTTAGGATTCCCATCACTAAAGTAAAAGCCATGGGCAACTGCTTGTGCCTGTATCCTAAGCAGTGTGGGTATGGAGACTGAAGAACCTGGGGTTGATGCTAGCCAGTTACCTAAGACAGTGAGCTCTGATTCACTGAGAGACTGAAGACGTCCAGCACTGCCCTTTGCTTACACACAGGAATGTTTCCCTGAGCTCACTATAATGGATATTTGGACTATTAAACAGAAACATTAGAAAAGGGTATCCAATTTTTAGGTTTATCTTCTGGAATGGGATGAATATCCTAAATCTAATTTTAAAGATTTTTTTCTTCTGTGACAGGAAAAGATGATGAGCATTCTGAAAGTAGATGTTGGCATGTGAAATTTATGCGGGGTTTGCTGCTGGGTTTTTGTTTTTAATTTAACATTAGAAGCCACTGATGTTTCTGACAGTGAAATGAGTTGTGAAGTCAGTGAGCTAATGACATTGCAGCATGTCATTGTGTGAGAATGATTATTTTTTTTAAAAAGGAGTTCATTTTAGTTATATTTTTCTAGTTAAAAATTAAAAATATTTAAAGGTTATATTTGAGATGTTAATACAATTCTTTTCATGTAAAAATAACTAATCTTTATGTTAGTTTCAGTATTTCCCTGTTGATATTATATTTTAATTATAAATTTCTTAACATGCTTAGAGTATACTTAAGTAAATCACAATTATATGAACAAAAATCACCTTACTTGTAACAGTATCTAATAGCCTGTTAAATTAGGGATTAACTTTTTATTGCAAAAGATTTTGCCTTTCATATAATATCAAAGATAGTTTTCAGAGCTAACAGTGAAATCTTTGCTCTAATTAGTTTTTACCCCTTTCAGAGGAAATGGATGTAGAGGCTCGTCTTACTGAACTATGTGAAGAAGTTAAGGTACTTGTAGCTTTTTTGTTAATACTCATTTTTTGAGTGATTTCTATTTTATATTCTAAATATTTGTCTAAGAAAATCTAATTACTTATTCTTTTTAAAATGCAAAGATAAATTGGGTATTCATTGTAAAACCACAGTTTAGATGGTCAAAAGCATCTAGCCTCAATATAAAGTTAACTTTTGCTTTGAAATGTTTATTATTTTGTACATAAAGAACAATTAACTGATCAAATGTATATGTTTTCTTCTGTGTTATGTAAGGAATTTCTAGACAGGTTTTTAAAACACTTGTATAGTTTTGTAACATATTTTTTTCATCCATTGACTTTTGGTTAGTATGCAAAGAAATGTTTCCTGTGACACTCTTAAACACTTCTTGTTATACTTGGTTCTCATCAGCCCCTCCTTCCACACTGCCCTTTCTGTTCTGCGTCTGGGCACTCTTGCCAGCCCTCCTGCCTGGCAGTTCTTTAAAATGACATATTTTACTGCAACACACTAATTACAACTCATGCCACTTTTCTAGCTCATTCTTACAATCTCATTAGATACATTTTTCATTTTTGGTCAGGAACCTAAGTGCCCTGACTGTTAGGTTCACTGTCAATCCACTCCTCACCAGCTGTGTCAGTGAGAAAAACCAAAGCCACGAGTCACAGGAAACTTTACACTTGGTTTGGAGTGTCTGTCTGTGTTTCAGTGAAACTAGATTTTCTTTGAGAATGATCTCTTTAATGATTCTAAGTATGCAAGATGTAAAAGGATGTAATTTTATGTAGTATCACAAGGCTTCTTTATAATTCAGATGACCATTTCATTAAAAAGTTATCTGTGTAGAGCTGAAGAGGTAGCTGGCTGTTCCTCCAGAGGACTGGAAGTTCTATGCCCAGCACCTACATGGCAGTTTACATTGATCTGTGACTCCACTCCTAAGGAATCCAACACCCTCTTCTGACCTCCATGGGCAGTGAACATATGTATACATATATGTGCAGGCAAAACACCTGTCTACATAAAATAAAGGGTTAGATTACAAAAAAATACATAACAATTGTTCTTAAGTAGTTACCCAAAGGACAATATTCATTTAAAACAATTTTAAAAATATGCACTCAATATTAAAAAAAATCTAGTCTTTTGGAGATTAAAGGGTTAGGTTAGGTTTGGTTTCGTTAGATTTTGGTCTTTCAGTATTTAAATCTCTTCATTCACATTCCATTCTTTTGGCTGACTTTTGTTCCTATTATAGCTGCCCTTATATTTCCCTCACATCTCATTCAGGGCAAACCTCTATGTGTCCTACCTCCCCCAAACCCTCCTCTCAATGTCAAGCACTAACAGGACATGGTGCTGAACCTCCTTTTAGATCCCACTTCTCTGTAAATCTGACATGTGAGATTTTTATTGTGCTGTCACAACTGTCCCTCCTTGAGGCGTCAGAGTTAGCTCTCTTACAGAATCAGGATGACTATTTTGCATCTTGTGTCCCAGGATACACTGAATCTGGACCGACCCAGTCAGCCCCTGGTGGGTCTCCTTCACTCTCTACTCCCCATCCATTTCCATGGTGGAAACCCCTGTGTTTTCTTTTTATGATTTTAATGTTTTGTTTTTGATATTACAATACTGGCTAGCTCACTGAAATTGCCTCAGTATCCATGAGTTAAATAAGTCATTATTGAGCTGTTCTGTCTGAGCTGTCCTCTCACATGCACATGCTTACCTTCACACTGATGGTCTCAGGAGTATTGTGATGAGATACGAGTCAGTAATTCTCAGGAAGCAGTGAAGCTGTTTGTCCTTGTCGTTTTAGAAAGTAGAAAACCCTGATGAACTGGCAGAACTCATCAACATGAACCTTGCCCAGCTTTGCTCCCTTCTCATGGCTTTATGGGGACAGTTTCTGGAAGCTATAACACTGCATGAAGAGTTAAGAGTGCTATTAGCACAGGAACACCATACTTTGAGGGTAAGTTAAAGAAATGTACTTTTAGTGAGCACTGTGTATGTTTAGGAATTTCTTATGTGATATTTAGTAGATAAGTCAGAAGAGAGGCTTCCTTGTGTTATTGTTTGGTTCTAAAGCCAGCTAAGAAACTCGGCTACTAAGAAACCCTCCTAACGGGCTGGAGAGATGGCTCAGTGCTTAGGAGCACTGACTACTTTTTAAAAAGGTCCTGAGTTCAAATCCCAGCAACCACATGGTAGCTCACAACTATCCATAACAAGATCTGATGCCCTCTTCTGGAGTGTCTGAAGATATCTACAGTATACTTATGTATAATAAATAAATAAATAAATAAATAAATAAATAAATAAATAAAAAGAAACCCACCTAAAAGTAAATAAAACATGAATATGTGTGATATAAGATAGGTCCTGAAACCCGGAAGCAGGAGGTAGAAATCAGTAATTCATCTCTGAAGGTCTTTCGTTTATTTTCACTTTGGTTTTCCATTGCCTTCCCTAACCTTTCATGGGAATATGTATTAGGAATTTTGCAAGGTAAAGAAAGTAGATATATTTGCTATAGATCCACTGTTGCCTTTACTCAGAAAGTTTATAAACTATTTTATTATGTAGCATATGCTTATGATTAAATTCTGTATAGATCAGATCCTGTACTGTGTGTATACTCTCTTGTATGCTTACCTTTTTTGTAGCTATCATTTGTTTTCTCTTGTGATATGCACCATTTATGCATATATATGCAGAACACACAAATACATACATACACACACAATTTGTTCTGTTGATAGACATTTAGATTTCTCCTATGTTTGTAACTGTTACAAATCAAGAACAGTGTCCCTGAAGGAGACCTTTATTCCTTCTTCATATACTGCAGTATATATTTCCCAAGATTCAGAACACTTAATCCATCATAGTAGCCAACTTTAGACATGTTTATACTGATATAATAATAATCTTTAGTGTATGGCATGTCTTAATTAAATTTTTGTTGGTATTAAGTATCCTGAGAGAAGCCACATAAGAAAGAAAGGGTTTATTTTGGTTTAAGGTTCCAGAGAGAATACAGTCTACCATGGCTTAGAAAGTGAGGTATCAGGATTATCAGGAACATGAGGCTTGCTGGTTCCATTGCATTAGCAACCTGGAAGCAGGGGGGAGGGGCAAGGAGAGAGGAACAGAGGGAGAGGGAGGAGGAAGGGGGGAGAGAGAGACAGACAGAGATAGAAAGAGAGAGAGACAGAGACAGAAAGAGAGAGAGAGAGAGAGAGAGAGAGAGAGAGAGAGAGCGAGCATAGTAAGTAGGGACAGACCAGAAACCACAAGCCTTCACTTTCTAAAGAGTCCATAACCTTCCAACAGTGTCACCGTCTAGTGGCCATGTGTTGAAGCATATGAGCTGCAGAGGACATTTCACATTCAAGCCTCAGCATGGCCCATATGTAAATTTGACCAATTGTCACGTCCTATTTGACAGCCTCACCCCTGTCTCCCAAACTCAGATTCACACATCACATTCAGTTTTAATGGCCCTTTAAATTAATTTAATGTGTAATTATTCTTATGTCTTTACCTTTTGTGACTGATGTGTTTTGTAGAGTATTGGTCAGTGGTTGCATAGAGTACCCTCAGTTTGGTCTATTCTTCCTAGGAAATAGAGTAAAATGACACAATGTAAGTAGGGATATTGTATTTCATTTTTCATAGTTTGATAAATTATATTTTTCTAAGGAGCTTTTATGTTCTATATATTTTCAAATGTCCTATTACCAAATAACAGAATCCTCCCCCCTTTTTAATATCTGCAAGTTCTGTATTGTTTTTCGCCATTCATGACTAATATTTTTATTTCCTTTTTCTGAATTGGCCTTAAAGAGAACATCTCTTATTTTATTAGTATTTTTAATGGACTGTTTTTTCATGTTGTTACTTCTTTCTTTGATTTGTTTTGTTTTCTGTCTTGTTCTTGTTACTTTATTTCAGTACGTAAGATTGTCATACTGGAAACTTTTTAGAGTTCTTTTCTAGAAGTTCTTTTTTAAAGATTAGTCACTTCTAAGAGGCCTAATATGAGATTTCACAGTGGATAAAATAGTGTAATTGCAGTAGTCACCTTACTAATGATCTTTAGCTTAGTGTAGTAATTTAAAATGAATAGCTCAATAAATGCAATGTGTTTCTTTCAGGCAATTTTCATTAACATTTTTCACCACCAAGACCTTGAACAATGATGACTTTTTGTAGAGATGCAGCCAACTCCCTGTGGTATGGTGTGGTGCTAATGCTAATGAACTTGGTCTTTTTGGAAATGAGGACTTGAGTGCCAGCCTGCCTCCTTGGAGAGGTCACTGCATGCTTGTCATGGTTTTCTTGATAGCCATTCCTACTGGAATGAGATGAAATCACAGAGCCATCGGGGACTGAGGATTCGACACTTGTTTCACGTGTTTATTGACTTTTGAGAACTTTGTTTTCAAATAGTTCACTAGGCTGTTCATTAGTTGGTTGATGTAGACTCAGAAGCTGCATTTACTTTCATATGCAAAACAGATTTTCAGTTGTGGTAATGGGAATAGGGAGAAAGGTGAGGATAAGATGGAAGCAATTTTAAAGTGAGCAGTGGGAAAAGTGTGGGTAATGGAAAGCATAAGCTGGAAGTGTCTGATAGAGGGGGAGAAGGAGATGGCATTCATGCATGAAAGCTTTATAAAGGCATTGCTCTGTGTGCCATCCTAAAAGATTTTATTACTTAAGAGGAAAAACAACACAAAAATCCTTTGATCCTAGGCAAGGCTAAGAAGATAAGGAATTCTTAATACATGTTGATAGAAAATAAGTCTATTTGAATGTTAACTCTTTATAAAGCTCACAGATAGTTTAGCATAGAGAAGATGCTCTTCAAAATATATTTAAAACTTTTTAATAGAGAAAAGTTCTATAGTTTTGTCAAATTACTGTTACTACCTTCTGAACCCTGGTATAATTTGTGGAAAGAAATTGATAGCAAAGATTGGAGACAACTTTATAACATACTTTCTGGAGATAAAGCTGTCTTGAGTAGAAACAAAAATTTCAATGTAAATACTGAGATTGGCTGGTGAGTACACTTTGAGAAGGAATAAAAAAGGGAGACATCAGATTTGTAAAGCATTAAATGCTAGGAGGGAGAGAGATGGGTAAGAACACTTGTGCAAGCATTAGGATCTGACTTCAAAAGCTCAACACCATGGAAAATGTCAGACATGGCTATGCATGCCTGCAGTCCCAGCATTAGAGTGTGTCTTAGGGTTTGACTGCTGTGAGCAGACACCATGACCAAGGCAACTCTTATAAGGACAACATTTAATTGGGCTGGCTTACAGGTTCAGATCATTATCATCAAGGCAGGAGCATGGCAGCATCCAGGCAGGCATGGTGCAGGAGGAGCTGAGAGTTCTACATCTTCATCTGAAAGCAGCTAGAAGACTGGCTCCCACGTGGTTAGGAGGAGGGACTTGAAGCCCATGCCCATAGTGACACACTTCTAATAACAAGGCCACATCTATTCTAACAAGGCCACACATCCTAATAGAGCCACTCCCTGGGCCAAGCATATCCAAACCAACATATAGGATGTAATCAAATGGAACCTGAAAGCTTCTTGGTCAGGCAACCTATCTAAAATGGCGAGTTTCTCATTCAGTGAGAGAGAACAGTTTTCTTTTTTTTTTTTCTTTTTTGAGAAACCATTTTTCAAGGGAGCAATAGAAGAAGACATAGAATACCTTCTTAAACTTGCACATTCATTAAATGACAAAGATTAATTTTAACATTTTACTCAGGCATCCTTTTCCATGGCCTATTTCTAATACCAAAGTAGCCCATATTTTAACTCCTAAAGGAAAAAAAAGTAGTTAAGATATAATAAGAAACTGCTGTAGTACCTTGCTTTGTAGTGTATCACAAAAACTGTGGCAGTTATACCTTTGATTGACTTCTGGCTCCTATTTATTCAATTCAACACAAACTTATTAAACTACCTTGGCATTCTGAAAGGCCTGTAATAACCAACGTAGCCCAATAGTTGTACAGTATTTGTTCAGGGAAAGACAGCCTAGGGAAGTGCATGGTTTCATGATGTATTCACTAGTAACAGCAAGTGCTAGGTGACAGAGGTGAGCTTCTGACAAGAAGTCTCCTGCTCTTTGTCTGGCTCCCTCCCTCGCTCTCTTGTTCTTATGCTTACTCTGGTTCTGGGTGTTGACCCCAGAGCCTTGAGTGTATTGGCAAGTGTTCTCCCACAGAGTTGCATCCACAGTTCCTAGTGACATCTCTTGTATTGCAACGTTCATATTGTAAGATCAGAAATGGCTATATTTAATGTTACTTATCAATTATTTAATGTTAATTATTAATATTTAATGTAATTATAGCTTTGCTGAGAATGCTATTAGTCCAGTATTAAACAGATCACTGTGTATAGTTTGAAGACTTGAAATGCTGAACTTTATGCATAGATTTATAGTGCTGACTTATTTCAGTCTCTTTGATTTGTATCAGTCTCAATTGAACTGGACATTCCCTTTTTAGGCCTGATGGTCAAAGTCTTTGACAATCATATAGAGATGAATTATCCCCCAACCTGTCTAAACAATTAATTCTGTGTGTCTGATGTTATAAATGATGACATTTATGTCAATATAGTGTTGTCAGAATGCCCAGTTATATTTGAATTTCAAATAAATAGCATATAACAGGGTTATATCCATATAGAAATAAGCATATCCAATGTATTCCTATGTAATTGAATACTAAAGCATCAAAGAACTTGTATTTTGTCTTTGTATCTTTAAATCAAGTATGCCTGCTACAGAAAACACAATTCCTTGGTAAAAAGAAAACTGATTTTGAGTCCATTTTCTTTATGGACTTTTGCCTGCAGCAAACATTTGGTCTGATAAAGCTTATAATTTTGTAGTTCTAACCAACAGCACAGAAACTCCAGTTTCATATGTTGATTCCGTTGTTCCATAACTTAGCAGTGGGAGAGTCACTGCCTAGTGTGTACAGGCTCTGGGTTGTTTGATCGTCATCACAGCAAAACTTTTCAAAAGGAAAGAGGAAGGTAGACCTTGTGGGTAGAGATGGAGGCAAGGATTATAATTAGACTTTAAACAGCTAAACTTGTTGGAACATGTCTATAACTCAGCACTCAGGAGGCTGTGAGAAACTTACAAACTTAAGAGCAGCCTGGGCTATGGTAAGACTTAGTCTTACCGATAGCAACAAAAACACCAGACTTCACATGGGTAAGAGGTAACCCTGACACCGCTGGTGGGAGAGTATTGTATGTTGTTTGTTCTTAGTTTGTTTTTATCATTTGTGAGTCCTAGGTTTTATATGAATATTTAAAACCATTAGTGCGTACATGACAGGAAAGAATAAGTAAAGCTGTCTAGAGGACTAACAAGGGAGAAGGGAGGGTATGAGAGGAAGTGTGCTCACATGAAGTATGTTCACATTGAATAAAACAGTAGTCCAGTGCTCTATAGCATCTGTGTTTTACACATAAGGTAACATATATCTCAATTATGTATTCTGTGATCACCATGGCAATAAAAGATATGGATTTGAATTTTCATTTTGTTTGAATCTGAACTGATATGAACATGTTTCATTTGCACTTATTTACTGGAATTGATGACCTAAAATATTAAACATCCCACCAATAGCCTAATGGCTAGAAAATCAAAGTATGTATTGATAAGATTTCTGGAGTCGGTGCAGTAGATAACACGGAGCTGTTTCCCAAGACTTTTTTCTTCCCTTTTTTTGCAATCAGAAACATATATAACAAGTTAAAGATTGTATGTAGCTCTGTAGCATTTATTGTATTTACAGTATTATGTAGCCATTACCTTTCCCTTCATCCAGGCTATTTACCCAGACGTGAGCCTGCCGTTCTTCCCTTCCCTCCCTCTTCTATGGTCACTGCTCTCACTTACAGTCTCTGTTGCAGTTTCATAACAGTGGACGCGGCCCTGGCCGCTGTGCTTGGTTTCTTTCGGTACACTGTTCTGAGTCCATCCTGTTGCTGCATATGTTAGTACTTCATCTTATGGCTCAGTTCCATTGGCTAGATGAGCCGCTAGTATGGTTTAAGTGGGAAGTACCCATCCCAGACTCTTGTATATGGGAATCCCTGGTGACACCTTTTAGGTTATGCAGCATTTGAGACTGGCCTAGTTGGCAAAAGGGGGTCACGCCTTCAAAGTATAGAATGCCGCGCCTGCCATTTTGGACAGTACCCTCTGAAATTGTGAGTTAAAGTAAGATCTCCTTTACATTACTTCTGTCACATTGACAAAAAGTAACAAAATTCTTTTGCCTCTGACTACTATGAGTAATAATGCTATGAAATTTGTCTGAAAATATTTGGATGACCATCTGTTGTCATTTCTGTTGACTATATATATCCAGGAATGGAATTAGTGTGTCATACAGTCATTCTCTGTTTAACTTTCTGAGGAAACTCCAAACGTTTTTACATGGCATTTATACAATTTTATATTCTTACTAGCAGTGCAGAAAGATTCTGTGACCTCTCAAATCCTTGCTAGCAGTTATTCTGTGTGTTCTGTTGGGTGTGTATTTGTGTATACAGTATACATGAACATGTGGGGTGCACAGAGCTACCTACCATTGGTTTGCGTTATATTGAATTTGTCTTGGGAGTATTTTTACTGTTTTTGGAAGTGATGCTTTTCGTCCGTCTAAATTACCCCATGTCAGTTGTCATCATGTTTCAGTGGACGCTGACGCATTTGTTGGCATTCTTGTTTGACCAGGGCTGGAAGCAGGGCCCAGTATTTGAGGGCTTTTCTTTGCTGTTGGTTTCCTTTCATAAATCTAAACTTTCTCTAAAAGATTTTAAAAATAGAACCGCTACTTTTATAACAAGTATGTTATCTTGAAGTCATCTTTACGAACTGGATTTACTTCTTGATTGTGCCTTACCTCTTCCTGCTTCCTTGAATGTTAATGCATTTTTCTTCAATTCTTGCTACTGTTGTTTCATGTATTTTGTCCAGTTTTGTATTTAATTATATCATGGGTTCAGAATCAGTTTCTTAGTAATGAAATTAAAGTAGAGATTAAAACAATTTTTCAAGCCTAGCTAAGAAACATTAAAAAAAAAAAAGATGAAATAATGATTGGGGTCCAGACTTAGGTACACGGTTTTAAGTTTGCCAAGTTATTATCAGTTCTACTGTTGCCTAAATTAATACCATTCTTGTAGGAAGAGTGGGAACTGAACCTTGGCATCCTTTGAGCATAGTCTGACTGTGGGGAAAGCACAGTTTTACATTGGCACTTAGAACTCCCAGTTGACTAACCCTCATTCTAATGTGTAGATACTGCTTTCCAGTAAGACCAGTGGGCCGGGGAACTATGAGAAGCTTTAACTAAGATTTAATATTTTTTTAAAAAAAAACTGTTGGTTGATATTACAACTCAGTGGTAAATCACTTGCCTAGCTTGTAGGCTCTGGGCTTGACCCAAGACACCAAGAATGAATGAATGAATGAATGAGTGAATGAATGAATGAATAAATATTTTTAACAGTGTAGGTACAATTTATGTTCTTGGAGGAGTTTGAAATAACCACATTGCCTTTTTTACAGTGATATAATAGTTTGCATTGGCCAGGCAGTGGTGATGCACACCTTTAATCCCAGCACTTGGGAGGCAGAGGCAGACAGATTTCTGAGTTTGAGGACAGCCTGGTCTACAAAGTGAGTTCTAGGACAGCCAGGGCTACACAGAGAAACCTTGTCTCGAAAAACCAAAAAAAAAAAAAAAAGTTTGCATTGCATTTTTAAAGATATAATCCTCTCTAAAGCTATGTATTATTCATTTAATATAATTGTGAATACAAATGTTAAGATATTAAGGAATATTTTCTAAATAAAGAGTTTTTTGTTTTATTGTTTACAAGGTTTACAAGGTTTTATTGTTTACAAGGAGCAGACTTTCACTTTTACTGTCATTATAAATAACTTTCATATGTAAGCATTCAAAAACATACATAGCATTTTTCTAAATATATCTATCCAAAGTAAACTTTAATTGCCAATAATGTACTTTCTAAGGCATTTTTTCTTTTAAATTATTTTGACTTTTAGTTGGAAATTTTATGTGATTCAGTTTTCTACTTTCTTTAGTAAAGTAATACCTATAATTTAGCCATTTCCTAATGATCAAATTATTAACAATTTTAGATAATCTTAGCCTGAACATACGAGCATCCTATTCTGCCAAAATTATTGGAATATTAGATCCTATGTTAAAAGATTCCAAGTTGTATTTTTTTATTAGTATTTCTTTTTTTAATCCTTTACTTACAAGGATTTCTGGAAGGGGATTATTTTTTAAAGTGGTTAGCTAGTTAGCTAGCTAGTTAGGTTAGTCAGTTAGTTTTTTGCTTTTTCTTTTTGCTTTTTCTTTTTTTGAGACAGTTTTACTGTGCTGCTCTGGCTGTCCTGGAACTCAGCATGTAGATCCATCCACCTCTTCTGCCTCTCAAGTACTGGAAGTAAAGGCATGTGCTACCATACCTGAGGTAGATATTTCTATAGCAGGTTATTGTAGCTGGCCATGGTAGTTCAAGTTTGTGATCCCTGCACCTGGATAACAGAGTCAGGCTTGCCATGAGCTTTTGATCAACATGAACTACATAACAAGTACAAGGCTACAGAGTAAGACCCTGTCTCGAAAGAGAAAGCAAACAAGCTGTGGTTCTCAGTGTCATCTGACTAGTTATGTGCAGGTGTCACTGGAAATCATCATGATCTCCTTGATGGGTTATGTTCATGTCATTAGTACAGTGATGCTTTCATGGCAGAATTCATCAAGCTGTATTTTAAATGTGGAATGCCATAACTCAGATGTTCCTCCATAGAACCAGAAAATGCTGAGCAAGGGATAGAGCTCTTTGGGCAGGCACTACCTCAGATGTGTTCTGGGTTCAGATCCCAGTACCAGGAAGAGCAGAAAGGCCTAGAAACTTTAATAAAGATAGATAAAACAAAATGGCCTATCAAGTGTACAAAAATAAGGTTTTTCTTTTTTCATTTGCTCTTTTGGAAGAAATGTGGATAGAGAAATGAATTTAAGTAAGTTAGAATTGTATCTCATATTAAATGTGAAATAGTTTTGTGTAATAAAGCATTATGGTAACACAAAGAGCATAGGACATGCAATCAAACATTGGTAAAGTGCCTTCATTTTTCAGGGTAATATAAAGATTATAATCTGTGACATGGAGACCCTATGCACTCAGTGTTAGACATAAAATTACTGTAACAAATACTCTTAACAATTTGAACGGAATAGTAGAGTGAGCCCAGAAAAGAACATTTAGCTCTTTAAAGCAAAAGTTCAGCTTTTTTCTATTTGTTCAAGTTTGAATAATTGTGATATTGCCAAGCAAATTATTTTTAAATTAGAGTATATAACCAAACTCACTTTTATAAGCAGCTGTAACAAAGCAATAATGTGGTGGAGGTGTTGTATCCCTTAAATTTAAATTTGCAAATCTAACAAATTTTAATATTATGTGTTGCCATCAGGTGGCAGCCAGACCACAGTTACCGTGACACAGTAGACTCATTCATCACATATTATCTCAGTGGGAAAAGAACCTCATTTGAATACATAAGGCAAGGAAGAATTTCTGTAACAAAGCCTTGGTGTAAAAAGACAAAAAACTGAGAACTTTAGAGCACACACTTGGAGTTTCCCAAATGTGTACTTGAAAGGTCAGGCTTCTCACTTCCCTGGCTCTTTTTGCAGTAGCTTCCTCACATACTAAAGGGAGGTTCCTCCCCATAGTGTGCGCATTAAGGTTTCCATCAGTCTCAGTACAGCCTTACTGTAGGAATCAGGGCAGCTACGGAAGAAAGGGAGCAGCTCACTGACTCTACAAGTCCAGTGGAAGCTAAAGGAGATGAAGGCTGCATGGAATGAGAAGGAGACGGCCTCTGAGAAACAACCAAAGGAGAGAGGAAGGAGTTAAGGAAAAGGTGGATATTATTAAAGAAATATAACAAAACTTCTGTCTTTGTGCACTTAATATGATAAAAGTAGACATTTATACTTTATAGTCACCTACTAAATATGCACACACACACCAAAAAAATCCTTAGCTATACAGTTAATATGTTTGGAGTTATTTGAAATTTATACTGAGAAAAACATATGTATTTTCAGTATTGCTGTAGACAAACACCTACATAACACTGTTAAATTGATTGTTGTTTTATATCAAAAAAAATCCTTAGCATAATATGATTTGAATATGTGAATATTTCTCTTCCCTCTGTGTACCCAAATAAGATATATTTCCCTCTTTTAATTGGCTTACTGGTACTCTAGTACCAAAAAACAAACAAACAAAAAACCCTTCCTTTTTATAATTAAAAATAAGTGTCAAAATACAAACACATTGGAGGAAATAGCAAATACAATACATATTTACCAACTACATTCTTCTATAGCATGCCAAAATATATTAGCAGGCACAAAAGTCATCAAAAGCACAGCTGCTTCAGCCATCATGGCATACACCTTTAATCCTGGCCCTGGGGAAGCACAGGCAAGTAGATCTCAGTGAGTTCAAGGCCAACCTGCTCTACATTGCAAGATCCAGGCTAAACAGACCTAAACAGTTAGACCCAATCTTAAAAAGCAATATACAACACATAGTTCCTGTTGTAAAGAACAGCATATCCCTAGAGAAGGGTGTGATTTGTGCAGTTATGTGAAGGCAGGATACGGTGAGTGCTAGACAAAAGCGTGTGCTTATACAAAGTGTCCACATTGAAACTCCTGGGCACATAGCCTTTGTTCTTCACAATGCCATGTGTACACCAAGTCTTGATTGTTATTTGAAAGTGTATCACCTGAAGCTCAGAGGTCCAATGCCCAAAGTCCCAGTACTAGTAGGTCAGTCAGTTCATAGTCATGTACTTTAATGTCTGTCATAGTGGTCATCATCCCCCATGTGTCAGGCAGCAAACAGGACAAGTACTATCTTTACCTTCAAGGAGGAGACGTGAGAAAAAAAAAGGTAAACTTTTCTCACTCAGTTCTTTTGTTTCTTTAGTCCACACAACCTAGAAGTGCAGTGATGTAGCAGCACTGAAGGGAAGAAGTTGAATTCTCACAGGCCTGGCTGTGAATGCCTGGTGCAGTCGGCATCTCTACCTGTATTCCTTGCTAGACTGATTTAAACTGCCATGTGATCAATGGTCCTTTTTTAAATTCTATAGGTTCGCAGATTTTCGGAGGCGTTCTTTTGTTTTGAACATCCAAGAGAAGCTGCCATTGCATACCAAGAACTCCAGTAAGTAGCACAAATTCAAAATGCAGATAATTCTATTTTATATCCTTTTACATACGATATCTTAGACATAATTATTGCCAGCCTTCATAGTGTTTAAAGCAGAAGAAAATTAATTTCAGATTTAGAACTCCAGTCACATTAGGTTTAATCCTAGGAATTACCTCTTGAAAGTCCTTTTCTCATCAAGTAAAAGCATAATGGACTTGCATTGTGTCCCTTGATGGAAGCTTTGTCACACCTTTGATTGTACTGTGGACCTCTGCTCTTCCCCTTGCTGCCGACTTCTGCTTTTCCTTTCTCAGGTCAGAGTAGCTATCTTCACAGTCTGAATGTGAATGACACTGCCTTCCATGACTTAAGTGAAAAACTTAAAATAGCCAAAATAGCTGGACAGTCCCCGCAGTGAGGAGGTAGAGACAGGTGGATCTCTGTGTTTGAGGCTACCCTAGTCCACATAAGAGTTCCAGGACAGCCAGGACTACATAGAGAAACTCTGTCTTGAAAAACCAAACAAAAAAATCAAAAGAAACGTCTTCCGTCTTTTCTACTGAATATGGTTAGGTCTCATTTTCTTTGTCTTTAAAGAGTTGTTTGAAGTAATTTCACTTGAAAAAAGTAAAGCAGACCCTAAGTAGTGAATTCTGTATGATTTTATATATATGAAATTTTGAACAAGCAAAACTTTGAGGTGAAGAAAGTCCAAACAGTGGTCCTTTTGGGTTGATTGATATGGCTGGGAAATTAGGGAAACAGGAGGACACTGAGTAGATAGAGATATTCTGTGTTGTGTATTTGTCAAATCATAGGATATATTTTAGTGTATGTATGTGTGTGTATACATATATACATATATGTGTGTATATGTGTGTGTGTGTATATATATATATATACATATATAATTTTACCTCCTAAAAATACCAATAAACAATAACTGGACATCAAAAGTAGTCAGTGAATTATAAAACTAGGGCAAGTGTTAATTGTTCAGACTGGGCAATAATTAAATGGAATTTTTATTATACACTTTTGACTTTAAAAAAAATTTTATTAGAACTTTTTCCTAAAAAATTTTTGAATTTCTTTTTTATGTGTCTGATAGCTTTTTCTAAATGTGTGTATTTCACCATGTGAGTGCCTGGTGCTATTGGCGATCAGAGAAGGGATTCAGATCTCCTGGAACTAAAGTTACAGATGGTTGTGGGCCACCATGTGGGTGCTGGGATTCAAACCAGGCCTTTTGCTAGAACACTGAGTGCTTTTAATCACTGAGTCATCCGTCTTCCAGTTCCCTAGAACATTTTTCTGATCACTATTTTGTATTAGAAATTTATATACCTTGTTTTAAATAGCTGTTCACTCTACTTATCAATATGTATTAATAAAGCAGCCATGTGGAACACACATTTTTCTTTGTTCTCTTTAATTAGTAAGCATTGAACTTCTAGTACTACTTCTATGTGCTGTTTACAGCAAATTTGACCTTTCAACCAACATACACTGACATTCACCTTGAAATAATATAGGAAATGATACAATAGATTAGGAATTAGCTTGTTAACAAACTATAATTTTGTCAGTAATTTAGTATCAGTAAACCCTATTTTACCTGTTTTTATCTCTATCCAAGAGAATGTTCCCAAGGATATAGTATCTTGAAAGGGACTAGAACTGGTGGGGGAAGAGAACAGATAGAGTTTAAAGTGGAGGTGGGTATAATTATTTTTTCACTACCATCTGACTTAAGAATATTTTTCAGTGCTCAGAGTCATCTACAGATGTGCACCGCTATCAAAAATACTTCCTTCTGCAGTTCTCTTCCACCCCTACCTATTGAATGTAGTGAATTAGATGGAGATCTCAATTCATTACCTATAATCTTTGAAGATAGGTATTTAGATTCAGTTATTGAAGGTAAGTATCATCTAACTAAAATACATAAGCTCTATATGTCAATTTTAGTATATTCTTCCAAATATACATAAAACCATCCCCTAATAGTAAATCATTTCCCCTCTAGTTTCATTTACTTTTGAGGAAAGTAGAAAGTTATAGTTAGAAAAAGTAGTTTTGATCCTTTGAGTTCTCACACTTGTAAACTTGAATCTTTTTTCTTTGAATAAAAGACTTAGATGCGCCCTGGATGGGAATTCAGAGTCTTCAGATATCAGAGGCCAGTAAAATGGATAAACATGAGACTGAAGAAAGCTCTGTAGCAAGACTTTCTAGCCCAGAGTTGAAGGTCAGACCTGCTGTTGCCTCCAGTAATTGCTATACAGAAGGTGAAAAGCAGCTAACAAAATCTCTAAAAGGAAAGAATGAAGAATCAAATAAATCCAAGGTTAAGGTTACTAAGCTCATGAAAACAATGAAACCAGAAAACACAAAAAAGTTAATAAAGCAGAACTCTAAAGAGTCTGTGGTTTTAGTAAGCTACAAATGTTTGAAAACGACAGCTTCAAGTGATCTCACTAAGTGCTTTGAAGGCAATCCTTCACATAGTCAGAAGGAAGGTCTGGATCCCACAATGTGTGGAGATAATTTTAACCCAAAGACCTACATCAGACAGCCAAGTCAAAAGGAAGCTAGCTCTTTGTCAGCTAATACAGACAGAACTGAACACAAGCCTCCAGACACTGAAAGTATGCAACCAGACCAGCTCCATCTCCTCAACTCTGGCAGCCTAAATCTTTGTGCAAATTTGTCCATTTCAGGTAAACTTGCTATTTCCCAAGACGATAGTGACATCCCAGATACGGAACACAATCTGGCATCTAGAAGCTCATCAAATGATTGCCATGACTATCAGACAACCCCATCTTTGGGAGTTAGAACACTTGAAGTCAAGTCCAGCAGTAAAGAGTCTTTCAGTGGAGAGAAAATTACTGTTAAAATAGGACCTTGGACAGAGCTCCGTGAAGCTGAACTATTTGTGGATAATTTACTGCCCGATTTTGAGGCCTTAGACTCTAATGATAAATCCAAGTCTATAGATATACCACTTGAAAAGGATTCTTTACAGGAGACGAAATGTCATTCTACTGAAGAATCATTAACTACATTCAGAAGTAATCTGCCTGCTCCTTCTACAAAAGAGTATCATGTTGTAGTAAGTAGCGACACGATCAAATTACCAGATCCTAACGCCACGTATGCCTCCTCGAGATTCTCAGATTCAGGTGTGGAAAGTGAACCAAGTTCTTTTGCAACACATCCAAATCCGGAAATAGCCTTTGAAACTCTCCAAGGTCCAGGTCCTTGTAATAATGAAAGATTATTTCCTCAGCTTTTGATGAAGCCTGATCACAATGTAAAATTTTCATTAGGAAGTCATTGCACTGAGAGCACAAGTGCTTTAAGTGAAATACAGTCATCTTTGACGTCAATAAACTCCCTGCCTTCTGATGATGAACTGTCACCTGATGATAACTGTAAGAAATCTGCTGTGCCTGACTGTCATCTAAGTGATAGTAAAACTGTATTTAATCTAGGAACAATGGATCTGCCAAAGTGCGATGAAACTAAAAAGTCAAGTATTATTTTGCAACAACAATGTGTTGTTTTTTCAGGGCATTTGGACAATGATACATTAGCAATGCATTCCTTAGATTTAAGCAGTGAGGATCCTTTACAGCTCATTTTCTCGGGTGAAGATGCTTCCAGTGGTGTAAGAAGTAGCTGGGGCTCCAAACCTCATTTGGATGCTCTCTTTCCAGGTTCCCAGAGTCATGGTACATCTAATGACAACTCCGCGGAAACAGTGCCAACACTAAATCCAAAACTGATTTGCTTAGGTTCCCCTTGTGTGGTTTCAGGTTCTGTTTGCACTGATGCAGAGCTCAGTGAAGAGAGAACTGTGGAAGGAAAAAGCAGTGAGCCATTAAATCACAAACAAATGTGTTCAGAAGCCCCTGTTGTTGAAAGTGACCCTCTGAGTACAGATGACTCTCTTTCCAGTAGTAATGATGTGGTAAAACAAGGGCTTGTAGAAAATTATTTTGGATCTCAGAGCAATACAGATGTTTCTGATGCATGTGCTATTACCTGCCACAGCCCAGTTAGCTCTCAGGAAACCTGTGACATAGGGGTTAGTGATCTTCAGCAGGAACAGGGCAAAGAGGAAGAGGAGGAGGATCAAGAAATGGTTCAAAATGGGTATCATGAAGAAACAGATTTTTCAGCTACGGATGGAACAGTCAGTGTTCACTATATAAGTGGAAATGAGTTAGGAGAAGAAAGATATGAACAGTCCGAAAAACTAAGCAGTGACTATCTGAGAGCTGGTGTAACTGTTCCTGCTGTTTGTACGTCTGGTTGTTTGTCCTTCCCGTCTGCTCCGCGAGAGTCTCCTTGTGTTAAATATTCTTCTAGAAGTAAAGTTGATGCTATTACAAAGCAGCCAAGCAGCATTTCTTACAACTTCAGTTCTTCAACCTCCTGGTATGAAAATTCACCAAAACCTCAAATACATGCGTAAGTAATGGAACTCAATATTGTGTGCTAAGCATATATCTAGAACATCAATATAGTGCCAAACAGTGGAATATTTTGTTGTTTCCTTTAACAAAACATGTTTCCTTGATTGTTAAGAATGGTGAGCTGGGCACGCCTTTAATCCCAGCACTTGGGAGGCAGAGGCAGGCGGATTTCTGAGTTCGAGGCCGATCTGGTCTACAGAGTGAGTTCCAGGACAGCCAGGGCTACACAGAGAATCTCTGTCTCGAAAAAACAAAAACAAAACAAAACAAACAAAAAGAATGGTGAAATGGGCATAGTATACCTTTGGGAATCTTCTTCCAAATGCTCCTGTTATATAGGTTAGATCTGTCTTTCAGCAGCTTTATGTTAGAAGTATACAGTAGCCAAGATTAAACTCTGCTTTTGTCTCAGTATGTCAGTTCTCCCTCATAACTTCAGAGAAGAGCTGGGCTGTAATGAAGAATGCAGGTAGGACATACTGATGATAGTAAGAAAATGAATGACACATCTGTAGGACCTCCTTAAACCTGTGGGGCCCCAGTCAATCACCTTGCTTAAGTCAGTTGCGTCCAGTAGCAGATTGATCTGTGTGCACAGGTTTATAAGATCTTCTATTTCAACCAAATCATCATCTGAGGTGAGGAGTCGGGCATGTGTACAGTAGATTTTTAAAGTAACAGATTACTATGGATTATATATAAATCTAAAGTAATAATGTGGTAACAGTCATTGATTTGAAAACTTATATACTAGCTTAACATGATAGCATATGTCTTTAATCCCACACTCATGAGTGAGTCAGGCAGATCTTTATGAGTTCAAGTCCAGCCTGCCCTCTCAGGGACAACTATGGCCACATAGACAGACCCTGTCTCAGGGACAGACAAAAACTGATGGTACCTTTGGGATCTCTTCAGTTTCTCTGAGGTGTCAGAAGGCAGAATCTCTGCCTTCACCCAGTGTGTACTCCAGAGGCCACTATCCGTCAGCTCTTCCTCCCCACTTGATTGCAGCCAAATGGGTCATGTTAAATAGCAGCTGTGGTGTTTACAGTCTTCAAATTAGACTTAGTATCATGCCAAATGCTATATGCTGTCGGTTAGAGTCGTGTACCTCTCTTCGTGCTGCTCCTTATTGGAATGTTAGAGAAAAGTTCGAATAACCCACCCTGTTTTAAGTTATAAGAGAATAAAGAAGAAAGAGTTTGATTACATGATAAATGCCAGTTGCCATTTTCCCAGCACTTTTAGTTATTCTATTCATGTAATCCTAGTTTTGGAGAAAGTGTAAAGCACTTGTAACGTTTTCTTAGTTTCAAGTTTAAAAGATTACTTTAAAGTTACTTCAGATTTAAAGTGTTCATTGTATTTAATTAGAATATGTACTAGAAGAACCAAACCATTATCCTTTGATAAAATCATTTAGATGACCCCACGTAGTTTCATGAGTTTTACAAATATTGCTTATCTTCTTTTCCTACACTTCTCTTAATTCATTATCCTCTCTTTTTGTTTCTAAAGAGTGACCAATCTTTAGTAAAGACTATTTTCTATAACACTTCACTTCAGCTTCCTTCAGGCAAAAGAAGAACTGAAGCAACTCAAACTGCCTGGCTTCATGTACAGTGACGTTCCTCTGCTGGCGTCCTCCACACCGTACTTCAGCATGGACGAAGAGGATGGTTCTGAGGATGGCGTGCATCTCATTGTCTGTGTCCATGGTCTAGATGGTATGTGGCAGCCACTGACACCCGCCATGGCAACTCTGTAGCTTTTTCCTAATAGAACATTCAGTTTTCTGTAATCTTTGAACTTGAAAAATGGTGAATTGCTAAAATTAATTAAATATTACATTTTGAAACAGAAATATGCTTTACAAAACATAATGTTAGATTTGATTTTGTTCTTTTTCTAAGTAAATTTGCCACTGAGGTGGGGGGGGGGAGAGAGAGAGAGAGAGAGAGAGAGAGAGAGAGAGAGAGAGAGAAAGAGAGAGAGAGAGGAAGAAAGGAAGAGAGAGAGAAGAAGAGAGAGAGAGGAAGAGAGAGAGAGAGAGAGGAAGAGAGGAATGATGGTCTGACACTCATGTTAATGCCTTAATTTTAATGTTTTCTGTGCTCTTGCTGATTTTATCAACTCTGACCTCAGGACTGTCCCTTAGTGGTTTGCTATTCTCTTTGACTCTGCTTCTTCCACCTCACAGGTTAGAGGAGAGCTTGGCTTGGCTTTACTTTAGCATCACTGAAATCCTGCTGTGACTTCACAGCAGCAGCCATGCTTACTCAGCAAGTTGTCCTTTCGGATTTGAGAACTAATAGGAAAAACAACTATTTCTAGATTAATATGGAATATTACTATAATTCTACAACAAACTATTTTGTGGGATATAAAATATATTAAAGATCTTTTTTAAATTACTCTTCAAGAAGTAAAACATCTTCAATACCAACCTTTTAACCCTATCTTCAAATATTGTCATGTCAAAGAATTATCTGCAAAACAAGATTTTTTGACAGTAGTATTTTCTGGCAAATTTCCTTCATTGAAAATTTCACAGCACAGACTGTCCTTATGTCACATAAATTGGTTCAGAATAATAGAAAAAAGATGGAGTACAGCCCATTTTTTGGTTATTCCAACTATGGTACGAAATCTGGTAGCAACATCATACCAACACTCCCCTAAACAGACTATTTGATATGATAAATAAAACCCTAGCTTGTAGCATCAATATTAAATTATTGTAACAAATTTTCTGTGTCCAGAACATAGCAATAAATATAAAAGAAATTTCTTTGAAGTATAGTGCATAAGTAAATTGATATGAATAATTGATGAGATACGAGAACCATTCCCAGTGAATATGTGCTATGAACCAAACATTAGGTAGTTTGGTTCATAAAGTAGAACTCTAGCCCATAGTTGTGATTAATTGATTATGTTTCTAAGCTATGTAAGACTTACACTTGATAGTGAAAATTAGAGGTATTCATTTTAAAATTAGGGATAAAAAAGTATAACATCTCAATACATTGATTATGAAATACCAAACAGTAAATATTGGAAGAGTAAAAAATAAAATTGAACACCTGATAATAGTGTGTATATATTCCTAGTGTATTAGTCAGGGTTTCTATTCCTGCACAAACATCATGACCAAGAAGCAAGTTGGGGAGGAAAGGGTTTATTCAGCTTACTTCCACATGGCTGTTCATCACCAGAGGAAGTCAGGACTGGAACTCAAACAGGTCAGGAAGCAGGAGCTGATGCAGAGGCCATAGAGGGATGTTCTTTACTGGCTTGCTTCCCCTGGCTTGCTCAGTCTGCTCTCTTATAGAACCCAAGACCTCCAGCCCAGGGATGGCACCACCCACAAGGGGCAATTGAGAAAATGCCCCACAGCTGGATCTCATGGAGGCACTTCCCCAACTGAAGCTCCCTTCTCTGTGATAACTCCAGCCTGTATCAAGTTGACACACAAAACCAGCCAGTACACCTAGCTAACCAAAGGAATCAGAAAAATCTACTAGTTTATAGATGTTCTATATTTTATATCTATATATTTTATCTCTCTCTTTAAATATACTTACTGATGTATTTTTAGGTAATGATTATTAAACTGTAGCCACCAAAGGAAAGTCAATAGACTAAATCTAAATATAAATTACATTCAAGATTTATTACATTACCTAGGACAGTGATAAAGAGCAAGTCAGTCATTGACTGCTATTGTGTCCAGTTATTCTGTAAAGGGCTGTGCCGTTTGGTATTTAAGTGAGCCAAAACTTCGTAAGAACTCAACTGTTAAAGGATATTGGCTGGAAACTGTTTTACACAACGTATTGTCTATCAGCAAGTGAATTAAGACATGAACTTTCTGTTTCCAGGAACTGTGAAAATGAATGATAGTGTATGTGACACCTTTTCCTCCTCCTCGTCTTTAAACACCACTTTTCATTTTCTAGGAAACAGTGCAGATCTCCGCCTAGTAAAAACATACATTGAACTTGGACTGCCTGGGGGAAGAGTTGATTTTCTTATGTCTGAGAGAAACCAGGTACAATAGGCAGTATTTTCAATGACAGCAAACATCCTTGTGCTAGTTCCTACATTTTGCTTGCTACACAATGCCTGTGGTCTTACAAACACTTCTGCCTTTTATGAAATTACTATCAGTTCTTATACAAAGGACATACGTTCTGACTTAGGAGTTCTCTTTTGCATAAAACATTTTAAGTTCACATTTCTGTACAAAAGTTTTATTAAGTCATTCTTTGAGGCCCCGTGTTTAATACTACTAGGCTAAGACATAGCTAAATGAAGCAGGTCCTATTACAGATACTGAGATTCCTTTCCCTAGAAATGTTTTTGTTAATTTTAATATAATGAATGCTGTAGTAACTAACATGCCTTAAAATGAACTCAGCTATACTGATAACACCTAAATTTAAAAATATATATGGTTGTGTCCAGTTTTTCATGTTATGGTACATATTTTAGTATATAATATGTTTTCCTCTTGTTTAGAACGATACATTTGCTGATTTTGACTGCATGACTGATCGCCTTTTGGATGAAATCATACAATATATTCAGATATATAGTTTAACAGTCTCAAAAATAAGGTAACGTATTATTACATTGTTTATTTTTTTTATTTCTTAAAGGACAAAACAATCTGTAGTACTGCTAACCTAATCTACTCAGATGAGAACATGGCCTACAGCCAAGTGGTGTGCAGTAGGGAGAGCCAACATCCATGTGTTGTCCTCTGACTTCCACGTGCACACTGCGGCACACGCATGCATCATGCATACATACGTGCATGCATACATACACAAAATAATTTATGTTAATGTAGAAAAATATAAGGATCTATAACTATATTTTAGAGGTAGGAGGATTGATTCAAGCTAGGTAAATTGCTTTGTTTCTTGCTATACAAGAATGAGGATCTAAGTCCAGATCTACAACAACATGCAAAAGCCAGGCACAATGGTACACATCTGTCAGTGTAGTGCTGGGGACCAGAGACAAGTAATTGGATCCTGGAACTTGCTGGCCAGTCTGTCTAGTTTGTGAGCTCTGGGTTCATTGAGAGACCCTGTCTCTAAAGAAGTAAAATAGAAAACAATAAAAGGAGATAGTTGGTGTCAATCTCTGGCCTTTACACATGTATGCACATATATTACCTATATGTATATGCACAGAAACATGTACACATGCACTCACCATTGAGGAAAGGTTATATTATTTTATTGTATAAAGTGTTCAGAATAAATTTTAGGGACAGAAACTAGGTGAGTAGTAGCAGATATTACTCCCATGCCCTGAAAACAGACTAATTTCATCTACAATAACCTGGAGAGCCAGAGTTCCCAGCAGATTGAAATGATGGCTGTCTGAGGAGATGCAAATGCTAACTACCCTGATTTGGTGATGATACATTACATACATGTTTTGAACCAACACATTGTAACCTACAGGTACATAGTGGTCATTTTTGTCAGTTAACATTTTAAATTACTTTTCCTTAAATTTTGGGGGGTATATATGTGTCCACGTGCATGTATATTCACACACAGAGACCATAGGACAGCTGCGGGTGTCCATCCTCAGGCACTGTCTACCTTGTTTTTAAGACAGGCTTTCTCCCTAGCCTTGACCTCACCAAGTAGACCAGAGTCATTAGCTGGCAAACACACCCCAGATGTCCACCTGTCCTACCTTTCCAGCACTGGAATTGCAAAGAAGCACCCAGATGCACATTTTTTTATTTACTTACTCTGTGGGGTTTTTTTGGGGGGGGGCATTGTATGCCACAGCACCCAGCATACATGGGGTGACTGCAGGACAATTACCCAGATTCAGTTTCCCCTTCCCATCATGTGTCTTCCGGGGGATTGTATTCCTAGAGTTTTTTCAGATGTGCATTTGATGATTGAACTCCCGTCCTCATGGTTCCTAGGCAAGCACTTAGGCAACAGCGCCATCTCCTCATTCCATTACTTTGAAACTGTCAACAGCATAAGAGCAGCACAGAGATAACTTCTTAAACGTTGTCTTGTCTTTTATATTACAATTTCATTGTTATATTTGAGGCTTAACAAGTAAATAATTTGGATGTGTACCTAAAGAGGGAAAATTGTGACCTAGTTACTATATGACTATTTCGTAAAGATTTACATTTATTTATCTAACAAATGTTATGTACCATTTACAAATGTTTTATCTTCATGAATGTATGTGTGCATATGTATGCCTGTAACCATGAAAGCTGGAAGAGAGCATCAGAGCCTGAAGAACTGGAGTTACAGACACTTGTGAGCTATTGTGAAGTTACTGGGACCTGAACAAGGGTCCTCTGCAAGAGTAACGAGGACTTTTAACTGCTGAGCCATCTATGATCTACCCAGTCCCTACAGAGATTTTAAACTATATTGATTTCTAGTTACTAATTATGATAGGTGTTATAATGTATTTCTTATCATAGTAATTGAGTTCCAATTCTTATATTTTTCATAAGTTAAAGTATTTCAAGTGTTAAACTATAATTTAAAAACAAAATCTCAAAATTCTTAATATTTCAAAGTAATCTCTTGTATATCAGGTTTGAAGGTTGTTCTTGGTTTGCCTCTCTCTCTAAAATGAATATTGTGTAGTAAATACATTTTTCTGTTTTTTTCTTACAGCTTTATTGGACATTCATTAGGCAATTTAATAATCCGTTCAGTGCTTACAAGGCCTAGGTTTAAATATTACCTCAGCAAACTTCATACCTTTCTCTCTCTTTCTGGACCTCACCTCGGTACACTCTACAACAGCAGTGCTCTCGTCAACACAGGTAGAAAGGTTTGTTGTTCTCTATAAAGAATGTGACATAGACAGATAATTTTAGGATTTTTTACTATTTAAATTTAGAGCCAGTTTGACATGTACCTGTAGTCTCGTAAAATAGAAAATAAAGCTCATTTTTATCTTGTATATATGAAATAATTTAATAAAAATATTGTTATAATAGTTAACTTATAGATCTTCCCTACTAGCTAGCTGGCCACTTTCCTGAGCTTTAATTTTAAAAGCATAGCAGAGAGACTAGAGAGATGGCTAAGCTCGTCAGTACTTGTTGCTCTTATAGAGCATCCAAGTGTTATTCTCAGTACCCACTCCACTGGAGTTATTCTCACTCCAGGTCTAGGGACTTTCAACAGACATGCATGGAGTGCATACACCTATATGCAAGCAAGTATTCATACTCAGAAACTAAATAAATCTATAAAACTTAAAGAAGCATAACTTTAAGATTAAAGGTTATATGTCCTAGTGCCAAACCAATATAAAAAGTTTATTGAGATGTGACAGGGCCTTAGTTTGCCTATAGGTTGATTTTAATTTTTCCCTTGGATTTTTTTTAATATGATAGCTTAGTCAGATTCCCACTGTAAAAATTTAAATTTTCATCGATGAATCATTCCACTTTCTTTTGTACCCATTTCCAACCAGTGATTTCAAATTGTCACTAGAAGATTTTGATAAGTCATTCCTTCCAAATGCCATTTAGTCCTCTGTACCTTCCTTCTAACTACCTTTACACTGAAAGTTCGGTGCAGAGACATTTGGACCCACTGTGGTTAAAGTTTTGCTCTCTCTGTTTGTTTTATACTTTTAAGTAGGATGTCTAAAGATAGTCATCCCAAGGTTGCTGTTCGTATATGATTATATACTTTGTTAGTACAGAAGCCTCCGTGCACCACCATTAAACAATACCTGCAAATATGTTTATCAGAGAGTAGACGTACTTGGCAAATAGATTTTTATTCAACAAAATGTTAATTATTAAATATTATTTTTAAATGAGTATATATTAACAATAATTGTATGTATTACTTATCTTCCCATATGTGCTCACATATCATATTCAACTTTCTAGGTCTCTGGTTTATGCAGAAATGGAAAAAATCAGGCTCTCTCTTACAGCTGACATGTCGAGATCATTCAGACCCTCGCCAAACATTTTTATATAAGCTTAGTAATAAAGCGGGTGAGTATGTTGCAGCAGTTTGGAAGATAGACTTGCGAGCTAACAGATTGTCAGGTGGCTTTCTGATGATGGAACTCTATCATTCTGGCATAATTTTGGAAAGAAATAGCAGAATCTAATGCTAAGTTATTAGAGTAGTTCTTAATTTCTTGATAGGATTGTGACTTCTACAAGCTGTGTAGAACTCTAAATTTTGTGTGTGTGTGTGCGCGCGCGCATGCACGTGTGTAGGCGGAGTGGACACATGCCATAAAACATTTGAAAGTCAGAGGTCAACATGGTGGAATTGTGTCCTTCCACCTCAAGCTGGGTTTAGGGGCTGAGCTCATGTGCTCTGACTGGATCAGCAAGCTCTTTTACCTGACCGGCTGTCTCACCAACCCTATTAGTCAGTATTTTCTAGCATGTCTCTCTCCATCTCTTGTGGTCTTCTAGCTGTCCCCCACCATAGCTTTCAGCCATTTTTACAAATTGCCAGATATTTTTCTTTCTTGTTTCTTGGCTGTCAAGCATGGTTTTTGTTTGTTGTTTGTTTGTTTTTGGATTTTTGAGACAGGGTTTCTCTGTGTAGCTCTGGCTGTCCTGGAACTCACTCTGTAGACCAGGCTGGCCTCGAACTCAGAAATCCACCTGCCTCTGCCTCCCAAGTGCTGGGATTAATGGCATGCATCACCACCGCCCGGCCAAACATGTTTTTAAAATGTCAGAAATTGCAGTTTCTTTGGAGATAGAGTGTTGTTATGTTTCATCTTCCCTCCTCTTTTTGAAATCATGTTTTCCTGCCCTCCAGCTCCTCCCAGATGCTTCCATCTCCCTACTCACCCAGCTATGTGTTCTTTTTCCTCTTTCTTTCAAAACATAGAAACACTGCAGAAACACAGAAATGAAAATGAGAACAAGCAAAGACTATCATACCCCCCCCCAAAAAAAAGTAGAAAGTACATTAGAAAAATTAAGTTTGTTGTGTGTTGGCCAACTACTCCTGGGCCTGGGACTTGCCCTGAACTGTGGTTAATGTATCTAGTGGGACTCTGCTGGTTTTCCTGTTGTCAGCAGGTATCAACTACACATAGCTTCTTGGTTAGAGGCGAGAGCTTGTGTCCACTGTGTCCTCTGAGCAGTGGTCTGCACAGGCTTGTGTGTCCACTGTGTCCTCTGAGCAGTGGTCTGCACAGGCCTTGTGTGTCCACTGTGTCCTCTGAGCAGTGGTCTGCACAGGCCTTGTGTGTTCACTGTGTCCTCTGAGCAGTGGTCTGCACAGGCCTTGTGTGTCCACTGTGTCCTCTGAGGAGTGAGTCTGCACAGGCCTTGTGTGTGCCACCACTATCTCTGTGATTCCTTATGTGCACCAGTCCTGTCTTGCAAATACTGTTTTCTTGGAGTCATCCATCACTTTTGGCTTGTAGAATCATTTTCTTCCACATGGATCCCTGGGCAGTGAGGGATGGGGTTTGATGTAGACATCTTATTCTTGTGCTCCAAAGTCTCTCATTCTGTACATTGTCCAATTATGGGTCTCTGTGTTAATTCCCTGCATGAAGAAAAGTTAATTCTACTGAAAGAAGATTTTTGATGTGGTTTCAGTGAAGTACCAATCTATGCATATAGCAAAATGACTGCAAAATAATAGTGCCGGGTTTCCCTTAGTCTCATGACCTATCTAATCTCAGGTCCTCAGCTGCTGTAGCAGTGGCATGTATAGATTCTAACAAAGAGTGGCCTTAAAATCAAACAGAAAGTGGTGGTTACTCCCTTAACATTTGTGCCATTATTGCCCAAGTATATCTTGTAGCAGGTTGTGGTTGTGGGTTCCAGAATTTGTAGCTGGGAGATACTGATGCTTTTCTTTCCTCTGGTAGCATGCAGAATACCTTAAAATACCAGGAATGCTAGTCAGTAGAGGTGAAGCTTCTAGGTTGGCACCAGCTC
>NW_022196896.1:52826643-52856137 GCF_008632895.1 Mastomys coucha | reverse complement strand
TCGAACTCAGAAATCCGCCTGCCTCTGCCTCTCAAGTGCTGGGATTAAAGGTGTGCGCCACCACTGCCCGGCTTCATTTGGATTTTAAATAGCCTTCAGTGTGTGCTGTTCCTTCCCATATTCCATCCTTTGCTCTTCTCTTCCATCCCCTTCCTTCTTAGCCCTCCATTCTAGTTTCTCCCTTATCTCTCCATGACACTGTATTCTGTTGACCCTTCCTTGGAGAATTTTCTCTTGCCTGGTACCTTACTAAGTACCTAACCTCTGTGTTTATATGGATTACAGCACACATTGAAGCTTAAAAGCTAACATTCACAGGTAAGAGAAAACACAATAGTTGTCTCTTGAGGTCTGGGTTTCTTCATCCAGGATGAAGTATATATACACACACACATTCATTTACCTGTGAATTGTATTCCTCTTACAAGCTGAATAATACTTCACTGTATAAACATACCACATTTTATTTATCTACTGATGGATATCTGGTCTGAATATAATTTCTGACTTTTATGAAGAGACCAGCAATAAACATGGTTAAGCAAATGACTCTTTGAAGCATCCTTGGATATATATTCAAGAGTGATAATAGCTAGATCTTGATGTAGATCTATTCCTAGCTTCCTGAATACTTCCTGCACTGATTTCCATAGTGGACGCACACATCTTCACTCTCAACAGCAATGTTTGAGTGTTCTGATTTCCCCACATCCTCACCACCATGAGCTGTCGTTTGTTTTATTGATCTTGGCCATTCTTACTGGGGTAAGATGAAATCTCAAAATACTTTTGATTTGCGTCTCCCCGTTGACTAAAGATGTTGAACATTTCTTTTTTTCTCAGCTATTTGTGTTTCCTCTTTTAAGAACTCTACATTTAGTTCTGAACCCCATTTTTAATTAAGTTACTTTTCTTCTTGCTGTTCTTCTTTTAGTTTCTTATACACTTTAGATATTAGCATGTTACAGATATGTACTTGATGAAAAATTTTATCCTATTTATTAATTGTTGGTCTTAGTACCTGTGCTGTTGGTGTTCTGTTCAAAATATCTGTATTTTGCTTTTGGTAAGATGACCATCTTTACTATATTAATCCTACTGATCTATGAACATGGAATATCTTTCCATCTTCTGCTGTCTTAAACTTTTTTCAGTATCTTAAAGTTTTTATTATAAAATTCTTTGATTTGTTTAGTTAATGATCCCAATAAATTTTTTATGCTATTGTGAAAAGTACTGTTTGCCTGATTTCTTTCTCGATCAATTGTATATTGGAGGGCTACTGATTTTTGTTACCCTCTTGACTAAAGATGTTAAATATTCATCTAAAAGTGATGAAATACCTTATCCTCACAAAGTGGGAAAAGACCATGACGGGGCTGGAGAGATGCCTCACAGGTTAAGGGTTCTTGCTGATCCAGGCTCTATTCCTTGCTCCAGCATGGCAGCTCACAGACATTTGTGACTCTAGTTCCAGAGAATCTTACACTCTCATCTGGCCCCTGGGGACCTCAACAGGCACAAATGTAGTATATATATGTGTGTGTGTATGTGTATGTGTGTGTGTGTGTGTGTGTGTGTGTGTGTGTGTGTGTGTAGGCAAAATAGCTATACAGAGAAAATAAAAATGGACAAATTCTTTTGTTTAAGTGGGAAATGAACAGCAAATCATTGTTAGAAAACATTGAAAAGTAAGTGCTGACAGTGCTCTGCATGCCTTCCCCTCAGAGGCTGGGTTATTCAAGGAGTAGTCAGTATGCAGACCTGGGTGTTGGTACCCTCCCTATCATGTGGCACCAAAGGAAGAATAGATTGGATTCATCAAGTATGATGAAGAAGGCAATCATTTATTCTTGGGTTTTTTTTTTTTTGGTTTTTTTTTGGTTTTTTTTGGTTTTGGTTTTTCGAGACAGGGTTTCTCTCTATAGCCCTGGCTGTCCTGGAACTCACTTTGTAGACCAGGCTAGCCTTGAACCCAGAAATCCACCTGTCTCTGCCTCCCAAGTGCTGGGATTAGAGGCGTGCGCCACCACCGCCCGGCTTATTCTCGATATTTTAATGAAATATTTCTGTTTATGCATGTGTATAGTTGATTAATTCCTTTATAAATATTGGATTGTTTCTATTACTGTTTGAAAATTGTGGTTTTCAGCTTGTCACTCAGAACAGTTGTTAGCATTTCATGAGGAAAAGAGTGGAATGGCTTTATTTTCTGCATACATGATATTGGCCATGAATGTTACTGGTCTTTCTGTAGGTTCAGCCTTTTAAGAATCACTCTCCTTGAGTTACAAAAGAAAAGAGATGTCTCTAAAGTCCTGCATTCAGAATCAACAGTCATCCCCACAGTTAACTTGTCCTAAGATTTTGACTTAAGCATAACATACGAAACTTTTACTATGGGACATTCTAGAACAAAAATCATGTCTACTGTACTGGCTAGTTTTGTGTGTCAACTTGACACAGGCTAGAGTTATCACAGAGAAGGGAGTTTCAGTTGGGGAAGTGCCTCCATGAGATCCAGCTGTGGGGCATTTTCTCAATTGCCCCTTGTGGTTGGTGCCATCCCTGGGCTGGAGGTCTTGGGTTTTATAAGAGAGCAGGCTGAGCAAGCCAGGGGAAGCAAGCCAGTAAGGAACATCTCTCCATGGCCTCTGCATCAGCTCCTGCTTCCTGACCTGCTTGAGTTCCAGTCCTGACTTCCTTTGGTGATGAATAGCAATGTGGAAGTAAGCTAAATAAACCCTTTCCTCCCCAACTTGCTTCTTGGTCATGATGTTTGTGCAGGAATAGAAACCCTGACTAAGACATCTACATACTTCAGTTCTAATATACTGCCATATTGTAATTAATAATCACAAGAATTTTTATTCATTAATCAAGGAAAACAGCAAATTTGAATATTGCTGATGCGAAGAGGTCAAGTACTGCATGGGTTTGTTCAGTCATCAAGAACCCCTCCCCTAATCCTGAACTCATGTCTATAGAGAAAAGAGGTCTGGGGTGGGGATTGGGGATTTTAAAAAGTGTGACTAGGTCACAGCATCCATTACTATTGTCACTGAGAAAATCTACGCATGTGTTCTCTTCACAAAGTCAAATAAGCAGAATATGTAAGTGATGATAGACAAGTGTTATGAGGGAAAACAGAAAAGGATTTAAATAATTTTAAGTGGAGTGGTGTGATTTTATGGGAGAATGTGACTTTGTGTCTTTGGTATTGTCCATAATATTACAAAGTATATTCTGGGAGGTAAGAATGCCATCATATACTCCTACAGAACCCCAGAGGCCCACATTTAGTCTTCAGTCTACCATGCCAGAGTCCTTGTGCTATCAGTGCACATGTGGATTTCTTGTAGATTGCAAATTACATACATTGAAACAGGCTTTTTCTAAAGAGTATGTAAAAATTTGAAGAGTAGATTCATAATTATTTTAAAAGTCAAAAACGTAATACTGGTGAGGAAATTTAATTTTTATGATACTAGTAAGTTTTAAATCTGGTTAAGTTTTGCATTGTAATTCATTATTTTCCACCTTTAGGACTTCATTATTTCAAGAATGTTGTGCTGGTTGGATCTCTACAGGATCGCTATGTTCCTTATCACTCTGCCCGAATCGAAATGTGTAAAACAGCTTTAAAGGACAAGCAGTCAGGTAATGAGGTAACCCAGTACCACAGCCAGTTTCATCTGTGATAAACTGTTTCCGAATACCCTTGAAATCACGTCTTTCCCTTTCCTCCCTTCCCCTCCTGTGACCAAAGTCTGGTCTCCATGGTATTCAGTTTCCGCTCCTGATATGTGAGCTGTCTTTTGTGGAAGTAATGCTTCTGCATTCCAATGTCTGGAAAGGAATCTGAACTTTGGTTTCTCTCCATTGTTGGGCCTGGTTGTTAGGTAGTGTTTGTACTTCGAGTGTTTCTATGCACCACTTAGGTAGGGACAGCAGCAAGGACTGCGCCCTTTACAATGCCACTGAGCACTCTTGGTGCCTTTGCTGCTTGTTAACATTTAAATCATAGCTAGTTGAAGCTGCACGGCAGCCTGAGTCTTACTTGTTCATTTAGTTACTAAAGCTCAAAGATATTGATAAATACAGGATTAAAGCAAGGATCCAGGTCTTCTGCCTTCAGTATTGTCTCTGTTCCCTCTTTAAACACTTGATCCTTTTCTCAGTGTGCACCATGACAGCAAACAGCTCCTTATGGTGGGGGCTTTTAATACGTGTGCATTGGCAGAGCCTAGCATGTTATTTGTTTTATCTTAAATTTGTTATGACATCCAAATAACTAGAGCCTACATAGGGCAAGTACAAAAGATGTTCATGGGCAGCCAAAAGGAAATGGATGTCTTTCAAAGTGAGATTCCAAGCTGCAGGACTGCTTCTTGGGTTACCTAACAACAACAACAACATCAAAAAAGCCTTCCTTTTTAAACATACTTTTAGGAATAGCATGGACTCACAAGGCCAGTTTGACTCCCATTGAAAACTAAAGAAGGAAGGGAATGAAAAGGGCTGGTTGTAGTTACTTTTGGTTGGTTGGTTGGTTGGTTGGTTGGTTGGTTGGTTGGTTGGTTGGTTGGTTGATTGTGGGGTTTTATTGTTTTGAGTTGGGAGCAGTCAACTTACGTGTTATTAGTCTCCTTCTAATGTATGTCTCTTTGTCTTTATTTTTCTATATACTCCATTCTTGTCATTCGTCAGGGCTACATCCAGCTTCTAATCTATCAAAACTTCTAATCTATCTTAAACTAGCTCCTTCCATGGAAGCATTAGCCACTTATCCATCAATGATAAGTAGTACAGATGCATTATAAGCAATGTGTTTGTACCTTATAGTAGTTCCCATACTTATTATGTACAAGAGTGATATATCTAATCTTCATCTCTTTTGCTTAACACGACCCGTTAAACCCCTTGTATGAATTAACATAAAAAGGAGCAGGAAGTAGTAGTACAACTCTGTTTTTTTGGGTTTTTTGTTTGTTTTGTTTTGTTTTTTAAGCTAGTTTTTCTTGTTTTGTTTTTTCTTTTTTTCTTAAAGATTTTTTTATTGTTATTATTATATGTAAGTACACTGTAGCTGTTTTCAGACACACCAGAAGAGGGCGTCAGATCTCATTACAGATGGTTGTGAGCCACCATGTGGTTGCTGGGATTTTGAACTCAGGACCTCCGGAAGACAGTCAGTGCTCTTAACCACTGAGCCATGTCTTCAGCCCCAGAGTACAACTTTGAATTAAAGCAGATTCAGGGTTTTGTCTATTTTGTATACAAAAAAGTGGGGTCTGCTGTGATGTTGTTTTCCCCATAGTCCCTCTTACCCTTCCTCTCCCTTCCTGGGTCCCTTCCTCTTCTATTCTGCTTCTATAAAGTACATATCTTATTATTCTCATTCTTTCCCTTCTCTTCTGACCTCTGAAAGTGTGGTGCACATTCAGTTACAAAAAAAGAATGAAATCATGGTATCCTTGCAATATGGATAAATCTCATATCACCATATAAAAGGAAATAAGCCTGGCTCAAAAAGCAAAACACCATGTTTTCCTTTAATGATGGGTGAAAGAATCAAACTTAAAATTAAACTTCAAATTTAAATCCATGGTGGAGAACATGAAAAGTGCTGAATACCTCCCACAAAGCGAACTCTGCACGCCAGCTCATATTCTGACAAGAGGAAACTGCTGTTCTTTGTCAAAAAGTTCTTGTTAAACTATAAAGTATTTTATCTTACCTAATGAAAACATTATCATGGTTAGCTTATTTTCTTTGTTTAGCAAATTATAATTGACTTCATTCAAAGAAAACTGTTTTACATGCTTTGTTCTAAGTTTAAAAATTGACAAAAATAGTGTATAATAAATTTGAACTGGCCAGGTAAGGTATTATTATTATTTCCATAAATATTTCTTGTTAAACGTTCTCAAAATAATAGCTGAAGAACAAATTTGATGATATTTTTCTGCTTTATATGGGAATAATATAAATTTTATAAATTAGAGAAAAGCTGACATACTTTTTTAAGTTATGCAAAAAATGTTTCTTTTTGTCTATTTCACAGGACAAATCTATTCCGAAATGATCCACAACTTGCTTCGCCCAGTTCTACAAAGCAAAGGCTGTAATTTGGTTCGCTACAATGTCATTAATGCATTGCCCAACACGGCTGATTCGCTCATCGGGAGAGCTGCACACATAGCTGTTCTTGATTCTGAGATATTTTTAGAGAAGTTTTTCCTGGTTGCTGCCCTCAAATATTTTCAATAGGACCGAAGCATCCTTAGAGACTTACCAATTACCTCATTCAGCGATGATTGAAATAATGTATTATAGTTGTGAAGATGCTAAGTTTATGACATATTTATACCTTTTTATATGGAAGATAATTTATATCATCCATGTGTAGAGCCTTTTAAACATCAACTTTACTTTCTAGGTAATGTGGCTGTGCAATATTTTTTTAATTTTATCTTTTTACTTTTCTATTTTTCATATATTTTGCTACCTAAGTATTTCAGTGAACCTTGTGCCCATTGTATGTCTGATCATTTATTATTGGCTTCCACAATCCTTATTCAGACTATATCACATTAAAGGCTGTTATTGCTAGAATAAAATAGTATTCTAAATTCTCTAATTTGGGGCTTTTAGTGGACATAAATTTTACTTTTAAGACTTTATTCTCTTTTAACTGGAAGTAAAATAATGGCTGCTAAAATGTATTTTTGAAATCAACTTCTTTAATCCTAAGATTATAAATTTACATTTGATCAAACCAGGTGGTTCATACATGCCAATGTTTTAAAGGTTTTTCTATAAGATCATATTATTGCTATTAAACATGTGTCATGCTTATTAAAATATATTTTTACTGGTAATTTCAACATTATTTCTCATATTGACTTTTATTACTGGAACTTTTCTTGTTCATTACGAGCTTATAAAGATTTTTGAATGCCCTCTGCCTTGATTTGGTTGGAATTTTGTTAAATTCAGTAATGTTGCTTGAACTTCTCACAGCGGCTCTGTAACCCTTTTCATAGAGTTCCTTGTATATAATAATTAAATGTTGACATTTATGAAATACTTTTATGAATTTAGATAAATTTTAGATACTATTAAAATTTATCAGGCTAAAAAATCATGTAAATTGAATATTCAGTTTAAAATTGAGAGACAATTAACTTTATGTGTTTGGTGGTACAGATGCAGGTGTTTTTGATACATGAAGATATTGAGTCTTTACAAAAGGTGCTGATTAGCATTAAATTCACTATTTTTCCTCTTGTTTTACTTGTGAAAACAGTGATACACTGAGGGTGGGTGGAAAGGTCTGTTTCCGTTCACTGATTGTTGTGGACAAAGGGTTGTTGAGTCTGTGTTATGTATAATTGGTGCATGTTTATTTTTAGTATTATGTTATTTGCCTTTGATGTTAATAAATGAGCAAATGCCTTTCTGGAGGGAAAGCAATGACATTTGTAATGCTTGCTTACTCCAAGAATGCTTAGAGACGGCAGCAGTGGCCTGAATAACATTCTGTCAATGACAGATCAGTTCCACAGTGGTATGTCCATCTAGCCTCAGGGTATCATGGGCTAGTGTGTTCTAACTTTATATGAGCATATCCTGATGCTGCACAGCACCCACATCTCCTCTTAGAATGTGTTCCCATTGTTAAGTGATAAATGGCTGCCTGTGATTTCACCCATCTTTTAGATATACCAAGTTCTTAAAGAATTTCATTGATTTTTTTTTATAATTATTTACTTTTTAAAAATTATTCAAGACTTTTTTTTTTTTTTTTTTGATTTTTCAAGACAGAGTTTCTCTGTATAGCCCTGGCTGTCCTGGAACTCACTCTGTAGACCAGGCTGGCCTCAAACTAAGAAATCCACCTGCCTCTGCCTCCCAAGTGCTGGGATTAAAGGCGTGCGCCATCACTGCCTGGCTATTCAAGATTTTTATGAACTGAACTAAGCAGTAAATTTACCAAAGTATTGTAGCTGGAAAACATAAATGCATTCATTGTCAACCATATATTTTTGCTCTATATTTTTTATGTTTGGATAGGTTAGATAGTTGATCTTTTAAGTTTAACACCTTCTGACTTGATAGAGGCCTCATTCATAAAGCTCTTAGGATCATAGTTAATTAAGTGATTGTGGTTTATAATCTAATACTTAATTTCTGATTTATCAGGAAAATCATCATTTATCAATTACCTCCATAAAGTAACGCTCTGAAAGAGTGGGGACATGATTGTCTTCCATGGTACAACTGCTCTTAGGATGAACCTCATTAGTGTATACTAGTAACAGTTCTTGGATGATTAACTTACACAGAATAAAAGAATGTATTGGAAGAATACAAAGAATGGATGAAAAGCTTAGAGAACAGGATTGGAGGGCAGCAGCCAAAAGAAAAAATCCTATTCAGATGTCGTCTGACCATGAGAAGAGTGAAGGAAGAGGTGTGAACTTGCTGGCAGAGAACCTGTGGAGACTGGCTTTAAAATACTCCCTCTGGATTTAGAGTCTGCTGGAAATGCCCAGCTGATCAGGGCTATGTTTTGTGCCAGTCCTGTGCTAGGGTCATGAAGGACAGCAAATGTATCTGACCCTGAGATTCCAAAGCAGGAAATGGGCAAATCTAAAAAGAATCATGCTCCTCACCTCACTTTTTAACACCCTGAAGTTCTCTAAGTACCACATAAATGGTATGGCCCAGGGAGGATGTTTAAGCTTTCAAAACATGTTGATCCTGAGTCCTAGCATCAACTGACCATTCTGTAGCTGTAAGATCTCGAACAAATCCTTTGATTTAAAACAGTCATTTAGACCTCATTTGTAAGAAAAGACAGAATGAAACCAACTGGGCACCAAACCCAGATCTTCATCTTTCACTTGTAAATATGACCTTGCCAATGAGCTTTACCAACTGCTCTCAAGAAGAGACAGGTATCCACCGTCATCAATTAAGCATGTAAAAAAAATACGCCCTTCCTTGATCTCTGTCATCCATTGTGGGTATCATTTGCTTCTTCAGTGATCAGTCTAACAATTAGGATCAACACCAACACTTTTATATACAATAACAGTGACTTAGTTACTGTAACTAAGTGTTAAGCATCACTTTAAAAAGAAAACATTTACTTGAGAACTTGCTTAACAGTTTTAGAGGGTTAGTCTGTGATCATCATGGCAGGAAGCAGACAGGCATGGTGCTGAATCTGGCTTCATTGTCCTTGTTGCCTTTGAAACCTCAGAGCCCACCCTGGCAACACCACTTCCTACAAAACCACACATTCCAGTCCTTCCCAAAACAGCTCCACCACCTAGGAACTAGATATTCAGACATAGGAGCCTATGGGTAGGGCCATTCTCATTCAAACCACCACATTTCACTCCCTGATATGGCTTCTAGCCATATCATAATGCAAAATATATTCTGTACAGTTTTCAAAGTCTCCATAGTCTTTCAGTCTCGATACTGTTTCAAAGTCCATGTCTCCTCTGAGTTTCAAGGAGCTCTCTTAACTAGTCCCCATGGAAAAGCGAATCACATACTCCAGCATACAATGGCACAGAGTGTACGTTCCCATTCTACAGAGGACAGGACAGACAGTGAAGAGTCAGAGCACACTCCATATCATATGTCCTGTGGCAAAGGACTTAGATGACTCTTCTTCCCTCCATCCTTGCTGACTGCAACGTAATCTCTTGGGCTGATTCTACGCTTGCCTTGACCGGTATCCCACAGCTCCAGGATCTCCAAGCCAACCCAGGCCTCACTTTCACAGCTTCCCAAAATGGCTGGTCTCTGGTAGCTCCATACCGGGACTACCCCTGCCACAAGCCTAGCCTTTTAATTGTGGAGGAAGATACCATGATCCCTTTTCTGTATCCTCTGGATGCCAAAGCTAGAACCACAGGACCTAAGTTGCCAAGTTCTGCTTTCTAGGGCTGGATCCTGGCCCCTCCTTGAATTACATTTGCATAAACTTTTCATTGATGATTTTCATTGTTGCTTAAACTTTGCTTTTGTTCCTTTTCACAAGTTGGGAGCTTACTGGCTGGGATACTAAGGTTTCTTTTATTCCATTTTAAATCAGGGCTTTAAATTTTTTATCTGCATGAGCACAGGGCATGGTTCCAACATGACATTTCCTAGTGCTTTATTGCTCCTCATACTCAAAAATAACATTTTTTAATTTCTCTTCACATCCTGATCCCCAGACAGAATGGCACTGAGCCTGGCATTGGCTTTTGAAACCTCAAAGGCCACTCCCAGTGACAACCTCCTTCAAAAGAAGCCACACCTCCTAATCCCTCCCAAAAGAGTCCACTAACTTGGTACTGGGTGCTCACATATAGGAACCTATGAGAGCATTCTCATTCAGACACCACAGATAGGGTAGGAAAAATAGGAAACATGCATGAGTTAGTGGTAAAGGATACAAGATGTTTTGCCATCTTCCTTGATGAGAAACTTAAAAATACAAATTCTGGCCAGGTATTACACATTAGTGACAGACCAAAGGAAGGATTCCATTCTTGTCAAGATTGGTGAACTAAGAACATGGGTAACCCTCAACAGCTACATCTCCCATGTATCATTTCCAATATCGTTACATTGATGGACTCCCCCCTCCAGTTATCATTCTACCTCTATACTCTTAACATTACCCAAGGCCTTGTGTAGTTGGAGCAGAATTATAGGCATTCCACAACACTGGTCCATAACAGGCAGTGACAAGTTATGGTAGATTGTTTCCTCAAATAGAAAGTAAAACATTGGAAGTATGTAAGAAGTCACTGGGGTGTTTCCCCTCTTCTACACTCTGGACTCCTGTCAACACAAGTAATCTCAAGACTGTTCTTTGGAGTATGTGACGTCTTCTAGGGACAGCACATCCAAGTATTTGGTCACCTAGTTCCAAAACCCAACCTGTAGAACTGTCCATCATCCTCTATGGCCAGTGTCTGGAAGATGGAATAATTGATAAGATCAGTGGATCCTCCTGATAGCAGTCCCCTGATTTACATCCACAGGAAAAAGTTCTTTTGATAAGCAATGTTGTGTAGGACACTTTATATAGTATGGCCACAGATGAACTGTATGAAAGGAAAGATAAATCTGGAAAAGTTTGCTATGAATTATAATGCAGTAAGGGTGTACCTGGTGGTAGCATGCCAAGATGCCCCTGAGAATTTATACCATGCAACAGATCTCCAATAAAGGGGGTCTATTTGGGAGAAAGGAGGGGAATGAGGACCTGGCGAAGGGGTAGAGGCAGACAAGTAGACATGTAGACAGGCAAACAGTCGGTGAGGGCAGAGAAGAGGATGGAGCACACAGGACAGAAAGAGGGAAAAACCAGCGGGGAACCTGGGAACAGATTGCTGGGGCAGTGAGCAGTCTTATATTTTACCAGAACCTGGTAGCAGCAGGTGAAGACAAACTGTTGCTAGGTCCCTGGGAGGAGCCTAGTGGAATTGCCTGTAAACTAACACAGTTCAAACATAATTATTTAAGAGCAAATTGCTACCTTCTTCATACTTGGATACTTGAATTGATTCTCTTGAAGTCAGACCTGTCTCTAAGGCTGCTTAATACTACAGTGCCAGTTGGGAGCTGGTGAGATGGCTCAGGAGTTAGGAATACTGGCTATTCAGACCTCAGTTCAATTCCTAGTAACCACATGGTGGCTCAGGACTATATAAAAAGGGATCTGATACCTTCCTCTGTCACGCAGGTGTACATGTAGACAGCACTCTTACATTAAAACACGCACACACACACAACAAGGCACAGGTCAAGTTAGTCATTAGAGTTGCTAAGTAGTGGTGCTCGTCAATCCTGGGAAGAGAAAGACAGTTTAATATACATAGGTGTCTTTGTTCTTATCACTATGGCTATTGTATTAATGGATCCACTGAGAAACACAGCTGTGCTAAGAGGAAGGCATGGCGATCAAGCTGTTCCATGTGGGTGCTGGGAATAAAACCCAGGTCCTTTGAAAGAGAAGCCATCTTTCCAGCTCCTCGGTGGTTTTAAGTAATTTCTAACAGATCCCTGTCACGGAACAGTCTCAATAATCAATCGACATGACTGAATATTTGAACGTACTAAAAATTTGTTTTCAAACTGTGGCAATCTCCAATCTAATTAAATGTTTTATGTTTGGTATCCTTTTTTTTTTTTTTTTTTTTTTTTTTTTGAGACAGGGTTTATCTGTGTAGCCTGGGCTGTCCTGGAACTCACTCTGTAGACACCAGGCTGTCCTCGAACTCAGAAATCCGCCTGCCCCTGCCTCTGCCTCCCAAGTGCTGGGATTAAAGGCGTGCGCCACCACCGCCCAGCTATGTTTGGAATTTTTAACTACTGATTTATGGAGCAATTATTTGGCAAGCCTATAAAATGTGCCAAAATTTTAAAAATCACTAGTATCTAGTGAACACACACACACACATACACACAGGCTATTAATACATATTCGTAATGATCAAATTAGGGTGATTCAAGTTTCCATCTCTTTGTTGGACTTTCAACTTCCTTCCTTTAGTCCTCCAAGCACCATACACTAGGGTTGTGTGAACTCTAGAATTTATTACTTTCGTGCAGACTTTTGGTTTTGTCTTTTAAGTCCATCGGAATTGCTCAGAGCGCTTCCCAGGTACTATGCAGGACTGAAGCTGAGGACTGGGCATGGCAGGATTACCCAAGGCAGCTGAGCAGTTGTGATTGGCCAGGGACACAACGAAGCTCCGCCCTACTCTGCCCTCGTTGGCGCCTGCGCAGACGTCGCGGGTTCCCTGTGTGGAGCGGCACTAGCCCCGCCCACCTGGGTGCGCGTGCGCGGACGCTGTGGGGAGCCGTCGCAATGGTCTCCACTGTTCTTCCCGTATCACGGATGGCTTTCGTCTGGAGAGCAACAAGTAAGGCCATCCGCCCGGGGTCCTGAGAGTTGGGGACCCGCGGGGGAAGCCGAGTTCCGAAATGCGAGGGCGCAGGCGCGGAGACCCGGCCGCGGTGGCTGCATAAGCATTCGCGGTGCTTGACATAGGGTTTTCGAAAAGCGCCTCGCTTTTAGATGCGGCTCGAAAAGTATGGAAAAGACTAGAATCATTAATTTACTTGTTTCTTTACATAAAGAATAATTTGTACCCGGGCAGGGGTCGCATGCCTATAGAGCCGGCACCAGGCTGGCAGAGGCATAAGGATCTCTAAGTTCAAGGTCAGCCTGGTTCAAATGTTGGGGAAGTGCAAACATAGTGCAAAGAACAAAATGAAAATTGCACGAAGCCAAGAACTATTAGAAGAGATGCCCTCGTCTTTCTGTAGAAGCTAACGTTTTCAAAACCATTGCATTCTTTCACAATATATCCCTCTACCGTCCCAAAGAGCAAGCAGAATGCAAGTTTAATTGGTGATAACCCTGAGAAGTTATGTAAACTGAAGACAGAATTACTGCTTCATAACAAGTGGTCCGATTTTTATTTTATTTTTTAGCGTTTCCCTTCAAATACTTAATTCCTGTTGGCTGTTAAAGTCTTAAATAATCTGTGAGAATTATAGAAACCCAAAGGGTCACTCCAAATCCTTACTACTGTTTATTCAGCATTCCACTGTTTTTAAACAAAAGAAACATTAACAAACCCATTTTCCAATGTAATCGGCCATTTGCATTAAGTGCCTCTATGCTGTTTTCTTTGTGGAAATGATTTGATGCTGTTTGTAGTCATTGCTTTTTCTAACCACTCATAGTTCAAGATCATCCCACACTGAAATATATCCTCATGGATACTTGGACAGTTCTAGAAATGCCCAGCACAAAATGTGAATCCTTAATGGATGTTGTTTTATTGATTCTGCTGTCAGGGTTAGGGCAAGCCAAGTGCTTCTTTAGTCAAGGACTTGAAGTTAAAACCCATACTGCTTGTAAAGTAACAAGGACACTTTCTTTAAATCCTTGAATTATCAGTTTCTGTGTATGTTCCATCTCATAATGCATCCGACTTCAATCATACACCTGCCAAATAAGCATAGGATGGTAAATAAAAGATTTTCCTTAAAAAAAAAAAATAATAATAATACGCCGGGCGATGGTGGCGCACGCTTTTAGTCCCAGCACTTGGGAGGCAGAGGCAGACAGATTTCTGAGTTCAAGACCGGCCTGGTCAACAGAGTGAGTTCCAGGACAGCCAGGGCTACACAGAGAAACCCTGTTTTGAAAAAGGAAACAAAACAAAACAAAAATAATAATACACTTTTTTGGCTCAGTTTATCTTACTGAGTGCACTGGCTGTAAGGCATTTTCTCAATTAGTGATCAAGGGGGTAGGGCCATTGTGGGTGGTGCCATCCCTGGGCTGGTAGTCCTGGGTTCTATAAGAAAGCAAGCTGAGCAAGTCAGTGGAAGCAAGCCAGTAAGTAACGTCCCTCCATGGCCTCTGCATCAGCTCCTGCTTCCTGACCTGCTTGAGTTCCAGTCCTGACTTCCTTTGGTGATAAACAGCAATATGGAAGTGTAAGCTGAATAAACCCTTTCCTCCCCAACTTGCTTCTTGGTCATGATGTTTGTGCAGGAATAGAAACCCTGACTAAGACACTGAGTAAGCACCCAAACCCAGTGTAGCCCTTTCTGGCCCTGTATTGCAAACATGAGGAGAGTACATATGAATAGAATCTGTCTAGGAGAAAAGTCCCATTGTTCAAAGAAGGATGTACATGCATCCTGGTGTTTTGGAGTGTCTTATGTTGTTGTTAGGTGCATCTCTTGGACAGAGGTGTGCATGTGCATAGTATATACAAATAAGGAAACTAAGCTGCCAAGTACATTATTACAAGACCCTGTGCATATTCCAAACCGGGTGGCATCTGACTGTCTCATTGCTTTATAGCTCTTCTTGTAAACTTGTAACATTGGTTATCTCCAAGGAAGGGAAATATCCTCTCCTTGTAGAATATAGGTGTGCAGAGGAGAATTTTCACTGTATCCCTTTGTCCTTCTTTCTCCATTAGGATTATCTCTTCTGAATCATCCTTTGAGGAAAATGAGTCACCAAGAAGGAAAGCCCGAGCCTGCGAAGCCAGCCCTCAAGAAGTCAAAGGTGCCAGTCGGTCGTTTTGACGCACCGGAGGATTCACCAGAGGAGAGAGACCCACTGCAGAGTGAGTAATGATTAATTAGTAAACCGCCGGCAGTGCTGAACATGGTAAGGTTGAGGTTTGTTACCGGAAAAGGTGAAAGAAGCGAAATGTTCTCATAATTGTTATTAAAGGTTATAAAGGATATAGTGGGTAAAAATATCATATGCACTATCCGTAGGGATGGTTGTCACTTCTTTAAAGATGTTTTGGGTTGGTGAGATGCTTCAGTGCATGAAGTACTTGCAGGACACGCATGAGGACCAGAGTTCAGATCTCAGCACCCTTGTGCGGGTGGCTGTGACAACCCACGGTAATTTCACACTCAGAAGACACAGGGAATCATCCCTGGGGGCAAAGTGGCTACCTAGACTAGCTAAGTCGATGATCTCTGGGCTCAAATGAGAGACCTTGCTTCAGTGTCTAAGGTCGACAACAATGAAGGGAGACATTCTGACCTCAACATGCACATCCATACAAGCACATACACACACAAGAGCACACATACATCAAACATGCATACACATATACATGCACAAGTACACGTGTGACCCCTCCCAAAAAACAAAAACAAAAACGTCTTTCTAGAGCTAGAAACGGCTGATGCCAGAGAATCGGGAATGTGAGGCCAGCCCAGGCAGCATAGACTGTCTCAAAGAAAGGGCTTCTAAGTTCTTAGTACTTACTTGGTTTTGTGCCGGGGGAGGGGTTGTTTGTCTTGTTTGCTTTTGCTGTACTTTCATTATTCAAAAGGTAAAACATATAAGATGAGATCTTCTTTGATCTAAATAATAAACCAGCATTTGTTGAGAAAACTTTGAGCCTTTAAGAAAACCAGTCACCTGCAGTAGGATCATCATTAATGTACAGGGTACAGCCAAGGCATTAAGGTACCGTGAAGAAGCTGGGGCTCAGAAAACGACTGGGAACTGCATACTCGAGGGAAGGCATGTCTCATTCTCTTAACTCTAATAACCTTTCTTCATACTGGGTCATCTGTCAGCTGGACATAAAGGAACGACGTCTCTTAGCTACTGTCAGTCCAGAACAGCCACACTAGTTGCCGGACAGTGGTGGTGCATGCCTTTAATCCCAGCACTTGGGAGGCAGAGGCAGATTTCTGAGTTCGAGGCCAGCCTGGTCTACAGAGTGAGTTCCAGGACAGCCAGGGCTACACAGAGAAACCCTGTCTCGAAAAACCAAAATAAACAAACAAACAAGCAAACAGAACAGCCACACTGCTGGTCGGCTCTCACTTCTGATCATAAGCTCCCTGAGGAGAAAAACCTGTAAGCAAGCTCAGCTCATAGCCATAGCTGAATCCCTCAGAGTGGCCATTTACCTGGAAACACCGGAACACAGTTGTTCTCATTGTAACATTGTAGCTAAGGACAGAAGCGGGGTAGTTTTAAGAATAAATAGCTTTGCCAAGCAGGGTTCATGCACACCTTTAATCCCAGCACTTGGGAGGCAGAGGCAGGTGAATCTCTAAAGTTCAAAGCCAGCCTGGTCTACAGAGCAAGTTCCAGGCCAGGCAGGGCTACACAGAGAAACCCTGTCTTGGAAAAAACAAAACAAAACAAAACCAACAACAACAAAATAAAGAGCGTTAAGTGTCGTACTAGACTAAACATAATTTATCATTTTTAGTTTTTTTAATTTTATGACCTTATTATGCACATATGTATGTGCACGTCTCTTTCTGTGTGTGTATGTGCATGGAGCCAGAACCATGGGATCCCTGGAGCTGTAGTGAAAACAATCGTGAGTCCCCTGCATCGCTGCTAGGAAGCAAATTCTGGTTCTCCCAGCCGTCACTCTAGTTCTGTTGTTCTCAATTGGATTGTGTTGGGTGACTTCTCATGGGCAGACATTTTAAAAACTCATTCCACCTCAGATAGGGCACCAGTAGATCAACGAAATGCTTCTGTCTGATTGATGAGCTGACGAGTCGTTTCAGATGGCTGGGGGCGGGGGCGGGGAGCAAGAGGTGGGTAGTGGTTACTTTCTCTTTTTTTTTTTTTTTGGTTTTTTAAGACAGGGTTTTTCTGTATAGCCCTGGCTGTCCTGGAACTCACTCTGTAGACCAGGCTGCCCTCGAACTCAGAAATCCACCTGCCTCTGCCTCCAAGTGCTGGGATTAAAGGGCATTCGCCACCACCACCCGGCAACTTTCTCTTATCTCTTAGGAAGGAATTCTAAGCCACTGAAGGAAGTAAGGTGTGTTTAGGCTCACAGTTTAGGAATGGGTGCAGCCCGTCATGATGGAAGACATGGTGGCAGGAGCGTGAGTTGACAGTCACATTATATCTGTTGTCAGGAAGCAGAGAGAGGCAAATGCTGGCACTCAGCTCATTCTCTTCTCCTCAGGATCCCAGCCATGGTATTGGGTGGACATCTGGGATGGATCTCTCCTTCTCTCTGAAAGCTCACTCCCCAGTAGAAACACCCAGAGATGTGTCCCCTGGGTCACTTTACATCTTGTCAAGTTGACAGTTGAGATTAACTATCCCCCGAGGCTGCTCACAGAAATATAGGCAAATGAAAAGCAGGAAAGAAGTTCGTTTTCGGCTTACAATTCTGGAGGCTGGGATGCTAAAAGCATAGCTGGCATCCGGGCTTCAGGTCTTACCCTTTAGAGAAGGGTCAGGAGAGAGATATGAGGCAGAGCATATCTGTATATCCACATCTTCATTTATTAGTGCCTGGTGATCACATTCAAACTACCATTCCCTTAGAGTGCCAGTCGACAACCTTTCAGCCTTCCTTGAACAACCTTAAGCAGTGTCAGCCAACGCTTCTGGAAGTTTCCAGTTCAGCTTCTGGTCCCCTTTCTTCATCTCCTCCATTGCTTCTGCGGTTTCTTCCAGGGCTATTTGCAAACTCGTCTGTCTTCAGTCCACACCCAAATGTGGGTTTTGAGAGGCCTCCATCCACGCCTTCCCTAAGCATCCTCAGAAGATCTTGTGTCTTCCTCAGATGACTTTAAATATCTCATATGTGCTTCTCAGTTGTCCTGTCTGATCTGTGCATGTTCCAAACATCTCAAAATGACTGCCTCTAAAGTTAAATGCACCCTGTGCTCATGCTTCATGCTTTCGCCCTGCCTTTATTCCTCCACCAGCCTGTTTTCTTCTGCTCTCTCTCCAGTAGAGTCCATCCTCCAGTTCATAGAAGTCCAGGGTCATTCATTAAAGCCCCGCTGTTTCCTGTAGTCAGTTAGAAGTCAAGTCCCTGTGATTCTCCCGTAACTCTTCTCAGACTCGTTCCCTCTCGCCCTCCCAGTAGAGCCCCAAAGCAAGCAGCATCTAACTTGTTTCCTTCACATCTTGGTTTCGTTCTAAGGAAAATTTTTAGGCTGTCCTGTTACAGAGCATACGTCTCACTACTGAAATGATAAAGGAGCCAGGCATGATAGCTTACACATGGAATTACCCAGGAGGCTACCATCGTGGTATAGTGATTGTTGGGTCAGCATAGGATACGGTACCAGCTTCTGTCCTGTGATAAAAGAGATAAAATAAATAATAAATAAAGTAAGCAGATGATGAGATACATAACTATCTATGAGCATCTGGTGGTAATTAGCACGGCAGACTAAATAGATCAGAAAAGGGGGGTGTGGTGAAATTTAAAGGAAAAATAAAACCTTGACAAATAGATGTGCTGGGCAGATGTTTAAGAGAGAGGAAGGTATGGCCATGCAGAGAGACCACAGAACATGGCACATGCTAGACATGGCTAATTGACCTCTTTGACCTCAGCATAAAGTGTAAGTGGTAGATTAATAGAATGTCAGGCTTTTTCATGTCAAACCTGAGGGTAGGGGCTGGCAAGACAACTCAGTAGATAAGGATGCTTTCTTACTACCAAGCCTGGGAATTCAGTCTCAGGGACTCCAGTGTAGAGGGAGAGAACCAGTTCCTGAATATCATCCTCTGACCCATACTCACACCATAGCACACACACAAAACAACACACACACACATACATGCACAGGCAATAAATGTAATTAAAGCACTTTAAATCTGGGTGTGGTCAGTGAGGGAAGCACTAGTGCTTTGGAAGTGGGGGAAAGTCACTGGAAGGATGCTGGCCTGAGAAGCCTGGAGGCCCGGCCTTCCCGGCCTCCCTCCAAGCACATACATGACATGGTAGCCCATGTGGCTAGAGATGTAAGAGGCAAAAGCAGATGGATTAGCAAATTACGGCAGCATTAAGAGTGGATGGCAGGTGTTCGTAGAAGAAGAAAAAATCAGGAAACTTGTGGGTACAACAAGCACAGAAGTTAAACAAATGCAGAGGTGAGAAAGGGGAAAAGTGGGCTCATGGAGGAGAGAGCTCAAGTACGGAAGACTCAAAGAAACATCCAGGGGATAAGGAAGGAAGTCCAGTGGTTGTCAAAGTGATGTGAACCCCCTTAGAAGGGGGTTCAGGGACCTCCACTGCCTCAGTGTGTCATGGTCCCTGGTGTGGAGGTTGATACGATGAAGGGTGGAGGGTAAATGAAGCTATAATCCGATATTCATCTTTGGAGCAAGATAGGAAAGTGAATTACTACACACTAGAGGCAAGCATCGGGCAGGCGCGTGGCATCGGATTCAGCAGAAGAGAGGCTGTCAAGGTTTGGTGGTAGAGGTCAGCAATGAAAAAGGGGCATCATAGTGTGTGTGTGCGCGTGTGCGTGTATGTGCGTGTGTGTGTGTGTGTGTGTGTGTGTGTGTGTGTGTGTGTGTCTAGACGAACCTGGAATTACTAGGCTCAAGAATCTCCCCTCTTCATTTCCTGAATAGCTGGGTCTGCAAACACACACAAAACCCAGCTCAGCTTATTCTTTTTTTCTCCCAGTGCTGTTAAAGCCGTGACCCCAAATGTGAGGATATTTGGAGATAACTAGGTTCAGATCATATAGGTGAGGACCTTGTGGTGAGACCAGACACCGGAGACCTCACTGTCTCCTCCTTCCCTGGGATGACTCAGAAAGAAGGGACCATCCACAGGTCAGGAAGAGAGTTCTCACTCCAACCCAACCAAGCTGGCTGCTCCCTGAGCCTTCTGTTGTGTAAGCCACAGAGCCTATGGATTTCGCCTCAGCATTCCCAGCTGTCACACTCAGAGAGCCCCAGGAACAGGGGACAAAGACGAGCTTCTGTTACAGGGGTTCACGGGGACACCACAGATGATCTCCAGAAAACAGAATAATGCCAATGGTAGGGAAAGTCAGTCATGGTGTAGCAAGGATCAAGAAGGACGAAACCTTTGGAAAGTGTCAAGGTGAGACTCTGTGTCTTCTCTGGTATGTCTGCAAAGGGGCTGTGTAATTTGGGGGCAGTGATCTTTTAGTTTCCCAAAAATATACCACTTAAGATCGGAGGCTGGTTTTTTATCTGTTCTTTCTGCACACAAAGCAGTCTGGCATGTGGGTTGCCTTCAGGCTGAGTCTCAGCATTCAGTCTCTGTGTGACACTGAAAGACTTTGTGCATCTGTGCTGTGGGGACGTATTGTTTCCTGTCTCCTATGGTTATAATGTGGCGTGAGTGAGTTACTATATATAAAGACCTGAGAACTGAAAGCCCAGAATCAGGTTGTAACAGAATGATCTTTTGATCCCAGTATTTAACACCAACCTGGACAGTATTAGTGACACCTAACAACAAAGAGTAATAATACCAAAATGACTGAATAATTAAAATTTAAAATCCTTGCCCGGGTGTGGTGGCAAATCCCAGCACTTGAGAGGCAGAGGCAGGCAGAGCTCTGTGAGTTCAAAGCCAGTCTACAGAGTGAGTTCTAGGATACCCAGAGCCACACAGAGAAACAAACCCTGTCTCAAGAAAGAAAAAAATTAAAATTCTCAGAATTTGGCTGGACTTGTAGTGAGGACTTCTATCGGGAACATGCGGTGCATGTGCATGCGTTCATGATTGCCCCTTATATTCCTAAAACCATCTGCTGAAGCCAAAAAATCCTGTTACGGAGCAGGGATGCTCATAAATAGAATCTGTCAACACCTGTACATACCTGTCACTGACGTAGGCCCTTTACATACATGACTTTGTTCAATTCAACACTATAAGGCAAAATTGGAAAGAAAACGGAGATGGCGATCTTGTTTCTGAACCTTCCAAGTTGAGTGAAGCAGGTGTCTGTCGCCTTTCCTTCTCTCCTGTCGGGTCCAGCACCACCTACGAAACTACTGTCCTGTGGTGCTTAGACTTGAAAGCATGCCAAGAATCGGGGTCATTAGTGTTAGTGGTAAAGATGATTGAATGTAAAAGATGTATTTCTCAAGTTCTGGGGGCAGAAGAGGAGGAGCCACATTACGATTCCTTGAGAGATTATGATAACCCAGGCCCTCATACCTACCTTACGAAATCCTATCTTCAAAACTGACCACATCATTTCCTCCCATCTCTGCTCACCACCTTCTCCATATTTCTGTCTTCCTTAGAGTTTCCAGATGATGTAAATCCAGTTACCAAAGAAAAAGGTGGACCCCGGGGCCCAGAGCCTACACGCTATGGAGACTGGGAACGGAAAGGACGCTGTATTGACTTTTAAGTCACACAACCTCACAATTGCAGAATCATTTCCTCAACTATTTGTGTAAAAACTACTTTGTGTCGTTTTCTTTCTGCGTATCCTTTAAGTGTGTAATTTCCATCGTATGACTTAAAATGCATGTGGTAGCTTTGAGGAGCAAATGCTGCTATTGATCAGGCAAATGCTGCTATTGATCAGGGACGTGGAGACACTTCCATTAGCATGTTAACTTCAACTTAAGTGTGTCTGGGCAGAGAGCCTGTGATGAGAGCTGCAAGCCTTTGCCATGATCTTTTTAAAATTTATTTAATCAGTTGCTTATAAAGTACACATGTAAATAAATACCTTTTGGAGATTTTTCTTTAGATTTATTATTTTATTTTTATAAGTATGAGTGTTTTTTTTTTTCTTTCAGTGTATAAATATGTGCTTGGAGCCCATGAAGGCCAGTAGAGGGCATCCTACCCCCATGGAACTGGGGTTGTGGGTGGTTGTGAGCCACCCTGGTTGGTGGGAACTGAACCCAGGACCTCTGCAAGAGCAACAGGAGTCAGAACCTCTGTGCCATCCCTTCCACCCCCAGGAGCTGGTACTGTTCTTTTTAACTATGTTTACATAGGTATGTCTGTGTGCACACACATGTGAGTGCAGTTGCCCTCACAGGCTGGAAGAGGGTGTCAGATTTTTCTGGGGCTGGAGTAATGGGCTGATTATGAGCCTCAAGCCCTGGGTTGCCAGGAGCCAAGCTCAAGTCCTCCGGAAAGCTGTTCTCTTTCTTAACCACAGAGCTGTCGTCCCAGCCCCAGTAAAGTGGCTTTTACACAATCGTTGCTATGACTAGGTGTGCTGGTTAGTTTGGGTCGAGTTTTCGTAAGCTAGAGTCATCTTGGAAGAGGGAACCTCAGTTAATCAAATGCTATCAGACTGGCCTGTAGGCAAGTCTATGGAGCTCTTTCTTGATTGATGACTGATACGGGAGGGCCCAGCCTACTGTGGGCAGTGCCACCACTGGCCAGGTATGCAAAAGCAAGTTGAACTAGCCACAGGGAGCAAGCCACTAAACAGCTTTCCTCTGCTTCAGTTCCTGCCTCTAGGAACTGCTTTTACTTCTGTCTTGATTTCCCTTCTCCATGGACTTTTACATCTGTGTAATCTGTGAGGTGGAATAAACCCTTTCCTCCCTGCATGGCTTCTAGTACATGTTTTATTAAAGAAACAGGAACCAAATTAGGACACTAGAATAGTAGCTTTTAAGAATAGTGTATGCAGCCGGGCAGTGGTGGCGCACGCCTTTAATCCCAGCACTTGGGAGGCAGAGACAGGCAGATTTCTGAGTTCGAGGCCAGCCTGGTCTACAGAGTGAGTTCCAGGATGGCCAGGGCTACACAGAGAAACCCTGTCTCGAAAAAACAGAAAAAAAAAAGAATTGTGTGTGTGTGTGTGTGCGCGTATGCATGTGTGCACACGTGTGTAAGAAAGAAAGCATGGAGCTGGAGAGATAGCTCAGTGGTTAAGAGCACTGACTGCTCTTCCAGAGGTCCCAAGTTCAATTCCTAGCAACCATATGGTGGCTCAACCATCTGTCGTGGGATACAATGCCCTCTTCTAGTGTGTCTGAGGACAGTGACAGTGTATTCATATACATTAAATAAATAAATCTTTTTTAAAAAGGAAGAAAGAAAGCATGTATGTGGGCATGGATAGAGGTATGGATGGATGGATGGAGGTCAGAGGACAACGTGGAGGTTAGTTCTCTCCCTCCAGCGTAGCTTCCAGGAATGAAGAACTAAAGTCATCAAGCTTGTGCGGTGAGCCTTTTCCCCAGTAAGCCACCTCCCAGGCCTGATAGTGACTTTTAAAATGTAGGTTAAATAATACAGTAGAGTTCTCTAAGGCCACAGTAATGATACAGAATACTTAGCTAAATGAGCTAAATTCAGTCCTGGCCCCACTCCTTGATGTCTATGTAATCCTGAACGTGTTACTAAATGTCCTTGTAGGTTTGTATCCTTTTGTGTAAACGGGAGATGATAGTGGTAGACAGGACAGTTGAGTAGATTAAATAAATGAATCCATGTGTATTAGAGTTCCTGAGAGAAACAGAACCACTGTGGGGGAGAGGGCTGATTCCTGGCCTGGAACTCAGGTCGTTAGGCTTTTAGCAGCAAGTGCCTCTAGCCACAGAGCTAACTCTAACCCTGAGACAGAGTCTGAGAAAAGCCTGGACAGCATAGTAAGAGCCTACTCCCTTTCAAGCAAGCAAACAAACAAAACCTGAACAAAAACAGCAAAAAAGAAAAATGTCCTTTCTGAGGCACCCTCATAGATGTCCACGGGCAGTTTCAGCGTGCGCACCATTCACAGCAGAGCAGAAAACATGGCTTCCCTGGTGTTCATTGTTCTGAACCCTGAATGGATTTTTCCAGATCACTAGGCCTCCTGTGGGAATGATCAAGAAGAGCAAAATTTGAAATATCTGAATTAAAGTACTTTGATATATCCACGTGAAAGAGTCATGAGTTAAAAATAGTGATAATTTGGGTGGGTGGAATGAACTGTGTATTAGTGAGACATCAAATTAGAAAAGCAGAGAGAAGAAGCTTCAGTTGAGTTGATCTTGATAACTCAGCAGCTCCTCTCCCACGGGGTAACTGGGTCAGATCCACTGCACACCTCAAGCATCTTTTCTCTGCGTCCTCTGGTGCTGAGGTTGGGCCTTCAGCCCCCTGACTATGTGAATTGCTTAGAAAGAAAGGGTTTGCAGAGCTGGTAAACACGGCAGGCAGGCAGGCAGGCGGGCAGACAGACAGACAGTGGGCAGGCAGGCAGGCAGGCAGACAGTGGATTAATCATTAAACAATGTGAATTGTAAGTGCAATTTGATAGAGGCATAGCTGAACCCATTGAAGAGAATAAACTTTTTAAAGTTCTTAGGTGTATTTATTTTATGTGCATGAGTATTTTGCCTGCATGTATGTATACACACCATACACATGCCTGGTGCCTGAGGAGGTCAGAAAGGGGCACTGGATTCCCTGGAACTGGAGTTATAAATGGTTTTGAGCTGCCGCAGCCCTCTGCAAGATCAATGGGTGGGTGCTCTTAACTTCTGAGCCAACTCTCCGCCTGATGGAGGAACATTCTTAACTGCAACCAGAAACTAATTTGCATGGTAATTAAACGTGATTTGTTTTTGTCACCTATGAGTCAACATTAGTTCCTTTCTTTAAAAAAAAAAAAGATATTTTTATTTTTTGTGTATCACTGTTACCTGCATGTGTCAGGGGCACCATGCGCATGCGTGACCTTGGAGACCAGAATATGGTGGCAGAGTTCCAGCAACTGGAGTTATAAATGCTTGTGAGCCATGAACAACATTTGTTCTTTGTCTTGTCGTTTCTGCTAAGTAAAAATATTTTGAAAATATTTTGTAAATTTAGTCAACCAAATTAGTGAACATTTACTAAATTAACATTTTGAAAAATACTATGTTAAATTATTTTTTAATTCTTAGTAAAAGACCATAAGAAATCAAAACTGTGCTGGTCTAATACTAATTATCACAATATGTGAGAAAAGAATTTATATACTTCAAAAACACGTATATAGCATACAGGAAGTGAGAGTCATTCCATTTATCCTAGGATATGGGAGGCAGAGGCAGTTGTGTTTCTGTGAGTTCAAGGCTGGCCTTGCCTATATTATGAGTTCCAGGACAGTTAGGGCTATATGGAGAGATCCTGTCTTAGGAAAACAAACAGGTGTGCGTGCCCACAAACACATACACAGTAAGCATAGCATAAGATAATAAAAACCTCTGCTAATATTATCATATTTTAGGACAGTGAGATGACTCAGCAGATAAAGGCCCTCGTCACCAAGCCTAATGACCCTAGTTCAATACCCTGGACTCATGTGGTAAGAGGAGAAAACCCACTTCCTCAGACTGGCTGTGCTCTGACCTCCATAGGCACACACAAGATAAATGAATATAAAAGTTCTTTTTAAAGTAATATATCTTCTGTCCATTACCAGGTAATATGAATGGCATGACAATACTTGTATTCACATCCATCAGACAGTAATGAGAAAACTTGAAGACTATCCAGTTTGGTGCTTTTACAGCAAACGATATGGCAATGGTGAAAATGGTGGCGCTCAGTACCCGACCAGAAGCAGAGTCGACTCGGATTTCCCTCTTCCGCTCCTTGCCATCCACCATTGCCTATTTGCTTTCCAGGGGTGAATGAGTATGGCAGGGCGATGTTACCTGGATGGTCAGCCTGACAGGATCTGGATCGCCTAGGAAACAGGCTCTCAGACATACCTGCGAGGAATCACTTAGATTAGGTCAATTGAGGTAGAACACCCGCCCTGAAAGAAGGATGCCTCATCACCTGGGCTTGGGTCCTACTGCCTAAAAAGGAAACTGGTTGAACTTTCGGGTCTTAGTTGGGCTTCCTGTTGCTGTGATGAAACACCATGGCAAAGAATTGTGGCGAGCAAAAGGGTTTATTCGGTCTTATGCTTCTGCATCACCATTCATCATCAAAGTAACTCAGGCAGGGCAGGATCCTGGAGGTAGGAGCTGATGCGGAAGCCATGGAGGGGTGCTGCTTACTGGCTTGCTTCCCATGGCTCGCTTGTGGGAGCACCCATGTTAGAACCCAGGATCACCAGCCCAGAGATGACACCACTCACCATGGGCAGGGTGCCATCAATCACTAATTAACAAAATTCCCAGCAGGGTTGCCTACAGGCCCAACATCATGGAGACCTTTCCTCAGTTGAGGCTCCCTCCTCTCAGATGGCTCTAGCTTATGTGAAGTTGACATAAAACTAGCCAGTGCAATGGGCGGTCATCCTTTTTGCTCTCCTGCCTCCTAACTGGATTCAGTGGGACCAGCTGCCCCATGCTTCAGTTGCCGTGATTTCCACCATGATGAACTATGAATCTGTGAGCCTAAATAAACCCTTTCTCCCTGATGATGTTTTTATCAGTATCTTAACCACCTCAACAAGAAAAGTGACAAATACTCCGGGCTGTTCATGTAGCCCCTGCCCCTTCTACCCGCTAACAGAATCTTTCTAACGCCATTGACTGCCCAGAATTTTGTACTGTGCTCCTGTCTGAGGATCTGTACATCTAATCTTCCATGCCTTTGCTCCCTGATGTGAGGCCATACCTGCTATAGGAGGTGTAAAGGACTCATGCTCACAGATAAGCACTAGGGAAACCTGGAGTGTTAGCACACAGGCTTGTCCCTTCAAGGGAAGGAATTCTATACCTGTCATCCACCCAGAGGACTGGGAGTGGACATACATCCTACCCTAGTGATGTTTGTGCCGTGTGGCTCAGGAGACCGCACTGAAGCCTTCCCCAGAGCCTTGTCATACGTTTGTTTTTCTCAGTCAATCAATCTATAGGACCCATCTTTATAGAAGCTATCGTATGTCGTCCATCTGTAGAATCTATCTTTAAGCTGTCACATGTACTTTACAAAGCCTTCCTTGTTGTCATGTCTGATTCTTATTTAGCTTACTTTGTTCCTCAAAGAGGTTTATGTGTACTTTATTGGGCACATAGGATTGAATTCATTATCACCAGAAATTTTTCATCAAAATTTGCTGGCCTTAAATATGCCTGAAATAAACCACTCAGGGTCACACTCTGAAGTTTGAATCAACACCAGCTACTGAACATGATGGGCTAAACTGCCTTCTCCCCTACCCTGGATCAGTCATCACTTGCTGACCCTGGAGATCACAGAGACCCCTACAACTTGCCCCCGCACAATCTGAATAGTTCACAGATGTTTCCCCCAATAAAACTCTTTCAGTTTTAGCCGGGCGATGGTGGCACATGCCTTTAATCCCAGCACTTGGGAAGCAGAGGCAGGCGGATTTCTCAGTTCGAAGCCAGCCTGGTCTACAAAGTGAGCTCCAGGACAGCCAGGGCTATACAGAGAAACCCTGTCTCGAAAAAACAAAAAAAAAAAAAAAAAAAAAAAAAAAAAACAAAAAAAACAAAAAAAACAAAAACCTCTTTCAGTTTCTATCCTACCTTGACATCTATAACTAAGAGAACCCAAATTAACATGAATAAATTACAAAGAACAGTTTATAATAGACAGAAAATGTAGCACAAAGCATGTGGCTACTTGTAGCATAATCATAATTTAAGTAATTCCATGCAGGATCCATGCATGATTCCTTGCAGGATCTCTGGAAAGTTCTAAGTCAAGGTTTTAGGTTTAAGGTGTAAACCTGGGTATCTTTTCATATTTACTACTTCCACTGAACTGAATTTTGCCCAACATTTTTAGTTATTTTGAAATCTGTTGCTAGGTTGAACAGGGGCCAGAATATAATAGTACCTATTATTGAACTTATAACAACAAATCTCAAATCATGTTCTCTTAGTAAAAAAATAAATGTTCATCAGATGAGAAGGTTGGTTTAGGGCTGGTGAAATAGCTTATGGGGTAAAAGCCATTGCCATGTAAATGTGATGATCTGAGTTTAAACCTCAGAATTCATGTAAAAGAAGAAAGAATTGACTCCACAAAGTTGTCCTCTGGCCTCTAGTGCTTCATGGTATACATGTGCATGCACACACCCACTGCAACTAAAGGCTAGATGCTACACTATGCTATACTGCTAAAGAGTTTTTTAAACGACTAGTTTACAGGGAGAGAAAACTTTGTGATTGCAATTACTTATAATTTACCAGCATCTGAAGGATAGCTTTATAGTAGGACTATAATTTTCCGAGTACAGCACAAGAATGACATGAGCCATTTAACCATTCTGATGAGTCAAGTAGAAGGAAAATAAGCAGCAGGTTTCTAATGAATTTCTCTCCTCTGCCTTTCCATAACTGTCTTAGTTAGTGTACTGGCTGGTTTTGTGTGTCAACTTGATACAGGCTGGAGTTATCAGAGAAAGGAATTTCAGTTGAGGAAATGCCTCCATGAGATCCAGCTGTAAAGCATTTTCTCAATTAGTGATCAATCCGGGGAGGGCCCCTTGTGGGTGGTGCCATCCCTGGGCTTGTAGTTCTGGGTTCAATAAGAAAACAAGGCAGCTGTGCAAGCCAGGGGAAGCAAGCCAGCAAGGAACACCCCTCCATGGCCTCTGCATCAGCTCTTGCTTCCTGACCTGCTTGAGTTCCAGTCCTGACTTCCTCTGGTGATGAACAGCAACATGGAAGTAAGCTGAATAAACCCTTTCCTCCCCAACTTGCTTCTTGGTCATGATGTGTGTGCAGGAATAGAAACCCTGGCTAAAACAGAGTTTTACTGCTGTGAACAGACACCATAATCAATGCAAGTCTTATAAAGGACAACATTTAATCGGGGCTGGCTTACAGGTTCAGAGGTTCAGTCCATTATCATCAAGGTGGGAGCTTGGCAACATCTGGGCAGGCATGGTGCAGGAGGAGCTGTGATTTCTACATCTTCATCTGAAGGCTGCTAGCAGAATACTGACTTCCAGGCAGCTAGGATGAGGGTCTTAAAGCCCCCACCCACAGTGACACACTTACTCCAAGAAGGCTACACCTCCAAATAGTGTCACTCTCTGGGTGGGCCAAGCATATTCAAACCGTGATAATAACTTACAAAGTGCATGGTATAGCAAGGTTAAAAGTCAGAGAATCCTGCACTTGAGAGGCAGAGGCAGGCAGATCTCAGAATCTGAGACCAGTCTGATCTATAAAGTGAGTTCCAGGACAGCCAGAGCCACACAGAGAAACAACATTCTCTGCGAGTACATGGGGGGTGGAGGTGGG
>NW_022196896.1:52817827-52826633 GCF_008632895.1 Mastomys coucha | reverse complement strand
ATTAAAGAATCCTTTTCTGTAAGCACATTGTAAGGTGGATTTATAGGGACGGAGGTGCTAGAGAGTCAAAGTTTTACACCATTTGGGCCGTAGGAAGTACAGTTTTCTTACTATCCTTGACCGGATGTCTTTTGGGAACATAGTCTGTTCCACAGGCAACTCTGGCTTACTCAGTGGTGCCTTGAGTTCCCAGCACCGTCAGCAGGACCAGCGGTGGGTCTTCCTTCTCCCAACACATCTTCATGCATGCTCCTGTCTTTCTGTCCTTCCCTGGTATAACCTTTTTCTTGGACACTCACACACAACACTAAAATTCTGTGTCTAGTAGAAACACCTTAACGCCCTGCACCGTACCTGCATCCTAGGGTGTTTTTACCTTGTGAGCTGCACTTCTACCCACGTGGGACCCTCCCGTGATCTTATTCTGCTCCCTTCCATCACCTTCAAGATGCAACTTCAGAAGCTACCCAGACTTCAACAATGGCAACCGGGAAGACCCTTAACTGTGACTGCATCTTTCTTTCTTTTAACCCTGGTGCTTAAAAAAAAACAAGCAAGCAAGCAAACAAACAAGAGGTCTTTAATAAACTCCAACTCTACCTCATACTGGTTGGTCTTGAAATTATTTTCATGGTGAAGTGACTAATCTGGATTTCTCTGAGTTCAGACTCCTAAAAGATGATGGGAACTCCTCAGGGTGCTGCCAACAACAGATTGGAGCTGCACCTCCCTCTGCCTCTCTCCACCCCTGCCATCACTGCTGACCTGTATAAGGCTGTAAAGGATTTTAAGCCTCAGAGAAGGTCACAACCCAACCAACACTTTGATTTCAGCCAGGTGAGGCCTGGAGAAGCAGCTTAGTTCCATTTTGCTTGTGGAAATAATAATTTATATTGCTGTGTGCTGTTCATTTCCCACACAACAATGAAAACTAATTCAAGTAGCTATCACTGCAGCCTTGACCTTGAGTCTCTAGATAAATATCTGGGTTAGCTTTTAAGTGCTGTGGTCTACCTAGCATCCACCACATTTTTCTTGTAACCTGTTTGTGTGTGTGTGTGTGTGTGTGTGTGTGTGTGTGTGTGTGTGTGTGTGTGTGTGTCTGCACGCTTCTATGTGCTTGTGTGTATGTATATACAAAACTCTCTCTTAAAAATGGCCAGGCTCATACCATCCTGAGTTAAACAAAAATGGAGTCCTACTACCTATTGCTTTAGAATGAATTCCTTCCCTATGTAGCCTCCCATGACTGTGAGCCAATGCCTGTTTATTTACCATTAGGGTTTTGTACAAAGTGGTAAGTCTCCTGGGCTGAAATTCCTTCATCTCCCCACAGCCTGAGTCTCTATCACCACCTACAAAGGTAAGTTTGTTTCCTTTCCCTGCAGTCACCCACCCCTGATATCCTATTCCTGAGCTTGGCACCTCAGAGCTGAACCATTGGGCCTGTCAGTAATATCAAGTAACCTTGTCACTCAAAAGGACATTTTGACAGCATGTAATTGTTATTTGCTTTGATTTAGAAACATTAACAGTTTAAAACTTTTTCATTGCCCTACACGTGTTGTCTTAATTCCTTTTGCCAATTTACTAAGGAAATTATTTTTGTCTAATAAGTGTTTTTCCAAATATGGTAAGACTCAGAACCTTTTTAGAATTATTAGTCTATTTCTGGGAGGGGGGATGTGGAAAGGCATACATACCATGAGACATATGTGGAGGTCAGAGGACGACTTGCAGGAATAGTTTCTTCCCCTCCCACCAGTCAGGTCACCTGGCTTACCTGTAGTGTCTTTAAGCACAGAGCCATCTCATTGGCCTGGAGGTCTCCTGAGATTTTTTAACACCAGTATGAAAAAGTAAGTACTACCTAGAGTCAGGTCACAAGATGTGTACCCGTAGTCCCAGCCGCTCAGGAGACAGAGAACACAGGATTGCTTGAGCCTTTGAGTATGGGAAGAGTCTGGATGACATCATAAGGCTCTGTCTCGAACGAACCAACAAATACACGTAGGCGATAGTTTAGGAAGATGAGGGTGGACCAGGTCTGTCGAATGCCCTGTATGAGAGAAGTAAGAAGCTCTGCGGGAGACAGGGAGGTAACGCTAACTGGACTAAGTGGACTCTACACTATTCTAAGTGCATACATGGTCACAAAGCATTCATCTACATTTTTTCATAAGTAAGCCAAGAATTTCAGACTATCTGAAGCTGAACCCACTTACTTATGATATTATTTGATGTGAGTGTTTGCCTGCATGTATGTATGTACACCATTCCTGTACCTGGTACCCGCAGAAGCCAGAGGAGGGCATCACATCTCCTGAAACTGGGATGACAGATGGTTGCGAGCTAGGTAAGTTGAGTGTGTGAACTAAACCCAGGACCTCTGGAAGAACAGCAAGCACTACTAAGTGCTGGGTGATTTTTCTAGCCCTGAGTGCTGGGGGCGTTTTTAGTTAATGACGCTTGGCATTTTCATTCACGTGCTCCTGGCCATTTCTGTGTCCAGCCATTGCTTACAGGCGGCTTCCTTTCTGCCGTGCCTCACTCTTAAGTACTTGTAAAAGCTGCTACTGTTTTGCAATCAATTTCTTTTATTTTCTGTGTTTAAACACTTCTGAAATAGATGTGCATGGGCAAAAACAAAAGTCTTTAGATCTTTTTTTAAAAATTTTTTTTTTTTTAAGATTTATCATTATATGTAAGTACACTGTAGCTGTCTTCAGACACACCAGAAGAAGGCGTCAGATCTCATTACAGGTGGTTGTGAGCCACCATGTGGTGGCTGGGATTTGAACTCAGGACCTTCAGAAGAGCAGTCAGTACTCTTACCCGCTGAGCCATCTCTCCAGCCCCAAGTCTTTGGATCTTTATAGTCAAAAGTGTAGTCAGAAGGCTAATTAAGAAAATGCAGTTGTAAGTTTTCATTAATACATCTTGTATATTTTTCCTATTTTTATATGTGTGATGTGTATGTGTATATGTATGCACGCTTGCATGTACCTTGGAAGTCCAAAATTGACCTGGCCTGCAGGTCACGTTATTCGGGGGAATGAGGAGGGTCACAACCTGTGAATAAAGAATGGCCGAGAGAGACGACAGGACTCAAGGAAGCATTGCTTGTCAAGAGCCGTTTACTTGGTTGAGGAGAGCATATTTAAAGCAAAAATCTTGGAGGGAGGGGGAGAGGAAGGAGGGAGAAGGAAGTTTACAAGGGGAGGGGGAAGGAAGGAGGGAGATGGAAGGTTACAAAATCTTCTGGGGTTGAGCTCTGGGGTGACAGGTGGAGAGGGGGTGGATTTCTGTGAATGTTCTTTTTCTCAGGGCCAAGCTGGATCCTTGTGATTGTCAGGCAGGATGTTAATCTCAGGGTTCTCAATTAGCTGGGGCAGGATGTTTATCTCAGGGCTCTCATGGTTCCCAACACAAAATTGCTGCCCAGAATATCTTCAAATGACTCTCTTTTTCACTGATGCATTGGAAGTTTCTGGTCATGTCATGTGATGCAGACTCACATGTGTTGCTGAGGCAAGACCTATGGGAGGGCACGTGATGTTTGGAGAGAGTATAAATAGGACTCAATAGACGACGACAGGGAGCTTGCATAAGCTAGCTGTGCAGCTCTTCCTTGGTCTTCCATCTTTGCTGATCTTCACTTCCTTGAGAGAGGCATGGCAGAGAACTTCTCCTGGTGTCCTAGAAGGTCTTGGTCACTCCCGTTCCCGCTGGCTCATGCAGATTTAGCAGAGGCCTGGCAGTTTCTGCTGGATCATCATCTCCCCATCTCTCCCAGTTGCTGATTCGTGTTTGGTGAGACTTTTGAACTGGACTGTTGGAATCCTGACACTACTAAACTGGACTATAGGTATCCTGACAGAGATTAAAATTGCCCCAAGTGTGGACTTCTAAACAAGTCCACATCCCCTTGTCCTATTTACCATCTTTTCTCCCCTACCTTTGGACTGTGGGCGAGAAGGGGGTGTCAAAGCATTTGAAAACCCTTATTAAAGTAAGTTTTGAAAATCAAAGCCTCCACACTGAGGCAGGGTATGTCAGTCAAATATGGAATTCATGGAGATGACTAGTGTCCATAGCTCAGCCTGCTCTGGGAGTTCTGTGTCTCTGCCTTTAGGAGCTAGACTAGTAATTGGCAAGTTACCACCCCTATCTAACATATACATGGGTTTCTTGGGATCTGAACTCCGGTCCTCATAACTGTAGCACAAGGGCATTCTTAACCACTGAGTCATCTTTCCACCTCCCTCCCCCATTACAGTTTTTGGAGAGAAATTATTTCCTTACTGGTCTAACATAGGCAGTAAGGGAGGGCTAGAAAAACACTGTAAGTCCCTAAGGGGCTATGGCCAGAGAAAACTGGATATTTTTTCTTCTCAGTTATGCAAAAAAAACTTTTTAAAATGCTCCCTTTCTGCTCAAATTCATTCGATATCACCACTATGATTTTCCTCAGTTTTAAAGCTGAAATCTGTCTACAATTTTTAAGTTCCACAAATAGTAACCTCCCACTTGGATCCCAAATGGAAACCTGTGTATACTGCTCTGTCATCAAGCCATCTTGACACAGATGTACAGAGGAAAAAGTCCAAGAAATAAGGAAAAATAGGCAAACTATATCTATAAATGTTATACATTTGATGATATAACTAACTTATCAATAAAATATTGTCCACCCAGTTTTAAGTTTTTTTTTTTTCAAAAAAAGTTCCCCTTAAAACAAAGAGATGAGACTGTAGGATGTTGACCTTTGTAGCCACCTCAAATACAAAGCCATTAATCACTCAGCAATTGTGCTGACTAGTTTTATCAAGCTAGAGTCATCAGAGAGGACGGGACCTCAACTGAGAAAATATCTTCCTATTATCAGGCTGCAGGTAAGCCTGTAGGGCATTTTCTTAATCAGTGATTGATGGGACACACCCAGCCCATTGTGGGCAGTGCCACCCCTGGGCTGTGGTCCTGACTTCTATAAGAAAGCAGACTGAACAAGCCATGGGGAGCAAGCCAGTAAGCAGTACCTCTCCATAGCCTCTGTATCACCTCTTTCCTCTAGGTTCCTTCCTTGTTGAGTTCCTGTCTTGGACAGTCCTCAGTGGATTACGACTCAGGATATATAATCCAAAAAAGAGGCCTATCCCCCACAAGTTGCCTTCAGTCATTGTGTTTCTTCACAGCAATAGTGGTAACCCTAATACAACAATATAGATCAAGTATCATCATTGCCCAAAAGAAATAAATATTAATGCACCCATCTTTGTGTGTGTGTGTGTGTGTGTGTGTGTGTGTTCCTCAGGCTTTGAGTGATCTAGTATCTGGAAATACAAGAAGTCCAAGGAAAGTGACTGTGGTTCACGGACTCATTTGCCTCAAGCTTTATCAACCATAACCTACTAACATGTGTTAATAGATGGACCTCAGAGCGTTACAGTTTTAGAGACAGAACTTGCACAGACATGATTTATGAACCAGAAAGCACAAAACCTCAATGGTTCAGGGGTTCATGGAGGGTGCACAAAGAGAAAACTCTTAAAATGAATTCACCAAAGAGTGACAAAGCTGCAGCTGGTGGTTTCTGACTGGTTGAGCTTTAACTTTGTTGTCTTAGGCTATCACATTCACTCAGAGTAGAGTTTGGTATTCTTAGTTGCAACCCAACCTCAATCCAATGAATTCCCGGCTAAGTATGTCATCATGCAGAGTAAAGGGAGGAATGTAGGGGCCCAAGGGTGGTATCTGGATTCTCTTGTTGAAGACTGAAAGGAAGCAGCTGGAGTCCACTCTCCTAGGACAGAACTAGAGCGCGTCCAGCTCCTTTCTGAGGGATGAGGCAGACGATGGGAAGGTGCAGGTTCATGGTAGTTACTTTAGGGTCATAGTTACCAGATCCTAATTATGGACTTTAGATATTGAAAGCAGCATTCAACTGAGTAAACACAAAGATCAGATGGATGAGGCCACGCTCTCTCTGCTCATTAGCTTAAGGCCAGAGGGTAAATGTCTCGCTCACCAAGTCAGGGCTCTTAAACTTCATATCAACGGCATCTCTTAAAACAGAAGTTAAGATGCCCGTGATTGGCTGGTGAGATGGCTCAGCGGGTAAGAGCATTGACTGCTCTCCGACGGTCCTGAGTTCAGATCCCAGCAACCACATGGTGGCTTACAACTACCCGTAATGAGATCTGACGCCCTCTTCGGGTGTGTCTGAAGACAGCTACGGTGTATTATGCCAGAGCGAGAGGAGCCAGAGCATGCAGGCAAACACTCATATACATGGTTATCATAGTTCATAAATGTAAAATTTTAAAAAAGGGGGGGCTGGAGAGATGGCTCAGCGGGTAAGAGTACTGTTCTTCCGAAGGTCCTAAGTTCAAATCCCAGCAACCACATGATGGCTCACAACCATCCTTAATGAGATCTAATGCCCTCCTCTGGGGTGTCTGAAGACAGCTACATTGTACTTACATATAATAAATAAATAGATCAATAAATAAATTAATATTTTTAAAAAAGATGTCAGTGATTTAGAAGAAAAAGTAAGTTTCTGACTTGAATTTGCTTTACGGGTGTACTGCATTGTCAGTAATAAAATTTTTTTCTATGCATACAGCCATTTCAACACATAAGAGAATGTGGGCAAAGGTAAACATGTATATATCTTTTTTCATTCATCCATCCATTTGTTAATTTAGTTTTAGTTTTGCATGTATGGGTATGGAGACCTCAGACTCCAAAAAAAATGAGCACCAGATTCCATGAGCATGAACTTACAATCGGCGATGAGCTCCCGTGTGGGTGGTGAGAATCAAAGCTCTGTCCTCTGTAAGAGCAGCCAGTGCTCTTAACTGCTAAGCCATCACTATGGCCCCAAGAAGTGCCTATCTTTTTAGCCTTAGAAGTGAACTGTTGGCCCCTATTCCAAAGATTCTTGGCAAACCCGTTTGCTTTTTCATAGCGCGATCTACTGGCTTCAGTGAGTCTGCTGGGATTGGTCCCAGCTTCTGAGTTAACATCATTAATCTAGTAACTACTGCTTTGTGGGTTGAGACCCCTTTTAGAGGTTACACATCAGATATCCTGCATAGCAGATATTTATATTACAACTCATCATGGTAGCAAAATTATAGTTAAAAAGTAGCAAGAAAATAATTTCATAGTTGGGGGTGGGGAGTCACCACAACATGAGGAACTATATTAAAGGATCATGGTATTAGGAAGGCTGAGAACCACTGCTCTAGGAAAAAAAGAAGTAATCCCACTGAAGGTTAGTAAATGCCAAGAAATAATGAAACTGAGTGCTGGAATCACTAAACTAGAAACAAACAGAACAATACAAAGAATACATGAAACAAAGAGTTGGTTCATTGAGAAAATCAACAAGGTAGGCAATCCCTTATCCAAACTACCTAAAGGAGAAAGATAGAATATCCAAATTAACATAAACAGAAACAAAAGGGGTACATAGCAACAAACACTGAGGAATTCCAAAGAAGCATAAGGACGTACTTTAAAAACCTGTACTCCACCAAATTGGAAAAATCTAAAAGAAATGGATAATGCTCACAATAGGCGCCACATAACAAAGTTAAATCAAGATTAGATAAGCAATAATCCCTAGTGAAATAGAAGCAGTCATTAAAAGTCTCCCAACCAAAACAAATAAATAAATACATAAATGCATAAATAATCCCAATGCCCGATGATTTTAACACAGAATTCTACCAGACTTTCAAAGAAGAGTTAAAGCTAATACTCCTCAGATTATTCTTTTTAAAGATTTATTTATTGTTATATGTGAGTACACTGTAGCTGTCTTCAGACACACCAGAAAGATGCTGTCAGATCTCATTATGGATGGTTGTGAGCTACCATGTGGTTGCTGGGATTTTGAACTCAGGACCTTCGGAGGAGCAGTCAGTGCTCTTTCTAGCTGACCCATCTCACCAGCCCCTACTCCTCAGATTATTACACAAAAGAAAAACAGAAAAAAACATTGCCCAATTCATTTTATGAGACCACTGTTACCCTGACACCCAAACCACATAAAGACTCAACAAAGCAAGGGAAGGGAGGATGTGATAGGGTGTTTCCAGGAGGGAGGGAAACCAGGAAATGGGATAACATTTGAAATGTAAATAAAGAAAATACCCAATTTTTTTTTTTTTTTAAAAAAAGACTCAACAAAGAAAGAGAATTATAGATCAGTTTCCCTTATGAGCATAGAAGCAAAAATAGTCAATACAATACTTGCAAAACAAATCCAAGAACACACCAAAAAGATCATTCACCATGATCAAGTAGGCTTCAGCCCAGAGATACAAAGATGGTTCAATATCCAAAAATCAATAAATGTAATCCACCATATAAACAAACTGAAAGATTTAAAAAAAAAAAAAGCATATGATCATTTCATAGATGCAGAAAAGTCCTTTGAAAATTCAAAACACGTTTATGGTAGAAGTCTTGGAGAGACTAAGGATACGAGGGACATACCTAAACAGAATAAAGACAACTTACAGCAAGCCTATAGCAAACATCAAATTAAATTAAATCAAAGCAACTCCATTAAAATCAGAAACAAGAAAAGGCTACCCACTCTCTCCTTATCTGTTCCACATAGTACTTGAAGTTCTAGCTAGAGCAATAAGACAACCAAAGGAGATCAAGGGGATATAAATTGGAAAGAAAGAAATTAAAGTATAGTTATTTACAGAAGATATGATAGTATACCCAAGTGACCCTAAAAATCCTACCAGGGAACTCCTCCAGCTCACAAACACTTTCAGTA
>NW_022196896.1:52815586-52817817 GCF_008632895.1 Mastomys coucha | reverse complement strand
AAAAAAAAAAAAATCATCCACCCTCCTATGTACAAATGACAGACTGAGAAAGAGATCAGGGAAACATCATCTTTCACAATAGCCTCAAATAATATAAAATATCTTGGGGTAACTCTAAGCAAGCAAGTGAAAGACTTATATGATAAACACTTCAATTTTTTGAAGGAAGAAATTGAAAAATATATCAGAAGATGAACTGATATCCCATGCTCATGGATTGGTAGAAGTAACATAGTAAAAAATGGACATTCTACCAAAAGCAATCTACAGGCTCATTGCAATTCCCATGAAAACTCCAACACAGTTTTTTACAGACCTGGAAAGTAAAATTCTCAACTTCACAGGAAAAATGGAACATTCAGGTGAGCTAAATTGATCCTGAACAATAAAACAACAATAAAAGATATTTTACTAATGGATCCAGTCACCTTGGTCTCCTTTAGTTGTCTCATTGCTATAGCTAAAACTTCAAGTACTATATTGAATAGCTATGGAGACAGTATACAACCTTGTCTTGCTCCTAATATCCAGAATATATAAAGAACTCAGAAAACTAGATATCAAAAAAAAACAAAAAACAAAAAACAAATAATCCAATTAAGAAAAGGGGTACCGATCTAAACAGAATTCTCAATAGAGGAATCTCAAAGGGCTGAAAAACATTTAAAGAAATGTTCAATGTCTTTAGCCATCAGGGAAATGCAAATCAAAACAACTCTAAGATCCATCTTACCTCTTGTCAGAATGGCTAAGATCAATAAAACAAGTGATAGTACCTGAAAGTGAAGATGTTACTCTTCCATTGCTGGTGGGAGTGCAAACTTGTACAGCCAGTATGGAAATCAATATGAGGTTTCCTCAGAAAATTTGGAATCAATCAACTTCAAGACCCAGTTATACCACTCTTGGGCATATACCCTAAGTATGCTTCCTATTGCTCAACCATGTTCTTTGTGACTTTTTTTTTTTTAATCTAGGAAACAACCTAGATGTTCCTCAATAGAAGAATGGATAAAGAGAGTGTGATACATTTACACAACACAAAGTTACTCAGCTGTTTAAAAACTGACATCATTAAAGTCACAGGCAAATGGAACTAGAAAAAAAGCATATCATGTTAGGTAATTCAAATTCAGAAGGAAAAATATGGTTTGTATTAAGTGGACATTAGCCATTAAGTAAATAATAGTAAAGCTACAATGTATATAATACAAAGGTTTGGTAAATAGGGGTCTATAGGGAGCATGTATAGATCTTTCTAGGAAGGGGAAATAGAATAGATTGTAGGGGTGGGCTGTGGTGGGTGGGGAGGGGAGCAGAAAGGATCCAGTGGGAGGTAGAGATGGGATAGTGTAGGAATAAAGGTAAAAACAAGACTTTTGAAAAAGAAATAATAAGCCAAAATTACCTATAGTAGAAACATCTTCTTGTATAAGAAAAACAAAGTTTTTAAAGTCAGGAGGGATGGGATGAACTAAAAGCTGACCAGAACATAAAATAACTGATAAGACCTACCAGAACAAGATTAGATGTTCTACCCCTCCCTGTACTGAACTCTGAGAACACCCTGACCACACTAACTAAAATCCTGGACTTTCCAGCTCGCCCCTTTCCAGGGGCTTTCCAGGTACAGGAGTTAGTAGGTAATGGGGCAAATGAAGCCAAAACAGCCCCCATGAGCAAGCCAACCAATGCCTGAAGAGATTCTTTGTTTGATACTGCACCAATCAGAATAAGCCACGTAACCCTGTTGCCTTTGTAAAAGTATATAAGGTGTAGGCTTCTTAGACTCGTTGTTGCCTCTTCCTACTTGGATGAGCAACCCCACGTGTATTGGCCACACACATTGGATCAATAAACCTCATGTTATTGCAGCAATCCTTCGTCAATCTATGGTTTGTAGGGTAGCTTGTCTAAGCTAAGACTCTCTAGGGTCTTACCATAGAGGGAGACAGCCCAGGAGAGACAGTTAGAACTAGGGAGCATTTGGAAGGCGGTGCAGTGGAGATCCTAGAATCTAGAAAAGCAATCCCAAGAAGGACTCCTATAAAAGAGGATACAGAGTCTCAACTAGCCAGCTCTTGTAGCCAAGTAGGTCTTCCAGTGGTGGGTCTGAGTTGCATTCAATTAGTTGTTGGTCAAGGAAACCCCCAAACAACTCAGGCTGTGTCCCGCGCTATCTCCCGCCAGCAGGAACAACGCGGCACACACAGGATCCTTCTGCAGTACAA
>NW_022196896.1:52800011-52813554 GCF_008632895.1 Mastomys coucha | reverse complement strand
CGGCAAGCCAGATGTCATCGCCATCTTGTAATGGCGATGTGCTTATGAAGTGGCTTCCCACAAGGCTGATGCTAAGACAGAGGGTTGCTCTCTGCAAACTGACTGGGGGCTCCATTGTTGAGGATAACATCCATACAACTCATTGAACACTATGAAATAGAGCTGGTACCTACATGGGGCGTGGGGGGATGAAGGGGCTTCACCCCTATGTTCTGGTACCTTTGGTATGGAAGTGTACTCTGCAGGCTACTGAAAAAGAAATGTGGGCATAACCCAGACACAAAATTCTTGACCTACAATCTGTCCTGTATTCGAAATATGCCAGGGAAACGGCAGTTGGTACCACAGAACTCGTGGGAGTAGCCAACCAATGTCTGATTTGCCTTAAGACCCACTCCGTAAGAAGGAACCCATCCCTGACACTGCTTGGGAAACCAAGAACCTGAGTCTAGATAGTCCTAAGTCCTAGGGTAACACCAAACACAATGGTCAAAAAATAGAAGATGGATAGGTAGACAGATAGAAAGACAGATAATCAACTAACTAAAAGAAAGCATGGGGTAGGACAAGCCTAGTGTAAATGTATGTGGTAGTCATCTCTGCTTCAAATAATTTTATTTATTTATTTATTTATTTATTTATTTATTTATTTATTTATTTGGTTTTTTGAGACAGGGTTTCTCTGTGTAACCCTGCCTCTCCTGGAGCTCACTTTGTAGACCAGGCTGGCCTCGAACTCAGAAATCCGCCTGCCTCTGCCTCTCAAGTGCTGGGACTAAAGGCATGTGCCACGACCACCCGGCAATAATTTTATTTTTAAGCTGATAATTTAGAAGGTGTTTTTTTCATTTCTTTCAAATTTTTTTTTTCCTTTTCTTTTGCTCCTGAGACAGCATGAAGAAGAGTAAGTGAGCAGTGAGAAGTAAACTCTTTAATTTGTAAGGATTGTAAACTATTTACAGACGGAGTCTAAGGATCTCTTTGGAGCACGGATTGCTTTTCTGTGAGAAGGCTGGTTCCTAATTCCAGCTCTGAGTTATGTAACATGTCTACAGTGGTGTTAATCTGCTGAAATCTGTTTTGGGGTTTTGAATTTTCCTCCCAACGTATCCACTCAAAACAAAAGAACAAAGGAACAAAAAACACATCTAGGTAAAAAAGGAAACAGACATAAGCCCCACCAGTAGAACTGCCCTACCAGTAGAACTGCCCCACCAGTAGAACTGCCCCAGAGCTTCAAAGTGTCCTGTCGATCAAGTGTCCTGTCGATCGCCTTGTCTGGGAAGTGAGAGAAAAGCAGAGTCCATTTTCCCTGAAGCTATTGCCAGTGCCTGTGGTAATTTGAATGAAAATGGCCCCCAAAGACTCAAAGGGAGTGGCTCTATTAAGGAGGTGTGGCCATGTTGGACAAAGTGTGTCTCTGGAAATGGGCTTTGGGCTTGACAAGCTAAAGCCAGGCCCAGTGTCTCACTCTCTTCCTGATGCCTACACTTCCTAATATATACCTCTCAGCTCCTCCAGCGCTGTGTCTACCTGTGTGCTACCAGTCAATAATGGACTAAACATCTGAACTGTAAGCAAGCTCCTAATTAAATGTCTTCCTTTATAAGAGCTTCTGTGGTCAGGGTGTCTCTTCATAGCAATGGAAACCCTGCTATCTGTGCTAGGTGGAAAAACCTTTAAGGAGAGTGAAATAATTTGTTGTGGAAACTAGGCCCTTCCAGGGCTTAAAGAAGTTCCTTTCATGTCAATTTGATGGGTCCATGTGTCAAATAGTAGAGATCAGGAACACAGCAGGGGCTATCCAACCTTCACTCATAAACTAGTATGATGTGGTTTCCCAATGACTAGATCCTCCATATACCCACAGAAGCAAAGAAGAGGCTCCACTGAAGTGATGTGTTTATCCCCATAGACCTCCTACAAATAATATTCCTAAAGCAATGACTAGCAAAGATGACTATAACCCAAGGTAAGAAGGCCCAGTAAAGATAATAACCAGGTAACAACCAGAATTGACTCACACTTACTTCAACAGTCTAACAACTAGACATAGATTATGAACAACCATGGTTAACATGCTACCTGGCTAAAAAATTGACCATATCTATAAAGGATGTACAAAATATAAATTGCCATGGCATCTATGCACAGCAATGAGAATATAGTATATAAAAACAACCCAAAGAATACAGCAGCTGAAGTTAATCTGTTCCAGTTTCAGTGATGACTCCGAGGACCCGAGTTGGAGGAAGTTGGGAGTGAAGATGCTAGCAGAAGGAGTGGCTATATTTGGGGAGCCTTTGGAGCTTCGTGCCATGAAGGGGGAAGCGGTAACCAGAGCTTCTGGAGCCACAGATCCGCAGAGACACCAGCTCCTCCCTTTTGACAGATGGTAGCATCGCCATCAGCCCGCAGAGTAAGCTCCAGGCTTCTCTGGAAAAGAAGGGAAAGCCACAGGAGAGAAAGGCCTCCTCACCCACTCTGTAGCTTGTTCTAAAGCCAGAACGGGGCTCAGCTCATGCTTTGTAAATTCTAGGTCTCTCCAGAGTGGAAGAAAATCAGTGCTTACCTCTGTTCCTGAACTAACCGCTTTAGAGATTCTTGAGAATCAGCGCCTATTCTAACTAACACATGATTTGTGATTTCTCTGCTCAGTTCCTACAGACCAGGAACTCCGGGTTATCAAACCGTTTCAGCAGGGAAGACTTCTGATGCCGTGTAGTGGTGGAGTCTTTAGTCCTTTGGTGATGCCCCAAAGGCCTATCTGACAGTTGCAGCCTGACACTTCATCACTTTTTGATCTGGAGGACAGATTGTCTTCATTCCAGAGGGGCAACTCTCTGGCAGTACTGTCCTTCAGAATCTCTGAGGTGGGTGCAGACCCTCAGAGAGCTCTTTGTCTCTGCGGTCCTTACTGATGATGCGGTAGGGAGATGCTTGGGCTCCGTTGGAGGTAGTGGAGTGTCATTGGAGAATCTTGAGAGCTTTCTCACGCCTGGTAGCATTTTCTCTGCTCTGTGGAGTCCAGTTGGACCTTCTGAGAGCAGCTTATTGAGGTGCATGCCCTCCTTGATGGCAGCTGCACCTGGTCAGTGGCATCCAGCACTGTCCAGAAAGGCCAGGTGGAAAGCGCTAGCCTGGCATTCAGGAAGGCATTGAAAAAGGGGGTATGGAGTCAGTGGCACTTTCATGGCCAAAGCTGCTTACTTTCAGCCTGCTGTTTAACTCTTTTTTAACTTATTGCTATTCTGTGGCCAAAAGCTGCTGGTTTCTGGCAATTTAACTCCTGCTGATAGCAGCAGGGGATTAAGGGGGGGGGGAAAGGCTTAGTTATCTGGGCTCTTTTCTTTCAGGCTCAAGGGCCCCTCACTGGCCAGGAGAAAGACTCAGAGTTCCTTAACTCTTTGTGAGCCAGAGAGGAGAGAGAAGGAAGAAGAGAGTCAGGCAGACACACACACACACACACACACACACACACACACACACACACACTGGCCAGGCCTGACATCTATTTCATCAATTTCACAAGTGCATATGCATACTTATATACATACACATATCTCTACATAAGTATGTATGTGCATACTATAGAAAGACAGATATATAGACATAAACATTCTCTCTCTCTCTCTCTCTCTCTCTCTCTCTCTCTCTCTCTCTCTCTCTGTATATATATATATATACAGACAGACAGACATACATTTGGTGGATGAAGCAGAGCCCCCAAAACCACAGACATACATTTGGTGGATGGGGCAAAACCCTAACAGCCATACTTTATTCCTTCTCTAAGTCTCTTTTATACCTTCTTAGATAAAAGTTCTTTATAAAATTACCTAATAGATAAAGTTTCACAAAAGGGGAGTTACAGAAGGATGTCAATAGTAAGCTCAAAACAGTGTTTCATTCTATAAGCTTGTTCTAAGTTCAAGGCAACAGTTTCCCATGACCTTGCTTTATCACGGTGCAAACCTGTGGCCTCATCCTTGGACCTGACCTAGAATGAAAGTTTTTCCATGATCACAAATCTATCCCAAGCCTATTTCTCTTCATAGTGTGATTTATGAAAGCACGTTGTGTTCTTTATTATGTGGCCTTTACTACTATTCTATGAGGAGGGAGCACATCCTGTTCTTGATTTTAACTTTATTTACATCTTTCTGGCAAAACAACTAAAATTATCTCCTTAAACTTTCTTCTTAAAATTCTTTGAACCAAATCTGAAATACTACAAAGTCATTAATTCATCAAAACAGCATTAATTCATGAGAGTTCATCTTCATGTTGATCTGTAGGACATTGGCCCAATAGGGTGGGCCAATGCTCAGGCATCCTTAGGCTATATAGTAATGGCAGGAAAGGCATACCAACAGCAAGAAACAATCCTGAGACAAAGTCTCTGGGCTGTGCTTCTCCAGAGGGCACCCATCGCAGTCAGGCAAAAAAAAAAAAAAAACAAACAAAAACAGTGGACTGTCTCCAGGAAACTCACTTGTCTTTCCTAGATGGCTTCTGCCAGGCTAGGTTGCTCTTTTCTGTACTGAGGTGAATCCAGACTTGTTTTGAACAAGAGTTCAGGTGTTAAAGGGTTCAAGTACAAGTATTTTCCTTCAAGTACTAGTGAAATGGCAGGGCCTGGAGAGATGGCTCAGTAGTTAAGACCCATGTTGGATAGCTCCTTATAAGTGGTGATAAGCCCGACTATAGGCTTGGAGAGTAGCATTCTGTATGGAGTTTCAGTGATGGGTCTCTCTCTCTCTCTGTAGCTCCAACCCACCTTCTTCATTTAAGAACACTTACAGACAGTAACTTTTTAAATAGTGTGATGGGCTCCATATGCATCTTGTCATGGTAAACTGAAAGAACACTTGTCTGACATGTTCCTAAAAGCTATTGTGTATAAGTAGATATTTTATAAAATAGGGTAGAAAGTGGGATTGTTATGTGTGGTCAATTGTGTCAGGTTTCACTTGACGAGGGAGTTACTTCCTTTTATTAGTTTGAAAATCAGTAATTTCCACAAATGCTATGCTCTGCTCTGCTCTTCAGGGATGTATCCACACATTAATGTTGAAAAAAATCTCTCTCAGGTGGGATTCCTGGTGTGGGCATCTTCTTTCTTTTCTAACTGACCTTCTTGTTGGAAGCACAGAGGTCTTGGTGTCCACAGATAAAACACTAGGTGTTGTTTTTAACAAAATCTCAAACGTTTGATTTCATCAATAAAGGTGGGGGAGTCAGATGCCAAGGTGAAAGGTTGCCAGCTCAGAAAGGCAGATGAAGCATTCAGCTGACTGTCCTCCTCAGACAATCTCCCTTTCCTTTTCCACATACTCTCAAAAACCCCTTACACTGAATGGCCCTCCTTTCTACTTCCTGTGCATCTCTCTGCCCGTCCTCCTGACTTCCTCTTACTCTCTATGGTCTTTTTCTATGTTCACTTCCTGTCAAGTGGTTGCTTGCTCTGCCTCTTGACCAATGGTTGACTTTATATAATCCTGTTTACTATAGACAGAAAGCTCTTGGATTTAAGGTGTGTGCTAGGGCTGAATGAACCATACCACAACTAGAAACAGGTTGGGGTTTTTTTTTTTTCAGTCAATGACACAATCTCGGGGTTCACAGTGTGATCAAATAACCTGTAACAACTAGGAGAACAAAGATTCTTAAACACAGAAGGCTGTCTTTTCCATGGAAGAGATGTATAACCTATTTTCCACCCAGAAGACTGGAAATGAGGTGGCTAATAGTCTAGGTGACCCCTGCCCTGTCTGTAGGACATACCTACTTCCTCCAAGCTTCTACAGCAGGACCAGAGATGGCCAGTAGTCTGGATGACTTCTGTACTATTTTCATGGCCAGAGGTTCCCCCAGGCTCCCAAAAGCAGAACCAGAGATAGATAATAGTCTACATGACCTCTGTGCTATCTGTATCCATCCCAGATCCTCAGGTAGGCCCTCAGAATGACACATGGAGCCTACCTTTAGAATCCATCTTCATCGAAGAAGGGACATGTGTTTCTGAAGCGTTTTCATGTAATTATGCATCCTTGTGTGTATGGGATCATGTTACACTAGGAAGCCTTTTCCCAAATTGTACTGTACTTAAATATGCCTCAAATAAACTGTCCAGTATTAGACTCTAGAAGTTTGAACCAACACCAGCTACTGAGTCATGGTGAACTGGATTTCCTTCTTGCCTCTGGTGGATCTAATTATCCTGCTGACCATGGCATTTGTAGACCCTGGATTCAGTCCTCTCACCCAGAATTTGGGGCCTTAACTGAGAGAGTAGAAGTCATCATGTGTTCTAATTCATCCTCCGGGACAAAGGATTTTGTACAATTACTGAGATATCTGTTAAGATCCAAAGGAGCAGGCTGGCAAGATGGCTCAGCAGGTAAGAGCACTGACTGCTCTTCCGAAGGTCCTGAGTTTGGATCCCAGCAACCACATGGTGGCTCACAACCATCCCTGATGAGATCCAACGCCCTCTTCTGGTATGTCTGAACACAGATACAGTGTATTGTGCCGGAGCAAATAGGGCCGGAGGGAGCTGGGCCAGAGCCAGCAGAGGTCCTGAGTTCAATTCCCAGCAGCCACATGATGGCTCACAGCCATCTGTACAGCTACAGTGTACTCATACACATAAAATAAATAAATCTTTTTTTTTTTTTTAAAAAAAAAAAAGATCTAAAGGAGCAAAATATTCAGAGCAACAGGTCTGCAACTTTCTACAAGTGACTGTAAAATGTAATCCTTAGTTCCCTGAACTAGGACCATCACAGACATTAATCATCGGAAGTACATAGGAATTAATGTAAACAAAGCCCATGATAAGGGAGAGAATAAAATCCCTGTCAAGCTGGGTACATTAAAGTATTGCTTGGACCTTCTCAGAAAAGAAAAGTGGTAGGGAGCAGTGGAGAGAATCAATGTTATGCTGGACTCAGCGGAGCAACCTAGTGGACTCCACGGCCAGTCTGGCTTCCCTCCACCCTAAACCAGACTTAGAGAGGCAAAACCGCTGAGTGCCTGGGGGTGGGTAGCAGGGAGTAGCTGCCAGTTTTGTGTGTGTGTGCATGTGTGTGTATGTGTATGTATGTGTATGTGTATATATGGGTGTGTGTGCATGTGTATATGTGTGTGTATGTGTGTATAAGTGTGTACATATGTGTGTTAACATGTATGTGTGTGTATATGTGTATATGTGTGTTAACGTGTATGTGTGTATATGTGTGTGTATATGTGTGTATGTGCATGTGTGTATGTGTGTATATGTGTGTATGTGCATGTATATGTGTGTGTTCATGTGTGTGTATGTGTATGGGTGTGTGTTTGTGTGTGTGGATGTGTGTGTGGATGTGTGTATTTGTGTGTGTATATGTGTGTATGTGTGTATATGTGTGTATGTGCATGTGTGTATGTGTGTATGTGTATGGGTGTGTGTATGTGTGTGTATTTATGTATGTGTGTGTATATGTGTGTGTGTGTATATGTGTGTGTGTGTGTATGTATATGTGTGTGTGTATGTGTGTGGATGCAGGGAAATTATTTGTTCCAGGAATAACTGAGAATAACTGGCAGGTTACATCAGCACAGGGTCTATAGACAATCACTATCTAAAAGATCCCATTTTAAGATCCTTTGTAGATACTCCATGGGCATTGTCTAAAATTACATCTAAAAATCCTGTAGAGACTGCTTTTTTAAAACTTTTTTTTTAGATGGCCCTTCAAAAGGCCAAGGAACACATGTTTTACATGTTTTATATAAACCATGTGTTCCACCAAAAAAAAAAAAAAAAAGATTGTGCCCGCTCCGAGTTATAAAGCTCAGCAGTGTAAGCTTTCTGTAATTGATCGGCTCTTATTAGCTATTTCTCAGCCATCGACTGGTGTAATTGACCCTGTGTATATATTGGCACACAAAGGAGAGGGATGCACTGAGAGTGGGAACTGGCCTACCATGAGAGAACAGGGATGTTGCAGAAGGGTTGTAAATGGGGAAAGGGAATAATGGGAAGGAATATTTGGAATGAGGTCCTCGAGGACGGAGTCTAGTAGACAGAAAGTTGGGAAGGACAGGGTATGAGTAGCTTGGAGACAGAAATGTTTAGTGTTCTTCCTTGGCTGAGTTTCTCTGATGGTTTGCCCAGGCAGTGGCAAGATTAGAAGGTGTGGACCTGTTGGAGTAGGTGTGTCACTGTGGGTGAGGGTTATAAGTCTCTCATTTTGCTTCCTGGAGGGCAGTATTCTGCTAGCAGCCTTCAGATGAAGATGCAGAACTCTCAGCTCCTTCTGCACTACATCTGCCTGCACGTTGCCATGTTCCCACCTTGATGATCATGGACTGAACCTCTGAACCTGTAAGGCAGCCCCAACTAAATGTTGTCCTTATAAGAGTTGCCCTGGTAATGGTGTCTGTTCACGGCAGTAAAACCCTAAGACAGTTTCTTTGCTTTAAAAACAAAGGGTAAATCATAGTAATAAAAAAATAATAATCGCCGGGCAGTGGTGGCGCACGCTTTTAATCCCAGTACTTGGGAGATGGAGGCAGGTAGATTTCTGAGTTCGAGGCTAGCCTGGTCTACAGAGTGAGTTCCAGGACAGCCAGGGCTACACAGAGAAACCCTGTCTCAAAACAAAACAAAACAAAACAAAACAATAATAATAATAATAATAATAATAATAATAATAATAATAATAATAATCCAATCTTATTGGAACATGACAGTGATACTGAACTGCTGGTACTTTTGCCCATGCCCTGGACTACCAACTCGCTACCAACCCTACCTGCCTTTGGCGGTTGGACTGAGGTGGCACAGAATCAACAAAACAAACTCTGGAAGCAGGTGAGAAACACTGCAGCAAGTTCATCTGAATGATGCTGTAAGCTCCTTTAATACCTTCCACCCATGCCCCATTGGTCCCAATAAAACATCTCTTCTATACGGCAGTTCTCAATTGGCTGGCATTGTCTGTGTCAACAATCCTTGGTCTCTCAGAAGGTCTTTAATTAGGTCCTCCTGTACGAGATGCCTTTGTGGCTATGTGGGTCCCTGGCACATATGTAGAGGTGGCCACACAGCTCCTCCTACACTGGTATCTCTGTCTCTACAGAATACAAGCAGGAAGGGCCTGCCTAGGACCATAAGCCAGAAGCAGCTGTAGCTTTGTTGATAGGAGGCTGCTCCAAAGGGTTGATGCACTGAATTGGCCGTGAGACTATAGAAGTTTCTCTGCTAACTTTTGGTCAAATCATGAATCCATCCAATGATGTGTTTGCAATATTAGCGAAGTAAAGAATTTTATCTTGTCCTTTACATCAAAACTGGAAGCTCTGTAATTTTAGCCCTTTCAGGCAGTGAGAGCCCAAACCCCACCAGATTCCTTTGTATTCATGATTACTAAAAGGTTTCATCCTTAAAACATTAGTATTATTGTACAACATAACAAAAAAATTAAAGATAATATTGTAAGCAAGCCTGGAATGGATTTGAGAAGGAAAAATAAGAGTAAGTTGGAATCGAGAAAGTTTTTAAGAATGTTTCTTCTGGATAATATGGTGGCAAAGGAATGCAAACATGATTACATGTTTCTCAAATTCCCTTGGAGCCTGGCTGGAAATAAACCAGAAATGTAATCAATAGAAATTAGATTATTTTGACCCCTCCTTTCAATGTACAAAGAGGCACCATGTTTGTGGTGTTGTTCTTTTATCAGTCAGAGGCAGAGCTGATGGTAGGTCTTTATTCATCTGAGCTTGATGCCTGAGTCTGTGGCTATGCAGTGGCAGGGGCCAGTGTCCCTGGCTCATATTACCCTTAGAGAACACTGGGATGCCCTTGGTTATGGGAGCATTGGAGGACCATATAGATGTCCAGGGGCTATGCTAATACTGCCAATGGGTCCTCACTGAGCCATTCCTCCCACACACAGCAAATTCCAGGAAATACCTAGACCTCTAAGTTTCCTTTTCTCTTGGGAAACCACCCAGTAGAAGTAGTTTGCTTCATGTTTCTGGAGGGTAGCTATCCCAGACAGACACCTGTGTGCTTAGATATTCTCTAGGGGCTGGTCCCATCTCTCACTAGTGGCAGCACAGTGAAGTTGATACTGGTGGCTTGTTTGTGGGTGAACCAGCCCCATGCCGTGATTGTAGGAGAACTGACCCTGCCATTCACCTTCTGTTGGGTGGCACTGGTGCAAAGATGATGCTCCCAACCATCACCTCTCTCTACTTCCAGCAGTTAGGAAAGCTGCCCATAGGGTCATGAGCTCTGGAGAGCTAGTTCTGCCCCTCACCAGCAGCAGAGCTTGGAAGAGCTGGCCCCGAACCTCTCTTGGATAGCACAGCAAAGCTGACCCTGCGGGGTTGGGGTAGAGTAGAGTTCAGAAGAGCTGGTCCTACCATTCTGCTGCTAGGAAGTGGTGCAGGTACAGGGGCGATGTCTCACCCCACTTGTTCCTCACCACCTTAGAGTCCTGGGGTCATGGAGAGCAGGTGAGCTGGCCCTGCCTCTCACTGGCTATGTGAGCACTCAGAAGGGCATTTCACCTGGGCAGTACAGTGGAGGTATCCCTGATGAGGAATGCACAAGTGAGCCAGCTCTGAGAGTGTGAGATTGGAAGAGCTGGCCCAGTCCCTCAAAGGCTGCAGCACTTGGGGGAGAGCGAGTCCTGAACCCTAACTGGGTAGCACAGAGCTGGCTCTAGAGGCAAGGATGTGGGTGAGCTAGCCCTGTAGGCATGAAAGCAGGAGAGCGGACCCTACCTCCGGCTGACGGCAGCATTGAGTAGCCTAACCAGAACAGTACTAGAGAGCTCACCCTGGTAGTTTGGATAAGGGAGAGCCAGCTCAGGTACCATCCCGGCTGAGATTCAGGGCTCTGAATTGGTCCACGCCAAAATCTATATCACCTGCTTACTGTTGGGACACGTGAAACAGTCCTGCTGCAGGATAGCCATGACACAGGGCAACAACAGGATAACCAGGAGGAGTCCTGGTTAGGACCCAGTGCTGACGGTGTCATAGAAGCCAGAAACCTCGAACTAGACCAACGGCACTTATTGATGGATGAACATTGCAAGTGAAGATGTGTGGACAGAGGGGTATACTGTGGGACACACTGTGACACACTACAGCTTCCAGAATGAGGTGTTTTCTATGCTTTGATTCTGTCATTCGTTTGCTTGCTTGTGCTTTATTTAGGGGGAGGGGGTTGCAAAGGCAAAGGGCAGATACGAGGGGACAGGGAGATGATCAGGACTGGGGTACATGATGTGAAACTCGCAAAGAATCAATAAAAAATGACAAAAATGATTATTTTAAAAATTTCACCCAAATGTTGGTGCAGCCTAAGTCTATTACATCAGAGCCTTCCAGCAAGTTCTTCCCCCACGAAACTGTTCTACTTTAATATTGTTCACATATTTGTTTCATTTACAGAATCAGCTAAATATGCCTTATTTTTCACACTTGCATGGAATTTATTTTATCTATATGAGTACACTGTAGCTGTTTCCAGACACACCAGAAGAGGACGTCAGATCCCTTTACAGATGGTTGTGAGCCACCAAGAGGTTGCTGGGAATTGAACTCAGGACCTTTAGAAGAACAGTCAGTGCTCTTAACCACTGAGCCATCTCTCCAGCCCCTTCTGAGATTTTTTAATAGGTTATTTTGTAGATTAAAAAAAAAATGATTTTCTGAGGTTATTTCTCAGGTACTCCTGAATACCCTGCTACCTAGTAGAAGAGTCTTCTTGAGCTCAAAATTAAAATTTTCCTGAATTTTAAAGGTCCCAAAACTTACAGTCATAGCTTTAAGTCTTTAAAAGTTAATGACCAGGTTAAGAGCACTGGATCTTCTTCCCAAGGACCCTGGTTCAATTCCCAGCACCCATATCAGACAGATCACAGGAAATCTGACACTTCTGGTGTCTGCAGACACATGTACTACATGCACATGCCCACACACATCTATGTGTAATTAAAACAAAGACTTAAAAGTTAACAGCCACTGGTAATTACATGGATGTTGTCTGTTTCTTAATCTTGTGCTTGCCCTTGGTGTGATAAATAATCAGACTCTGACGAAGCTAGAAGCTAGAGCAGGCTGGCCATGTGCATATCCTCTAGTAAAAGCATCATTTTTTAAAAAAGATTTATTTGTTTATTTTATATGAGTACACTGTAGCTGTCTTCAGACACACCAGAAGAAGGCATCAGATCTCATTACAGATGGTTGTGAGCCACTATGTGCTTGCTGGAAATTGAACTCAGGACCTCTTGAAGAGCAGCTAGTGCTCTTAACCAGTGAGCCATCTCTCCAGCCCCTAAAAGCATCATTTTTATTCCAGGCTTCTGGTGTGTAATTAGTAATGAGTGTTTCTCATGTCAGCGTGACATCTGAAACTAGGGCTGCATGGGGCCCTCTCTGCTGTCAGGAATGTAGAGATCTGTGCTGGAATTCACCACAGGCACACCCTAGCTCCTTATCTCCTCAGAGCACAGCCCCAGGCATGGCATGCGGCCCAGGAGGCTACAGAAAAATACCATGTGTCATATTGGCAACTTCACTCTGTCAAACAGAGTGCATTACAGAGACTTCTCTGCATTACAGAGACTCCCATTACAACTAAAAGCTGATAATGAGCCTGCCTATACTAACAGATGCTTTAAAGAATTTTATAATCTATGAAATATTAATCATTTGCTAAAATTCCTTACTATCCACATGATTACGCTATTATGAAACAACACTATCAAATACTTAAATGATGGATTTAAAAAATAAAGAGGGATATATGTACCCACTTAAATCCCCACATTCTAGTCTGCATTCACCTATGATGACTTTAATTTTTAAACTTTTTTTTCACTTTAAAGGATAATTCTTTTTCTGTTGCCCAAAAGCATTTTTCCAAAAGCATTTTCCAAAAGGAGACACAAATTAAAGTATATGAAATGAAAAGATCTAGAAACTAACTAGTGGAAAGGGCCCAATGCTCTTCTAACATCAAGGTAAGGCAATGCTTATGTCTATCTAGAAAAAGAACAGGATCCCAGATGGCTTCTGCTCTGATGCATCCACCCAGGACACCATCCAGAGACCACCAGCCGAAGGAAATCCTTGAAGGTAGACAACAAACCCATCAAGAGGAGAAATACCAGGAGTAAGCTGATAACTTGGGGAGAAAGACACAGACACGTTAACTCATCAAGCTGAGACTCGGGAGGAAATACAAGGGCACTATACTACTGACCCTAAAAGTGGTGCTGTCATGTCGACAGACTGTGTTGCACGTTAATTCTCAGCTTGTCAATGAAGAATCCAAATGCTTTTTTGTCAGGGAGAATGAATGGCATGCCTCTAATAGGAGACACTGTGATATTTTGCCATTCTAAAGATTGTTCTTAGGTCTTTGTATTGCCAGTGTCAGGAAAGAGAAGTCTCTATGACATTCTAAGACATTCTAAGACAACCTGTATGATTAATAAAACTAGTAACACTACAGCCAAAAAAAAAAAAA
>NW_022196896.1:52799670-52799982 GCF_008632895.1 Mastomys coucha | reverse complement strand
AAAAAAAAAAAAAAAGAATGCTAGCAGAAATCAGTCAAGAGGGGGATGAATTGAAGACCACAGTTTTTCAAAATAAGGCCACTGTAGATTATTTTTCCTTCAAACATGTCTTGGCTGTGAACAATTGCCTAGCATGTCAAAGCTTTGATGGTCCAATTAATTTGCATAAAGAGATAGACAAAACAAATCTCTCCAGTGACCTTGAAATGGCTGTCGTGGTGAAGGTGGCTTTCCCCTTTCCATGGCCCTCTGTTTCCTATTACAAGTCTCTTTGCTTGTCTAGATTAATTAGACTGGCCATGGAGGCAATGC
>NW_022196896.1:52796012-52799660 GCF_008632895.1 Mastomys coucha | reverse complement strand
AAGAGATCCTTAAATTCATAGCTAAGCCCTAAGGGACCCAGGAATGTTAAATATGCAAGGCTAGCGCTTCTATGGAAGAGAAATATAACCTGTTTTCTACCCAGAAAGCCAGGAATGAAGGTGGCTAATAATCCAGGTCACCCTGCCATATTGGTAAGGCCAGGCTATATCTACCTCTCTCAAGTTCCCACAAGCAGGACTGGAGGTGGCTAATAGTCTAGGTGATTGATATCCATGCCAAGCCCACATCAGGCCCCTGACCCCTGACATACCCTAATGAGAGCACATGTAGCCTATCTTTAGAACCCATCTGCACGGAAGAAGTGAGATGTGCCTTTGAGAAGAGTTTCCATTTGATTATGTCACCTTGTGAATATGAGATTGTGTTACACCAGGAAATTTTTTTCTAAATTGTTCTGTACTTAAACTATGCCTAAAATAAACGACTTGAGGTCAGGCTCTCCAAATCTGAACCAACACCAGCTACTGAGTCCTATTAAACACAGCTACTTTCTTATCTCCTAAGGATTGGTACTGTGCTGGTCTTGGTGGTGGCAGAGATCCCTGCAGGAAAAGCAGAAAAATAAAGTAACTTATTATAGAATTCAAGATTTATTGATAGTTCTTAATTTTTTTTCTTCCATTGAAATTATATAAAGCAGTGGATTTAAAGCCTGCTTAAATTAGGTCACCTTTCTTTTATAGTTTCAATGTTCATTTTTTTTTTCTGTAATAGTGGATTTTTTGATCTCAATTAATCCAATATAGATAATCCTCCTGAGCATACCCCAAAGCTAACGTGATCTAGATATTCCCCAGGAATATCCCTCCTATGGAATATAGGAAGTTTCCCTCCTATGTCTCCTAGCTAATTTGGGGTCCTCTCTGTCTGTCTGTCTGTCTGTCTGTCTGTCTGTCTGTCTGTCTCTCTCTCTCTCTCTCTCTCTCTCTCTCTCTCTCTCTCTCATATTTTGAGACAGGGTTTCTCTGTGTAGCCCCAGCTGTCCTGGAACTCACTCTGGAGACCAGGCTGGCCTCAAAACTCAGAAATCTGCCTGCCTCTGCCTCTCAAGTGCTGGGATTAAAGGCGTGCGCCACCACTGCACGGCTTTAGAGTTCTCTCAAATTGGCAATAGTAACCATGACATGGGTTTACTCACTTCTCCTCTGTCCAGTTTTATGTTTCCCCAACATTCTCACTTTTTTTCCCATCTTTAATTTTATTTTTGAACATTTGAAACATTGTTATTTCTAAAGCACAAATGATAGTGATCTATTCAAATGTAAGTTTGGTAAACACAGTTCACAATTAGGAACACCCCTTTCCACATGGGATGGGCCCCCCTCCCCATGGGAGTAAACCTGTGGAGAAAGCAAAGCTAGCAGGGTGATTGCTGGAGCCGCATTCAGGGGCAGGAATTACTTGTGAGTCCCTGTGCGATTCGCAGATAGCATGTCCCATGTAAAGCTTCCCACAAAACATGGACCATTAGAGAGATACAGTATAGACACAGTAAAGAAGTGCTGCTTAATAACTCAACAGAGCCAGGCGGTGGTGGCACACTCCTTTAATCCCAACACTTGGGAGGCAGAGGCAGATGGATTTCTGAGTTCGAGGCCAGCCTGGTCTACAGAGTGAGTTCCAGGACAGCCAGGGCTATATAGGAAAACCCTGTCTCGAAAAACCAAAAAAAATAAAAATAAAAATAAAAATAACTCAACAGAGACACTAACCCATGAAGGGTTACTTCACCTCACTTAACAGTCACTTATTGAAATAAACACTTTATTGTCAGGCTATTTGCAGTCAGTAATTTCACCCCCATTTTATGCCAAAGGTTACTGTTTTCCTCGTTTCTATTTTCTACCCAATTTAATAGTTGCATGAAACAGGTTTAATAATAAATCGCAAGATATTATTTCTTTATTAGTTCTTTTATCTCTCTACAGGGGGATGTATCTTTTCCTTTTCACCTGCTTCTTACCAATCTTTCCAAGAGTATAAAACAGAGTTTAGTAACAATAAAGACATTACACAGAAGATGGGACACACCTTTAATCTGAACACTCCAGGCAGTTCGAAGCCAGCCTGATCTATGCCAGCCAAAACCACATGATTAAGACTCTGGTCTTTAAAAAGGAAAAAAGAAGAAGAAGGAGAAGAAGAAGAAGAAGAAGAAGAAGAAGAAGAAGAAGAAGAAGAAGAAGAAGAAGAAGAAGAAGAAGAAGAAGGAGTTTTGTAGAATGAATACTACCCACCTCAATGGTTTATGTCCTGGATGAAAGACACACACAGCCTTTATATTTTAATATGCCTTAAGCAGCACACTGACTAGCTGGGCAACTGCCTACCCTCTGTGCTGTTAGAATCTACTTCCTACCAATAACTCCGAGTTACTACTTATTAATTTCTATGTTCGGTCTCAGCTGCGCTTGAACCACTTGAGCAGCCCTCTGAGCCGAGCAGCCCTCTGATCATCTTTCTCTTAGCCCCTTTACAGGGCAGCTCTTCTCCCTCCTGCATGTTCTTCTTCCTAGGCCTCTTGGCTTTCTCCTTTCTACTCCTTCCTAGTCAAGCCCAGGAAACCACTACTCTCGCTCTTCTCCTCTGCTATTGGATGCTGGCATCTTCATTTACCAATTAGAATTAACTGGAGGCAGGTTCCCAGAAGCTAAGTGAAGACTCCAGATCTTAGGGGGCCAGCACTTCACATCACAATACCAGCAAAGGACAAAAAAAAAAAAAAACCTCAACAAAGTTGGCTGCGACAAGTTCAGGGAAACTTCACTGGGACACAACTTGTGAGTTACCAAAGTGAGACACCGTTGGACTCTAAGTTTAATGTGCACAACGTGACAAACACTTAGACAAACAAAGCAGGTTTCCGTGGAAGGAAACGGTTTTCAGAGCACAGGAAAAGGGTAGACTGGTTCTGCGTTCTACTGATTGGAACAGTTTCAATAAAGGATTCCGGTTAGGAAAACATAATCAAGAAGGAGATGAAAAGGGACCATGGGCAGAAAGAACTTCAATGGTGGGGAGGGGAGGGGAAAAAAGTCACACAAAGGGGGGGGCAAGGTAATAGTCTGAAAATAGCCCACCACGTGAAAGAGCATGTGACCTTGGGTTATGTTCTTGGATGGAGCGGGGATCATAGGATGGGGCTGGCAGTGAAACGTGGCAGTAGAGCATCTGTCTTGACTGCAGAAGGCTGTAGGTTCAACCCCCAGCACCAGGAGAAAGTAAAAAAAAAAAAAAGAACAGAAAAGAAGGAAAGAAAAAAGTAAAGCCTAGGGCCTCATGTCTTTAATTCTAGCTTTCCAGAGGCAGAGGTAGGAGAACCACTGTGAATTCAAGGCCTGGCTATTCTACAAAGCAAGTTCCAACCAAGCCAGGGCTAAAGAGTGAGACCTTATCTCCAAGAACAAAGCAAGACAAAAGAAGTCAGAGAGAGTTGTGTTGTGGGCTAAGTTAGCTAAAATCATGTTCTGGCAAACAGAGTAAGAATGGGGTATTGGCAGACGAGATGGTTCACTCTGGAAGGTGCTTGCTATGTAAGGATGATTTAGATCCCCAGTACCCAGGTGTACTGGCTGGTTTTGTGTGTCAACTTGACACAGGCTGGAGTTATCACAGAGAAGGGAGCT
>NW_022196896.1:52789849-52795802 GCF_008632895.1 Mastomys coucha | reverse complement strand
AGTTCCAGTCCTGACTTCCTTGGTGATATACAGCAATATGGAAGTAAGCCGAATAAACCCTTTCCTCCACAACTTGCTTCTTGGTTGTGATGTTTGTGCAGGAATAGAAACCCTGACTAAGACACCAGGTAAAAAGCCAAGTGTGCTTCAGTTCTATAGCCCCAGGTTGCTGGGTGGGGTAGAGGTAGGCATATCCCTGTAGTTCCCTGGCCAGCCAGAGTAGTGCAACTGAGGAGCTCGGGTTTCAGTGGGAGCTGCAGACCTCAAAAAATAAGGTAGAAAGGAAGACATTTAATTTCAGCCTCTGGCCTCTGCACACATGCACACACACTTACATGTATACACATACACTGCACATACAAATAATAAGAAATAAAAGTTAGCCAGGCAGTGGTGGTGCACGCCTTTAATCCCAGCACTTGGGAGGCAGAGGCAGGTAGATTTCTGAGTTCGAGGCCAGTCTGGTCTACAGAGTGAGTTCCAGGACAGCCAGGGCTACACAGAGAAACCCTTTCTTGAAAAACAAAAACAAACAAACAAAAACAAACAAACAAACAAAAAGAAAGAAATAAAATTAAAGGTCTAATAAATATATAAATATTTATATAAATATATTTATATTTATTAAATAAATAAGATAATCTAATAAGATATGCTTTCTTAAAAAATAATTTCCCTATTATTGTAGGCATCTATTAGGATCCTCCAAGGAGCACCTAGGACCACATGTAGAGAAGAGTGTGTGCTAGATCCTAATAATACAGGAGCCACTAACCACAAGGGGCAAAAAGCCTTTGAAATATGAATAGTCTGATCTTGAAACTAAGTTACTTTAAATAATTACAATTTAAAACTAAATGGTCCTACAGAGGCAGTGACTTACCTTATTGGAGAATTCAACAGTAGAGACAACAAAAAAATCTGTGTATTGGATTAGAACTTAGAATATACTACTCTAAGAATTCTTTAAAATTAAGAAAAAAAAATTTTTTAGTTATTTTAAAATAACGATTTTATATTTTAATTAATTTAGGGTTGTAATAATTGGAGATACATCTAGTAACTTGCTGGAGAACAATAATAATAATAATCTACTTAATTATTTACATATTCATATATGAGGCAGTCAGAATCAAATGACAGTGGGTGATGAGACACAGGACCTATCTGTGCTAGGCTCTGCTGTCCTTGGTATATTGATTGCTTCTTCATACTCCTTTCTTTATACCACTGTATGGCTGCTGCAGGCTGGAGCTGGAGTCACCACTTAGTATGTTGGAAAGTTTCAGGGTGGAAAAAAAGCATAGAGATGGCCAGGACTTACTTCCAAACATCTCCTTATGGCTCATTAGGTAAGGGGAGCTGCATGATTACCTCATAACCCAGAAGATGAGGAGAAAATGGCTAAGGCTTGGGTTGACAAACGGGAATGCCTCTCAGTGACCTTCCTGATGCTCCCTTAACCTCTCAGGAACTCCACAAAGCCATCTATCCATCCACTGATCCCTGCTCGGCTGTTAATAAACAGATTTGTGATGAGGGAGCTAGATGGTTCCATTTCCCAAAACTCCTCAAGTTTGTTAGGGGGGACTCCAGTCTCATCATTAGCTAGTGGTGACTTCAGAAGTTGCATCTTTGTTGTAATATCCTAGTATTAGTATAGGTTTATAGTGAGGGACACAGAGGTGACGGTGGTGATCCAGCATGGTTAGGGGGAAGCTGTCCTGAGACAAGTAGAGCTACGGGGCTCGAGTCTTCCCTCCAACAGTCTATGTGAAAAACTTTCCAACATACTAAGCAGTGAAGGTCCGCATCATCTGTCTGGCTTGATAGTGAGCACGTGACTGCGTTTCCTCTCCGTATTCCCAGTCCATCGGTATCCTGTCCTGCCAGCTTGGAGTAACTCTGGAGAGTCAGCGCTTTTCTCTCCTGCTGTGCTGGAGCTGTTAGACTTGTGGGCCCCAGCAACTCTTACTCAGAGTGCCACACCTTTGTCTCTGCAGCCATATATCTCTCCTCATCCGATGGAGGTAACAGGCAGTTGTAAACCCTAAGTTTTCTGCAGTTTCTAGGGATGATTTGTCTAGCTTCATTGGAAAAGCCTTCCGGGTGGGCTTTAACTGTTTCCAGTTAAAGTCTTTGCAGTTCCGAGGGTGGAACCCAGAGCTATATACACACAGAACAAGCACTCTTACCATTGCCTACCTTGGAATTTTATCTTCCCAAATTCTCTTTTTTTCTCATTATTGCTTTATTTTTTTGTTTTCATTAATTAATTTATTTAGTCACGTTACAAACCGATCTTAGCTTCTCAACCCCTACCCCTACCCCTCTACCCCTTCATCTCTAAGAAAGAGAGTCTCGGCAAGACTTGGAACATCCTCTCCCAATGAGGCCAAACAAGACAGCCCAGTTAGGGGAATAGGATCTACAGTCAAGCAACAGTCAGAGATAGCTCCCGCTCCAATTGTTGGGGGACTCGCATGAAGACCAAGCTGCCTACCTGTTACATATATGGTGTGTGTGTGTGTGTGTGTGTGTCCATGCTTGCTCCTTGGTTGGTGGTTCAGTCTCTAGGAGCCCCCAAGTGTCCAGGTAAGTTGATTCTGTTCATCTTCCTGTGGAGTTCCTATCCCTTCCAGGTTCCTCAACCCTTCCCCCAACTCTTCCCCAGGACTCTCCAAGCTCTGTTAAATGTTTGGCTGTGGATCTCTGCATTTGTTTCAGGCAGCCTCTCAGAGGACAGAGTTCCTAACTGGCCACTGTGTGATGCTTTAAAGGTGAAGGCCAAAATACTGAAATTGCTGGGCAGTGGTGGCACACGCCTTTAATCCCAGCTCTTGGGAGGCAGAGGCAGGCAGATTTCTTAGTTCAGAGTCCAACCTGTTTTTCAGAGTGAGTTCCAGGACAGCCAGGGCTACACAGAGAAAACCTGTCTCGGAAAAAACAAACAAACAACAAATAAACAAACAAACAAGACACAAAATACTGACATTGCTAGAGCACTAGACATCTTTCTGAGGAAAGCTCATCAAGTAGAGCTGACCCAGGAAAGGACTGTGTGTGTTATGGGTGGAAAGACTGGAGGACAGAGCTACCTAAGCTCTTGGGTGACCACATGATTCCAGTACAAGGCCCAGATTTTGGATGCAGAACTTTTGAGTTCAGGGTTTTCCCTCCTGGGTTCTGTTTGCTTTGGTCTAATATTTCTTTGCACTGTTCATACTTCCCTTTGCAGATGCAGTATTTTCTCTGTGCTGTTGTGTATTAAAAGTACAGAATTTTTTAAAAAAAGAAATACGGGCTCACATTACTTAAGATGATCTGAGTCACTGGCTCTTTGGACCCTGGGAACCCCCTCGGGTCCAGGTTCAAAGAGACTTTGAACATTTGAACACTATTGTGGCTGTTTAAAACTACAAGGACTTTTAGAGGTGAACTAAATTAACTTTGCATTATGAGATAAAAGTGAGACTTTAATTCTTGCTTTTTATAGAAAATACAGAAGTGCAGAAACATATAAAGGATCATCCATATTTCCAATTCAGAGATCAGTTGATGCATTCGCTCTGCTAATGACACTTTCTACACCGCTGAGATCCATCACCAAAGTGGGTGTGTTACTGGTTGCAGGAAACCATGTGCCCTGGAGAATCATGGGGTCTCTAAGTAAGAGGGAGTTAGAATATGTGCAAAAATTCACACCTTGGTTGAAAATGTTCTAAGAGAGAATTGAAGGAAAAAGGAAAGGGGGTTTGGTCCATGTTGGCTACTGTCAAAAAGCAAGCAGGATAGTTCTGTAATTGAATAGCTATAGTATTTTTTGTTCAAAGGAGTGACAGGCTAGAGTGGTAATAGAATTGTAATCTGGAAAGAGTAAGACCTCATGTCATGACACTCAAGAAAACATTTGGTATTTTAGGGGTCATACATTAACTCTGTTCTGGTCCTGTAGCACACACTCTTCCTTCTTCCTTCCCTCCCTGTCTTCCCCTTCTCTCTTCTTCCTCTTTCTTCCTCTTCCTTTATGGTGGTAGTGATAAGACCCAGGGACTCATGCAAGCTAACCAAACTCTCTACCAGGAAGCTCTAGTACAGTCCACCTTTGTCTGCTCTTGGGCAAGATTATGAAGGGTCTGGATTCATTTCATCTTACCATTATCTCAGAGTAACTTAGTCTCGGGCACAGTCACTCCATGTCATGCCAGCTCTGAAGACCAAGGACTATAGTTGCACGCACGTGTGTGTGTGTGTGTGTGTGTGTGTGTGTGTGTGTGTTTCTTCTCCCATTCAAGTATTCTTTCAATAAATAGTTAATAATCAGCTATTTATTCAATAGCTGCCTTTTCTTTTTCCGTTTTTACGTGTGTGGTAGACATGTGTGTTTAGCATGTGCATGGGTGCTCTTCCATCTTATTCACGGAGGCTAGGTCTTTCAGTTAAGTCACGATATGGCCAGTCTTGTTATGGCCAGCTTTCTTGGGTGATTCCCTGTCTCTACATTGTGAGGCTAGAATTACAGGCTGGCTGACACACCTACCCAGCATTTATGTGGGTTCTAGGGATCCAAAATCCAACCCTAAGCTTCTGATCCTCCTGTCTCCACCCACTGAATGCTGGGATTACAGGGTGCCACCATGCCCAGTTTTTAATAACTGTTATTTAGCAACTATTTATAACAGAGAAATAGGTCAGAATGTAGGAAGAGAAAACACTCTCTGTGTGTTGCCAGGGATTATGTTCAACTGTGAGGATAAATAAGCTTATTGGGAAGGACAAAATGCATGCTTTTCCTCTGTTCTTACAATGGTCAACCAGGGAGACTTCCGTGCCCTCAAAGGGAAAGGGTTCCCTCACCAGGAAGCAGGCACTTCTGCCTCTCACAGCAGCTGGGAGTCTTTAATCCTTCTCAGTTCTGATGCTGGCTAGTTGGAGATAGTGTCAGATCCCAAGACTGCTCCCCACACACCTCCGAGGCCAATCAGAAGCCTACATTGTTTTGCTGTGTTGATGTCATACCACCTATAAATCGGGATCCCCCACAACCCTCTCATTTGGTTTGATGGATGTGATGGTTTGGTTTACATTTCAGCTTACTGCATATTAGAATCACATGGGTAGAGAGCCTTACTTGAGGAATTTGGTTGTCTTAGTTGATAGAAAGGGGCTCAACCCACTGTGGGTAGTACCAATCCCTAAGCCATGCACCTGGACTACATGTACAAAGTAGATGAAAGCAAGGAAGCCAGCCAGTATGCATCATTTCCCCATGATTTCTCTGTCAGTTCCTGTTCTCAGCCTGGAGTTCCTGCATTGTTTCCCCTTGGTGATGGACTTTTAAGCCCGAAACAAACAAACACACCACAACAAGCCAAAATCAAACAAAAACCAAAACCCTTTCTCTTCCAACTTGCTTTTGGTTAAAATCCTTTCTTGCAGCCACAGAGAAGCCATCTAGGACAGGTAAGTGCTTGAGTCTCTCATAAAACTCTTAGGAACATCTATGCTTCCTGGCTCATTATAATGGCTATCCGGGATCCTAGGCACAGGGACATACTTGGGAAGCTACATGGAACTCCCCCAGTGCTCAGCTGGCTTTTATGGGGGCTTCAGTGCATAGGCAAGATGGAATCGTGGACAACTCTGTATAGATGTGATTACAAAAGAAGGCAGTGAGTTAACACTAGTTGAGCATATTGCTAACTGTTGGGGGACCTCTGTGAGGCCTGTTTTAACATTCTTCCTGGCCTCTGAGCTACATTCCTTCCTGCAGAATATGCTGCAGGACCATCTGGAATGGCATAGGTAGACCAGGAGTTTCCTTCCTTCCTTTCTTTCTTCCTTCCTTCCTTCCTCCCTCCCTCTCCTTTTCCCTCCCTCTCTCCCTTCCTCCCTCCCTCTCCTTTTCCCTCTCTCTCTCCCTTCCTCCCTCCCTCCCTCCCTCTCCTTTTCC
>NW_022196896.1:52789231-52789679 GCF_008632895.1 Mastomys coucha | reverse complement strand
CTCCCTCCCTCCCTCCCTCTCCTTTTCCCTCCCTCTCTCCCTTCCTCCCTTCCTCCCTCCCTCCTTCTCCTTTTCCCTCCCTCTTTCCCTCCTTCCCTTCCTTTCTCCCTTCCTTGCTTTCTTCTTCCCATCCTTCCCATCCTTCCTATCCTTCCTCCCTTCCTTCCTTCCTCCCTCTCCTTTTCCTTCCCTCTCTCCCTTCTTCTCTTCCTCTCTCCCTTGCTTCCTTGCTTGCTTGCTTGCTTCCTTCCTTCCTTCCTTCCTCCTGTTCTATGAACCAGAGACTTTTTTGATCTTTAGCTTAATAACCAAATTGTTTTGGCAAAGGCTCAGGGAATTGTTTTATGGTCATCAGCAAGATTGCAAGGTACTGCCGGGCAGTAGTGGCACACGCCTTTAATCCCAGCATTTGGGAGGCAGAGGCAGGTGGATTTCTGAGTTCGAGGCC
>NW_022196896.1:52779506-52789073 GCF_008632895.1 Mastomys coucha | reverse complement strand
AAAAAAAAAAAAAAAAAAAAAAAGATTGCAAGGTACTTGATTAGTGTGTATGACTCATCTTTTATATTTTAATTTATTTTATTTGTATGAGTGTTTTGCCTGCATGTGCATATGTGAACCATGTGCCAGTAGAGGCCAGAAGAAGGCACTGGATCCCTGGAACTGGGATGTGGACGGTTATGAGCTGCCATGTAGGTTCTGGAGACTGAAAAGGGGTCTTCTGCAAGAACAACAAGTACTCTTAACCACTGGACCATCTCTGGAAACTCTCTATGACTATCTTGGACAAGAGAAAGTCTATAGTTTCTTGGGTGGTAGGGAATCAAGGCTATCAGGAACTACTGAAGAAAATGAGAACAATGAAATACCTATGACAACATATCTCAAGATCACAACAAACAGGCCTGTGCACATATAAAACAAAATTAGGTGTGGTAACACAAATGCTATGGTGAACAATAACGGGTAGAGATAATTTGCAGTGCCATGGGCTTTATTTTTGAAAGGGGTCACTTTTGAAGTGACTGAAGGTGGATGGCATGAGAGAAAAAGCACAAAAGGTCAGAGGGAAAAGAGACCTATGCAGAGTCGGGCATTGAGAAGCAACTGGGATAAGGGGAGCGTCGAGCAGGCTGGGGTGATGTAACGCTGTGTTAAGGGGTCTTCGCGAGGAGGTTAGGTCCAAGGAAGGGGTGGAGGGGTCAAAGTCGGGTCACGTAGGTCTTGCAAATGATGGTAAAGTGTATGGATACTATCCAAAATGTGATGCCGGTCCCTGGAAGATTTAGATCAGGAAATAAGAATCATCTTGTGCACATGAGTATGTGCATGCGACACATAGTTTTATTGTGGTACAATAGGCATACAAAGAATTGTGTGTATTTTGAACAGTCACTCTAGCTGATAGAGAGGGCATGTCCGTGGGAAAGCATCAAGGAAGAGGTGTGATAAAAATCTGGGAGACTGGTTAAAATTTAACTGTGTGGATGAGAGGTAGCTCAGTGGCAGAACATATGCTGAGTGTGCACCAGGTCGCAGGCATGATCCCAGCACACACGACCCATTACCCTCATTAGTCCAGGTGAGAAAGAATGCACCGTCACTGTGGCACCCTCTATCTCGTCAGGGAGCTGGACAAAACCACAACCAGAGTAAGGATCAGGAAGGAAAAAGGTGATCGAAAGACCTGGGTCAGGAGCACAGGGCAGAACAAAGGTCCTTTCTGCTAAGTGGAAGGGATGGTAGAGAACGTGTGAAGGATGCCAGCAAGTGAGGAGCTACAGCTTGTGAGTGCATTCGGGGTTCCTAATTAAACTGAGTTAATTTCCTTAGGAGAATTCTACTTGTCACAAAGAAGCAAGACATCTGCTGGGAGCGGGAGCGAAGGGAGAGACTATGCTGAAGGCGCAAAGAAAGAGGCAAAAGTGTGAAAAACTGTCACCATGAAAAGTGGGAGAATGGTATTGCCGCACCTTTAGATCTGGATCAGCGTCTTTCCAAAAATTGTGCTTTGGATAAAATGCCGTGATTCCATTGTGCGAGTCGGAGTTCCAGCTTTCTAGCCTTGAGTCCTCCTCTCTCAACCTTCATCACCGCTGCCAGCTCCCAGTGAGACCTAAACCTTATCACATGACCACATGAACGTCCCTCATAAATTCATCGGTAGGCCCTGGACTTTGACAAATGCCTCCTCCATCTCTATAGCTTATCCATTCTTACATCCTGTTGAGGTTTGGTCTTTTGCCATGTATCATAATGCTAAATACTAGTCCCCCCCCCCCCAAGGCTGGGTTGCCTCCAAGGAGAAGAGAATCTGCATGTAGACCCAAGTGACACTATGTAACCTTGCCACTCTCCCTGCCCCCAAGTTATCCCTGAGCATGCGCAATTGGTTCTCTCCTTCTGCCATATGGGTCGTGGGATCCAAGTTAGTCATCAGGCTTGGTAGCAAGCACTTTTACTGATGAGCTATCTAGTTTAACCTTATACTTAAAAAAAAAAAAAAAGCCATTTAAGGGACTGGGAAGATAGCTTAGCAGTGAAGATGTAGTGGACCTTAATTTGGTTCCCAGCATCAACGTCTGGTGTCTCACAAATGCCTGTGGCTCTGGGAGATCTGATCTCCTTGGGCATCTGCATGTGGCACACCACACACACACACACATGCACATGCACACACTAATAATAATAATAATAATAATAATAATAATAAATTACAAATAAACTGTTTTTATGAGACAGGATCTTACAATGCAGCCCTGGCTGTCCTGGAACTTGCTATGTAGACCAGGCTGGCCTTGAACTCAGAGACCCATCCACCTCTGCTTCCCGAGTGTTAGGATTAAGGATGTGTTAAATTACACTTGTTCTTGCTCCCCCCAACTCCCGCCCTTTTCCTTCAACCCTGTTGTATCAAACTTACCTTGACAATATCCCACTGAAATTACATATTGCAAAATCTGCTTGCTTTCTGCCCTGTTTAATCTGTCTGTTAGTGTTTCATTTTTTAAACCCAATTCTTCCCTAGCTGCCATTGTAGCAATCCTCTTGTTTTCCTTCTTCCTCACTGGCTGCTCTTCTGAGAGTCAGATGCTCAGGCCTGGGACTCCCCTCTTCCTTCTGTACTCACTCCTTAGTGGTCTGGTTCAGCTTCTCTGCATTCGGTGTCATATGCCTGTGTATGGCCTCCAGTTTTGTCCCCTGAACTCCAGGCTTATTCATAACGTTCTACCCAAGAGCCTTATTCAACCCTCACCTCAAATCTTCTCTGTTCCAGACTGTGATGGTTCGAATATGCTTGGCCCTGGGAGTAGCACCGGTAGGAGGTGTGGCTTTGTTGGAGGAAGTGTGTCACTGTGGGGTTGGGCTTTAAGACCCTCAGCCTAGCTGCCTGGAAGCCAATCTTCTTCTGTCTGCCTTTGGATGAAGATGGAGAACTCTCAGCTTCTCCAGCTCCACGTCTGCCTGGATGCTGCCAAGCTCCTGCCTTGATGATAATGGACTGAACCTCTGAACCTGTAAGCCAGCCCCAGTTAAATGTTGTCCCTATTAAGAGTTGCCTTGGTTGTGGTGTCTGTTCACAGCAGTAAAACCCTAACTAAGACACAGACTAACATTATGTCTGGCCTTCCAACCTGTCTTAGTCAGGATTTCTATTCCTGCACAAAACATCATGACCAAGAAGCAAGTTGGGGAGGAAAGGGTTTATTCGGTTTACTTCCACATTGCTGTTGCTCACCAGAGGAAGTCAGGACTGGAACTCAAGCAGGTCAGGAAGCAGGAGCTGATACAGAGGCCATGGAGAGATGTTCCTTACTGGCTTGCTTCCCCTGGCTTGCTCAGCCTGCTCTTATAGAACACAAGACTTCCAGCCCAGGGATGGCACCACCCACAAGGGGCCCTACCCCCTTGATCACTAATTGAGAAAATGCCCCACAGCTGGGTCTCATGGAGGCACTTTCCCAACTGAAGCTCCCTTCTCTGTGATAACTCCAGCCTGTGTCAAGACACATAAAACCAGCCAGTACACAACCCCATACCAGTCAACATTCCCTAATTCAAGATTAAAGGCAACTTCAGCTTCCAGATTTCAAAATTAATGGTTGTCTTGACTCCTCCCTGTCTCACAACCCACATCCAGTCCAGTAGAAAATCTTCCCATCTCTGACTATTGTGGGCCACCTCAAATCTTCCCTAATGGCTCCAAAGATCAATGCCTTGCACCTTGTGCATCAGTGCTTTGTACCACACCATTTTAGAAGCCTTGAGCACATTTTAAGAGAAGAGGAAGAGAATACGGGAAGCTTTCTAAGTAAAAGAACACACAATCATGGAAGAGTAAAATGATATATTGAAAGCCAGCCGGGAGTTTCATATAATGAGGGTGAGGACATAGGAGATTCAACTTAAGAAATACACAAGGGGATATTTGGTCTGGGGGTAGTGTATGTTTTATTTTGTAGATAATCAGAAGTTGCCGGGCGGTGGTGGCGCATTGAGAAGCTTGGGAAAAATCATCTTTATGCTAAGATGGAAGATAAGCTACATGAAGAACATACCTGGAGCCAGGGACCAGCCACAGGAAAAGCATCTGTTGGGCTAGTGAGGCAGCTCAGTGGTAAACGGGCTTGCCACTAATCTATGACCTGCGTGCCGTCGTCCTTGGATTTCACATGTGATAGAATCTTCTGACATGGGTGTACTTAGGTGGTGATTCCAAGACATGAGGATAGAAGATAGGAGTAACAGATACCGAGAAGAGATGATACATTTAAGTTGGGCAGAATGAGGTATGCGTATCAGGAGTTAGTAGAAAATATGTCTAAGGAGAGACTATTGTTAGTCTGGTGTGTTGGAGACTCTGAAATGAAGATTATTAGTTCAGGAGTTGCTTGGATGTGTAGCTCTGTCTATTCAGCACTGGGCTGCTCCAGGGTTGTATTCTAGGTAGGAAAAGCATTAGGTATAATATTAGGTATGTGAGAGAAAGCAGAGGCCATGAGCTGTCAGAATGGTTTGTGTCCTAGCTAGTTTTATGTCAACTTGACCCAAGTGAGAGGCATCTGAGAAGAGAGAACCTCAATTCAGAAAATGCCCCCACCAGTTTGGCCTGTGACAAATTTTCTTGATTAATGATTGATGTGGAAGATCCCAGTTTACTATGGATGGTGGTGGACCTCAGTGCTATAAGAAAGCAGGATGAGCAAGACACAAGGAGCAAGCCAGTAAGGAGCCTGCATTCCTCCATGGCTTCTGCTTCAGTTCCTGCCTCCAGGTTCTGCTCTGCTTGAGTTCCTGCCCAGACTTCCCTCAGAGATGGGCTACAAGCTGTAGAATAAAATACACCCATAGCTCCCCAAATTATTTTTGGTCATGCTGTTTTATCCCAGCAATAGAAAATCTAGCCAAGAGTTGGTCAAATGAAAACCAAAAGAGGGTGGTATCTCAGAATGCAAGGGAGGGGATTTCAAGAGAAGAGAGTTATTATTAGTAAGATACAGATTGTTTTAGCATCTCAGGCTGCCATAACAAAATGCCTCAGACTTACTCATGCAAACAAATAAACAAAAAACCTGGAAACTTATTTTCTACAGTTAAAACAAGGTTTAAAAAATTACATTTATTTGTGTGTCTGTGTCCACATGTGTGTATCCTTGTGAGAATTGGTTTTCTCCTTCTATCATATCAGTCCCTGGGATGGAACTCAGGTTGTCAGACTTAATGGGAGCCCTCTCCCTATTCCTCTCACAGATTTAGAAACGTGTGTGTGTGTGTAGCATGTATATGTGTTCTGTGTAGTGTGTCTGTAGTATGTGTGAGCATGTATGTATTTCTCTGTGTGTATGTGTTCTGTGCAGCATATGTGTAGTGTATATGTGTGTGTGTCTGTGTGTGTATAGTATGCATGTGTGTACTATGTAGTGTGTCTATGTGTCTATGTAGTGTGTATATGAATGTGGGTGTATCTCTCTGTGTGTGCATTCTATGTTGTGTATGAATGTGTAGTGTGTCTGTGTAATGTCTGTGTTCTGTGTAGTGTGTAGTGTGTCTATGTAGTGTGTGTATGAGTGCATGCGTATCTTTTTTTTTTAAAAGATTTATTTATTATTGTAAATAATTACACTGTAGCTGTCTTCAGACACACCAGAAGAAGGTGTCAGATATCATTATGGGTGGTTGTGAGCCACCATGTGGTTGCTGGGATTTGAACTCAGGACCTTTGGAAGAGCAGTCAGTGCTCTTACCCGCTGAGCCACCTCACCAGCCCCGTGCATGCGTATCTTATCTCTGTGTGTGTGTCTTGTTTGATGGATGTCTGTGTAGTGTATATGTGTATTCTGTATAGTGTGTCTGTGGAGTCTGTGTATGAGTGTGTGTGTTCTGTGTAGTATATTTACATGTAGTGTGTCTGTGTAGTGTGTTTATGAGTGTATGTATATCTCTATCTGTGTGTGTTCTGTGTAGTGTATGTATATGTAGTGTGTATATGTATGTGTCTCTGTGTGTTTGTGTGTGTCCGTGTAGTATGTGTATATGTTCTGTGTAGTGTTTGTGTGTGTGTGTATGTGTGTGTGTGTGTGTGTGTATGTGTGTGTGTGTGTGTGTAGAGGTCAGAGGATACCTAACAGGAGTCAGTTTTCTCCTTCCACCTTGTGGGTTCAGAGGATCAAGCATGGCAAAGTGCCTTCACCTGTTGAGCCATCTCACCAGCTCAGTTTACCAGTAGTTTATCTCAGTGCTTTGATAGCCAAAAATATATACTCTTGATATCAATCAACAGTTTCAATAAAAGTTAAATCAGCAGAAAGATCCATTTCAGAACTGAGTTGTTTAAAAATAGCTTGCAGTTTTGCATTTAAAAGGAACAAATGACATTATTTCCAGTCATCTTCATTAAAAATGAAGCTTCTAAAAGTGAACATTTCAGTAACTTAGTAAGTGAATTGGGAAGAAAGTGAGTCAGAAGGTTTTGTTTGAGAAATAGTCTCCTTCTGTCGCTAAGGAAGGCTGAGTGCTGGGGTAATAGATATGAGCTGTCGCCTCTGGCTCAAAAAAACCTTAAAGGTAATGCATATAGAAATAAAACGTTCTTTTATTAAAATCACAACTTAATTCAATTAATGAATAAGTTAAGATGTTTTTATTAAATAAAGTCAAAATAGCTTCAGGAAGTTCCTGAAACAGACTAGATTCACTAAACCCTTTGCTCCCCAACAGTAAATGGTAAAGACTGTTAGAGCCACTCTCAGACAAGTCCAGTCACCTGGAAGAAGCAAAGACCAGCTAAGCTGCCCAGAAGCAACAAGGACCAGCTGAACTGCTTGGAAGAGGCTCTGACCAACTGAATCCCCTAGAGAGGATCTTTCCAACCTGCCGAGCTGCCTGCAGGCTGTGCGGTATACTCCAGCCTTCCAGCTTTGGTGAGCTGCTCCTCACACTGGGGTAAGCTTTGGTGATTCAGCTGTCTTGTAAGTAACCCCTCAGCCATATTCCTGTAAATAACCCCAATAAAACTGGTATCTAGGCTTTAGTGGTATCCAGACTTTAGTCTGTAATAGCCCTCCTATCTGGGGTGAATATATGAGGATGTTGTGTCTCCCCAAGAAAAAATTATCACACAACAATGTTTTGTTTTATGTATCACTATTATTCCTAAGGTAAGTAGTGAAATAGTTAAAAAGGAAAGTTTATTTATGGTATCATATATAACTGCACCCCCTTTTTTGCTTGTCTTTAATACTCATGTGTTATCCATTTACCCCAGCACTGCAAATTACGTAGTTGGATATAGTGTATGAGAACTGAAGGAGATGAGCCTGATACAATGAAAAAATTCTGCATGTTGGCTTGAGGGAAACTTTAAAGAGTTAAATGGTACGTGGAGAATCTGAGAAATAACAGCACTTTGAGGATTTTAAGGTACCTTCAATATGATAACCTACACCAGCCCTTTTTATTAGTATATACTGTAAAGTGCATGATATGAGGGTCTCACTCTGTGTTCTATTGCTGGGAAGAGGCACCATGACCACGGTAACTCTTATGAAGGACAGCATTTAATTGGGGTTTGCTCACTGGTTCAGAGGTTCATTCCATGTGCCATGATGGGACACATTGGGCACACTGGAAGAAGTGGTGCTGAAGACGTAGCGGAGAGTTAGACATCTGGATTGGCAGGCATCACGAAGAGAGGCTGGGCCTGCCTGCCTTCAGCATTTGAAACCCAAAATTCCACCCCCCAATGGCACACTTCCCTCCATAAGACCACACCTCCTAATCCCTCTCAAGTAATGCCACTCCCTGATGACCAAGCATTCAAATCTATGAGCCTATGTGGCCATTCCCACTCAAACTGCCACAATGAGTAATTGCTATAAGCAATATTACAGAAGCAGAAGGATCTGAAGGTCAGACTATAAATACGGCCACATAATCCATGCTATAAAGAGTCTTCATCAGTTTTAGCCCAACACTAATACGATAGCTCATTTTGTGTCCCTGCCCAAGGTGACTCATCCACTGAGTCATTGTGGGCATTTAAGTTGTTTCTGTCTTGCAGTTTTAATATATATTGCATCAAGAGTCTCACTTGAATACCTTTCCAGTGGAAATATTTCTGAAGTCAAACTAAATGCAATGTTTTCAATTTGTCTGCCTAGATCTCTTTTTTTATACATACCAAAAAGGCTGATCCATTTCCAATGCAATTCCTAGGATCAGTGTATATAAACACTATTATTCACGGTCTGTGAAAGGTGAAAAGGACCCCGTGAAGCTGATCTCATGGCGGATTGCCTTTATGAACCTCATTTCCATTATCCAGCCTTCCAGTGGAAAATGTCTGATCATTTCTTAGTGAGGAAAGCTAGACAAAAGCTCAGACAGGCAGCTGAATGGATCGTCAGAGGAACTCCAGGTGGAAATAGGTTCAGGCTCTCTTACTGACATAATTGAGCTGTTTCTAGTCACCTGGAAACTCTTTAAATGTAAACAGGGCACTTGGGAGTCCATTTAGAAATTCCCAAGTGACCACTACAACCCGACATCTTTCTCTTGCCCTGTTTGATTCAGCACAAGCATTGGTGGCTGTTCCAGCCTCTTTATTTTGTGGTCAGCTGACTTGAAGGAGTTAATGCACTTTACAAAATGCCAACCTTATATTTGGAACTAATTTGCTCCCACGGCAGGATCTGGTTGATTAGAGCTTCAGCTATGTCTAAAGAAAATTCTATGTTAGCGGCATCACTGGGATGCATGCCGTCTCGCCAGGAGCCTGCGAGGAAACAGCTTGGTAGACTAAACTTACTCTCTGCCTTTTTCTTCCCAGGAACCTTCCACAAAACAGCTGGCCTTTTCTGAAATGAAGTTGACTAGCCATTTATGAGATTTAAGAAAGGATTAATTACTATTGTTGGCTGATTGGGAAGCGTTGCTAGTTTTATTTTTAAAAATCACATACAGAGAAGCATTCGTTTGGTGACTTGCTTGTAAAATTACTTTTCACTAACAATGGTTTTAGAAGATGACCATTGCACAGAAAAAAAGGCCTAGCTATTTTATTATTATTCATTTTTTAGAATGAGTCTATCCTAATCATGGTCACAAAACTACAGGATTTTGTGATTTTTTTCCAAGTGGAGGCAAGAGATGGTGACAACCTTGACCTGTAGCTTGTACAGGTATCCTTAGTAATTTTTCTAAGTGGAGTCTGAGGCTATTGTCCCTTCAGAAGCCTTCCCTTTAGGGTCAGAGATGACAAGAGATCACTGGAAATGACCACAGGGACCCCTTCCAACATCTCAGGCTCCATCCTGACTTGCAATTGGTCTTCTGACAAGAGGCCACATCTTTATCTTCAACAAAAGGACATTGTTTTCCATGTGTAAGGCAAAGGAAAATTGTTCCTATGGACTGCTATAAGGAAAAAACTTTAGAATGGGTAATTTATAAGCCAGAGAAATGCTTACACCTCTATAGATTAGAAAATTCAAAATGACGAGCCGGGCTGTGGTGGCACACGCTTTTAATCCCAGCACTTGGGAGGCAGAGGCAGGCAGATTTCTGAGT
>NW_022196896.1:52769940-52779496 GCF_008632895.1 Mastomys coucha | reverse complement strand
AAAAAAAAAAAAAAAAAAAAAGAAAATTCAAAATGAAAATGCCAACAGCTTTGGTGTCTAGACAGCCTCTGATCCTCATGTGTGGTGGCTTCTATGTGTCTTCAGCAGGCAGAAAGACTCTGTTCCTTTATGTTTCTTGTAGAAGGGCACAGTGTTCATGTCTTTTTTTTTTTGGTTTTTCGAGACAGGGTTTCTCTGTGTAGCCCTGGCTGTCTTGGAACTCACTCTGTAGACCAGGCTGGCCTTGAACTCAGAAATCCACCTGCCCCTGCCTCCCAAGTGCTCAGATTAAAGGCGTGCGCCACCATCCCCAGGCAGTGTTCATGTCTTAATCACTTATTCAAAGACTCTGGTGTGTGTGTGTGTGTGTGTGTGTGTGTGTGTGGCTGTAGGTCAGAGGACAGTCTTGGTTGTCATTCCTCAGGAGTTGTTTTTTAAGACAGTCTTTCATTTAGCTTAAAGCTAGCCAGCAAGCCCCAGGGAGCTGACAATCTTTGCCTCCCCAGCTCTGGGATTACAAAATGTGCCACCATGCCATACATTTTCTTTCACACGGGTTCTGAAGATCAAAGTCAGGTCCTATGCTTGCATGGCAAGCACTTTATCTTTCCAGCCTGAGGCTCAACCTCTTAAAACCAAGGAGCGTGAGAATGATTTGCTGAATTAATCCCAAAAATTTCAGGGACTACACAGACCATAGAAAGCGTTTTTCAGAATTGAAGACCCTAGCTTCTGGCCTCTATACTGCTCTTCCCTCACTGTCTACAGCTAGTAAACCAATGGTTTTTAGCTCCATACTTGCTACTCGAGAGTCAGCACGTCTGTTTCCTCTTTTCTACATTCTTTGTGAAATATCAACTCAGACTCTTTCTTCATGCTCTCATCTCCTTTGGCTAAGTTTACTCATAATTGGACTTTTAGTCTGCAGGGCAGATTCCTAGGCAAACCCCTGTCTCCCTGAAAAACAAATGCAGACAAACAATCCCTAAGGGTAACAACTGTGAATTGGGAGCCCATTCACTGTTCTTTCATAGGACCCGCCCTTGAGCTGGAAAGAATGCCTACTTCAATAATAGCCACCTGTTTAACTGGGAGGTGATCTCCTCTGTAGAACATAATAACACTGCTCATATTTTTATTCCATAAAGCATGAGATGGCCAGGCGGTGGTGGCGCATGCCTTTAATCCCAGCACTTGGGAGGCAGAGGCAGGCGGATTTCTGAGTTTGAGGCCAGCCTGGTTTATAGAGAAAGTTCTAGGACAGTGAGGGCTACACAGAGAAACCCTGTCTTGAAAAAAAAAAAAAAAAAAAAAAAAGAAAGAAAGAAGAAGCATGAGATGATTGCCTTTCTTCTAGGAATTTGCAATCTAGTTATAGAAAATGAAGTATGTAGAAAGCCAGTTGTCAAAGACCAGCTTTGACACCACAGGGTAAACTGAGTCACACATTGAGGTGTGGCATCTGCAATTGAGGTCATTTCTGAAAGCAGCTGATGGGGTCAGCACTAAGAGGGGCTGATGGGAGTTGGTCCAGATAGCAACCGACAGGGGCTGTCTATATCAGCCAGCAAATAGAGAAAAGAAAAGGAGAAAAATCAAACACACACACACACACACACTCACAGTGGTTGATGAAAAAGCAGTCAACCTTTTTCCTTTTATATCCCCAAAGACAAAGTTTTTCTATTTAGAAGAAAAAATACCTCACAGACACAGTTACATATTTTCTGGAAACAATCACCACAAAGACATATCCCTCAAAAACAGATTAAAATCATCACATGAGAGGAAATTGCAGCAGGATTTATTATGTCTTTCTTTTTTGAAACTTATATCTAACTAAGCAACTCTAGTCTATCTTACTTTCTACAAGCTCATTGTAACCCCTAGGCCATAATTCTCTTGTCATAGATGAACAAAGTTTAAGCAGGTCCAATCTATAGCAGCAAGTTTCCACTCATGCTTGCTCGACAGTAGCCTGCACTTACCAAGGAACAGATTATCTGCTTTACATCTTATTATTGATGTCCCGATCAGCTAGACTGGCTAACCATTTGTTCTCTCTTATTATTCTCAGATTTGTTTATTCTTTATTCATAACCTTTCTATTCCATGGTGCTCTTCAAAAACCTGTTATCACATCCCAACATCACAAAATCAAGGAACTCAGGCCCCACCTAGAGTGAATGCTTTCTTTGGTCATTAATTGTCCCAAGCCTACTTTTCTTGCTCCTATAATTACATGCTTGCAATGCATGAACGCTCACTGACTCCTTTCTCTAACTTGTGCAGCTCTTGCCAGTGTATGAGGAAGGGGCACATTCTGTTCTTAATTCTAACTTTAAACTTTCTATCAATTATCTTAACTTTCCAAAATTATTTAAGTCAAGCTAATTTCCTAAAACTACTTAAATCAAATCAGGAATTCCATAAAATCATGAATTCATCTAATCAGCATTATCTTAAGAACTTTTTCAGCTTCACGTCGATCTGCAGGAAACTCACCCAACAGAGTGGGTGATCCCCCAGGAAGTAATCACACCAGGCTGTAGGCAGTGAGGGTCCCCCAGTATCCACTCACACCAAATCAGTGAGGAGTATGACAATGACAAGCATGAGAAGGCACATCAGTAGCAGGAAGCAATCCTGGAACAAAGCCTCTAGGGCCACAGCCTTTGCATTGTAGCTGAGCAAGACAGTGAGCTGTCTCCAGGGAGCTCATTTGCCCACTGTAGCTCCTGCAGGGCACCCAACAGCCAACAGTAAAAACAAAACAAAAGAAAACCTATGCACAATAATACAGCTAAAAACTATGTGATAAATAAGTGTACTGGTGGGTTTTGTGTGTCAACTTGACACAGGCTGGAGTTATCCCTGAGAAGGGAGCTCCAGTTGGGAAAGTGCTTCCATGAGATCTAGCTGTGGGGCATTTTCTCAATTAGTGATCAAGGGGGTAGGGCCCCTTGTGGGTGGTGCCATCCCTGGGCTGGAAGTCTTGGGTTCTAAAAGAGAGCAGGCTGAGAAAGCCAGGGGAAGCAAGCCAGTAAGGAACATCCCTCCATGGCCTCTGCATCAGCTCTTGCTTCCTGACCTGCTTGAATTCCAGTCCTGACTTCTTTTGGTGAAATATGGAAGTGTAAGCTGAAGAAACCCTTTCCTCCCCAACTTACTTCTTGGTCATGATGTTTGTACAGAATAGAAACCCTGACTAAGACAATAAGAATGTATAAAGATACCAAGCAGTGGAGGCACATGCCTTTAATCCCAGCACTTGGGAGGCAGAGCCAGGCAGATTTCTGAATTCAAGGCCAGCCTGGTCTACAGAATGAGTTCCAGGACAGCCAGGGCTATTCAGAGAAACCCTGTCTTGGAAAAAAAAAGAAAAAAGAAAAAAGAAAAAAGAATGTATAATGAAGAGTGACAGCTGAAGCAAATGGAGGAGTTGCCATGGGGAATTTGAGATTTGATTGTTTAGATGTTGGTGTTGCCATGGGCTATGGAAGAGGGCAGAGGATGATATTCTAGGAAGGGAGAGCAAAATAAACAATAATATGGATATTGGGGATGAGGAGGCTGGAGAGATGGCTCAGCAGTTAAGAATGATTGCTGCTTTTCTGTTGGACCTGAGTTTGGATTCCAGAGTCCATGTCAGGTGGCTTACAACTGCACATAACTCCAGCTCTGAGTGATCTAACACTGTCTCTGGCTTCCTTGGATTTGCACACATGTGGCATGTACACACTCATACATACACACACACACACACACACACACACACACACACCCTAACTTACCAACTGAATAATCCTTAAGGAAAAGTGGGATGAGCCTTAAAATGTATAAAATTGACCAGACACAGACATGGGGCATGGAGAAGGAAATCACAGATGGAGATCATTAAAAGAATGAAGCTTAGGAAAGAATGCTGTGTGTGGTAAGATTTTAGCTTGATTCTGAACGAAATGAGGAACCAGTATAGTGTTCTAAGTTGATAATTACTGTATGGAGTGTTGTTGTTGGTGGTGGTGGTAGTGGTTTTGTTTCTGAGACAGAGTGCTGCTATGCTCCAGACAGACTGTTCCAGACCTGAATGGACTGGAACTCACTAAGTAAACAAAGTTAGCTTTTGCAATAGTTTGTATAGGCTCGACCCAGGAAGTGGCCTTATTAGAAGGTGTGGCCCTGTTGGAGTAGGTGTGTTACTGTGAGTGTGGACTTTAAGACCCTCATCCTAGCTGCCTGGAATCCAGTCTTCCACTAGCAGCCTTCAGAGGAAGATGTAGAACTCTCAGCTCCTCCTGTTTTAAGCCTGCCTGGATGTTGCCATGTTCCTGCTTTGATGATAATGGACTGAACCTCTGAACCTGTAAGCCAGCCCCAATTAAATACTGTCCTTTATAAGACACTTGGTCATGGTGTCTGCTCATAGCTGTAAAAACCTAACTATGACAGTCTTCTATTTGGAGTGACCCTCCTGTCTGCTTTCCACATACTAAGATTATAGGCATATGCTACCACATAATTTACTTATTTATTTATTTATGTTGGGAATGAAATCTATGACTTCACTCTAGGCGAGCACTCTACAGCTGAGCTATATTTCCAGCCATTGCGTGGGTTGTTGTTCTATTTGACTTCAAGACATCCTTTCTCCCAACTTCGGTTTTTATATAATTAACCACTGTGTTGACTTTAACCTTGGCCACACCACTTTCGAGCATTGGGGGGTTGTCCTTTGGGGTCACTGCCTTGGTTGAGTGAGCAAGTCCGGGCTGGTCTCCATGGTGATGAACTTTTTTTTTTTTTTTTTGAGAGAGACATCACCAAAGTCACACAACTGATCTCTCTCTCTCTTTTTTTTTTAAGGATTTATTTATTTATTTCATGCATATATATGAGCACACCGTAACTGTACAGATGGTTGTGAGCCTTCATGTGGTTGTTGGGAATTGAATTTTATGACCTCTGCTCACTCCAGTCATCCCCACTCTGGCCCAAAGATCTCTTTATTATCATAAGGAAGGATGTTGTAGCTGACTTCAGATGCACCAGAAAAGGGTGTCAGAACTCATTATAGGTGGTTGTGAGCCACCATGTGGTTACTGGGATTTGAACTCAGGACCTTTAGAAGAGCAGTCAGTGCTCTTACCCACTGAGCCATCTCACCAGCCCCGGTGATGAACTTCTATTTTATTGCTGCCATAGTCCACTACTGTGCCTTGTTGGTTTTATTTCTTGGGTACTTCTCAAGATCACCCACTTGCTACCATATCCATCAGTGCTACCCTGATCTAACCATCATCATCTCATCCAGACTCTGCCAGAGAGTGTTAGCCGGTCTCCTGCATCCACCCTTGCCTACATCCAATCTGTTCTCCACACTGGTGCCAATAAATTGTTTTGTTCTTCCTCAAACCATAAATCTGTTGATGTCAGTCCAGAGTTTTAAATATACAACTTCTGGTTACTCTTAAGCAAAAGGCAAAAATTTTCAATCACAGACGGCAAACTGTTAGTTCAAGTTCCTCGAGAAACAGATACTAAGATGGGATTAACTCTCAAAGGTGAGTCTCGGGAGGCACACCTGTTGAGAATGAGTGGGAGGTGGAGCATGTAGGTGAGTGTTAGACTCCCATGCAACTCTAGGGAAGAGAAAGGCAGGCTAGACAGGAAGAGGCTCAGGTTGCTGCAAAAGTTCTGAGAACACATCGGCTGGGTCACCAGGGCTCTAAGCCAATGTTGTTCCTGCTAAAGGAACTTCTTGTCTGAGAGTAGTTAACTACCAGGAATTCCTGGGCACATCTAGGTTTTGGCTGTGAATTATTAAACTGGGGCAAGTGTGAGCCAGTGTGAACACTGTAATGGATCCAGAAGGGTCACAGTTCAGATTGCTTGCTACATGTGCTTGCCTGACACGAGAGCTGAGAGGTTGGCTTTTAGGACAACAAAGCTCTGTGTGGTTTGGCCCTTGCCCATTTCCCAACCTCATCTTGTACCTACCATGAAGCCTTTGGTATTTTCATCCTAGCTAGATATGCTAATTCTTTGAATGTGAACATTAAATGTTTTCAGCCCACTTCTGAACACAAACACCAGTTGATGTTTAGTCAGCTCAGTTGAGTCTTTTCTCACAGAAGTGGTTCCTTGATTAGGGTCATGTCTCCCCTCGTACATCCTCACAGTATTAACATACTTGCTTCAGACCTCTGCTTCTGGGGCTTCTTGATGTCTGTCTTCTTTAGACTGAGATGGACTTCAGGACAGAAATGGGTCTTTTCCACTTGTGACTATTGTGCAGGGTCATCCTCTGTGCAAGACATGGACATGATTGGTCACCTGCACAAGAACAGGAGGACACTATGGCATCTGTTATCATTCCCTCATAGCAGGAGTAAGGGGGAGATCTTCAAGCTCTCATCTGAGATTACAGCCACTCTTCTCTCCCATCCGGTCCTATGTTAGCTTCAGGGGTCTCAGGAGATGCTAAACTAGAACATATAGTGTAGAACTTTTGGATGTCATAACCTATGCTGGTGTGGGACTTTTCTTCACTGCAGCTATTTGGGGTCACTAAAGCTCATTTTGGCCATGCAGCTGTCTTTGAATTTCCCTGATCCCATAGGCATCTCCTCACTCATTCTTCTCCAAGTCATTCAGAGTCATTGGCTTACCAATCTGGAATTGGATAAACCTGTTTCTTTGATGCCCTATCTGGATTCATTTCTCTCCAGGAAAAATATAGTAAATACATCCTCCCTGGCTAGGCAATGGTCTACAATAAAAATATTTTCCTTGAATTAATAAATGAATGAATGGTGCTCACTTCAGCAGCACATATACTAAAATTGGAACGATACAGAGAAGATTAGCACGGCTCCTGTGCAAGGATGACACGCAAATTCATGAAGTGTCCCATATTTTTTTAAAAAAAAAAATGAATGAATGAATGAATGAGTGAGTGAATATAAAAAAGGAGACTCAAGCCCTTTATCTGCTAGCATCTTGGGTACTTATGGCCTTATAAGCTGCTTTTTCTTCCTTGCTGATAGTTGATGATCATGCCCTTTGAAATGACATCTGTAGAGCTTGAGAAAATGTCATTAGGTTAGTGAGGGTCAAGGAGTGTTCCAAACAATGGTCCATCCAGCCGGAAGGAGCTGATGGCGCTAAAAGTATTTTAAAAGATAGCTTCTCAGATATCTATTATTTGATATAGATTTAAGGAAAGACAAGCACTGGCTGGACCACTTACTAGGAACTAGGAGGAAGTTGAGCTTGGATTTGCAGATTGGTTTTCTTATCTGCTTGTCTTTTTCTCCCCGTTTGTTGAGATGGGGTCTTATTATGTAGCTCTAGCTGGCCTGGAGTTTGCTATGTAGATCCAAATTGCAGTCACCCTCTTACCTGAGCTTCTCAAATACTAGGATCATAAACATGTGTCTAGCCAAGACAGACTCCTACCTAATGCCAAGGTCTAATAATAATAATAAGACTGCAGCTCACATGAGAGGTCTGAAGTCCATTGAATATCTGTGAGGGACCTGTGGTGACAGCCATGTCTCAGGAGTTGTTGGTTAAGGAGGAAGGACACCTCGCCCTCTCTGCTCTGGAGGGACTAAACCATGATAACCATGGAGTGAAGGAAAATGCTCACTTGGAACCTACTATGCAAAGCAGATAGAGTTGCTAGCATAAAGGCAAAATTGGAATGGGAGCTGACAGATGGAAAATTATGGCATCAGAAGTGATGGGAAGCTTTTAAAGGGTGGTAGGGAAAAAAAACATTATGGCAAGAATTTTTGGAACCTTTGGAGAGTACCCATCAAAGTTGTTGGGGCCTGTGGCTTTGGGCATGTACAAAATTAATTATGCCAGTGCACAGAGGGGTAAAAGTGGAAGGTGCGACAGTAGAGTGTGGTAAGTCTATGCACCAAGGGAGACACAAAGCAGAAGCTGAGAGCTCAGTACCAGTAACTGTAGTAACAGGGTAGCAAGAGAAGCTTTGCTGCTGTATATACAATTTATGTGTCTTTGGTGCCCTATCTGGACTCATTTCTCTCCAGGAAAAATATAATAAATACATCCTCCTTGGCTAGGCAATGGTCTATGATCAAAATATTTTCCTTGAATGAATGAATGAATGAATGAATGAGTGAGTGAGTGAATGTATTGTTATATCTCTTTTCATGGACTGTATGCATTTCTGGACTACAGTGTGCTGCTTCAATACCCGCATGCCATCTGTAATGATCAAATGAGGGAAATGAGTATAGCCACCTCCTTACATTTCTACCACTTTATTGGACGAGGAAGCTTTAAGTCCCCTTCTTCTGTTTTTTTTTTTATAGAACATGGTATGAATTCTGTCAACAGTTGTCGCTGCTATGCAGAAGATTGGGACTGTTCCTTCCTACCTTATTTGGGTGTCTTTTTCTGACCTTTCTCCCTCCTGCCCCTCCATACACTGTTCCTGGTCCCTCCTGACTCTAGTTTTTCTCTCCATGTATAAATACTTTTTGGGCTACTTTATTGGGTTCTTATATCTACCACTCATCTTCACCCTAATCTCTTCTGCCCACCCCTAACACTAGGTATGGGAAAAAGAAGCTTAGAGAGGGAAGGGTGTATAGGCCTCTTTAGACTAGTTCCTGCTGATTTGGGGCATCATGTTCCTGCCGATTGATTTGGGGCCTCATGTTCCTTGGGGCAAGTCCAGTCTTCATCGTCAGGATATCCCCCAACCAAGCCATAAAACAGCAATAACAAGCAGCAGCGGAAACCACCAGCAGCCAGGGGAGCAGCAGTGCCGCGGGCCCTTTCAGAGCTCTCTCATCTATACCCTCTCCAGAGTTCCTAGAGCTTCAAACTCATTTCTGTCTGCAGCTGGCAAGAACCACACCCCTCCTAGAGCATGAGACATTCCTAGTGAGTGGCCGTGGACAATCTGAATCAGCCTGTATCCTATACCTAGGATTAAAACAAAAGCATACGCATATAAGATCACTGGGTTTTAAAGGAAACCATAATTCTCTCTCCAGGTGCAGAATTTGTCTTACTGTGCGTAGCTCATTTCTTTTGCCACAGTGTTCTCCAGCTTAATTCATAGTACCACAAATGATAGGACCCCACCTGCTTCTCAGTACTAGATAGTATTCCACCATTGATATGTATGTCATTTAGAAGAGAAGTTCCTAGCAGGCTCAGAGAAAAAGAGTTAAGGTGCATTAGGGCTTACCCAGAAATTCAGAGTGAACTTCTAAGAACCAAGAGAAATGCTCAGTACAGAGTCAAACATAATGAATAAAGTCCAGGTGGGGTAGTGCAGCTTTAATCCCAGGAGGTAGAGGCAAAGAGATCACTTGAGTTTGACCACCTCGTCTACATAGTGAGTTGCAAGCCAGACATAGCTATATAATGAGCACTTGTCTAAAATCAAATAAATCAGAACAAAAAAAAAATAATGTATAAGAATGAGGCAAGTTAGCCGGGCAGAGGTGGCGCACGCCTTTAATCCCAGCACTTGGGAGGCAGAGGCAGGCAGATTTCTGAGTTCGAG
>NW_022196896.1:52749526-52769913 GCF_008632895.1 Mastomys coucha | reverse complement strand
AAGGAATGAGGCAAGTTGTTGCCCGCGCAGTTGTCTCGCCAGCAAGAAGACACGCGGACACTAGGATCCTTCTGCAGCAAGAATTTATTGCCTCATCCAGAGGAAAAAAAGGGCCGAGCCAATAATCGGCACTGCTTATATATACCACAGTGCGGCGTGTCCGCCTACAGCGCGGCGTGTCCGCCCATGATTGGCTGTTTGCTCATCATCCCACGTGACGCCCCGGGATGGGCCTTGACTTGGCGTCTTTTCACTCTACGCACATGCGCAAACAGTTGTTTACCAGGAGTCGACAGGGGATGTAGACGCCATCTTGTCAAGGCGAATGCCTCTCCAGCTCCACCGTTCTCCACAGCAAGTTATGCTCCATTTCCCTGTGCTTCCATTTAGAATCACGTTCCTCAATACCTTTTATAATAATCTTGCCACTGAGGTATTTATCACAACAAAATGCACATAGCCTGGAGATACAGGCAAAGGAGGTAAACAATAGTGTATACCCAGGCAAATCAGCACTCCAAATAAGATACAGGTAAGATTCTTAATGAGACCAGGCCTGGTGGCACAAACCAGGCCACTTTGGGCTGCATAGTAAGTTCAAGGTCATCCTGGGCTACATAGGTAAAAACTTTTTCAATAGCCAGAGGGCTATGTATGTAGTTCAGTGGTAGAGTGCTCATCTACCTTGCACAGAGCCTTGGGTGTGATCTCTAGCAACACATATGCATGTGTGCACATGTGCACACATACACACACACAAATATACAAACACATGCATTTCTATGACCTCAGAAAGCCTTCGCAAATACAGAGTGTGTAGTCGTTCTCCATCCTGGTCACTGCAGGCAGTTATAGGTCTGATTTCTATAGTCATATATTAGTTGTGATAACTGGAATCATACAGTATATTTTCTTTTGTTTATTGCATGCAATGCTTGTTATTTCCAGGCTTTGGCTAGTGCGATGGCTATTTTAGTTGTCAACTTGATTGTATCTGGAATTAACTAAAACTAAATGGTTGGACATACCTGTGAGGGACTTTTTTCTTAATTAAATCATTTGAAGTGGGAAAACACATTTCTTATTTATTTTTATTTTATGTGACTTGACAATCTGTTTGCAGGAATGCCAATGAGAGGGTACTGAATCTCCTGGAACTGGAGTTACAGACATTATGAGCTGCCATGTGGGCACTGGGAATTTGGAAGAACAGCCCAGGTTTTTAACCACTGAGCCATCTCTCCAGCTCCAAGACCCACTTCAGCATTAATCTAGCCACACACCCTGCTGCAAGCCTCTATAAAGGACATGAAAGGAGGAAGCTTGCCTTCTTTGCTGGTCTTACTCTCACTAGTAAGTTCACTTCTTCACATATACTTCTTCCAGATTCTGGTATATACTGAAGACCAGCTAAGACATTCAGCCTTGTGAACTGAGCAATTACTAGAGTATTGGGTCTTCCACTGGTAAGCAGCCATTATTGGACTAGTTATTGGACCATAGCCTATAAGCTATTCTACTAAGACATCCTCTATGTATGTATGTATGTATGTATGTATGTATGTATGTATCTATCTATCTATCTATCTATCTATCTATCTATCTATCTATCTATCTAAGTAGATATAGATATCTAAAGAAAGAAAAATAGATAGATAGTTAGACAGATAGACAGACAGACAGACAGACAGACAGACAGACAGATAGATGGCTGGCTGTAGTCAGGATTCTCTACAGGAACCCTGACTAATGCACCTGGGTTGTTTGAGGGTTCCCATGAAGCCTCTTTGGCCAACAACTTGACTAGGTATAATCCATTCTTGGTACTGGAAGGTTCATTTGGTAATAAGACATATCTAGTCTTTGTCTCTCCCTAGCTTTTGATGAGATAGCTTGAAAATATGTTCTCATCTCCCCTTCCATTAGAGGGTCTGATCACACAGATTGTTTGCAAAAATACTCATGGCAGCCCCCTTTCCTCTAATGAGGGGTATAGCAGGAACCTGATTAGTCACCGGAGATGCTGAGAACACTATAGGATAACTGTGGTGATGTGTCTGTAGTAAGGGAAGCTCAGGGATGGGTAGTGCTGCTTTGGTGAACTCAGCTTGAGTCACTGTTGTATACGAAGCAGACTCAATGTGAAGTAAAGTGCAATGACTTTTCTTCTTGTGAGACCCATACTGTTGGCACACAGAGAAAATCCACAAATACTCATCACGATGGACACATGCTTGTTTCTAGCCTACTGAGGGGACATTACCCACTGGCCATTGCTCTCCTGAGTCTACAGGCACTACCAAGTAGATAATATCTGTGATGATGGTATCAACTGCACAAGTCCTAGGCTATGAGGAAGCAGATCTCTTTGGAAGGGGTAGGTGGATGCTCTGTTGTAGAGAAAGAGACTTCAGGAAAAGGATGGTAGTGAAGGGGTGACGTAAAGAAGTCTAGGTAGGAATGGGATAGAATGTCCTCCAGGTCACTGCCTGGTAGGCTTTCTTTGCTGCTATTTGGAAGCAAGCCTGTGGCCTTTCTCTGGATGCTGTGTCATTGTTAAGCTCCACCTGATCCTTGAGTGGAAAAACCAAGGCACACTGACTCCAGTTTAGTTCTCCATAGCTGACCTGGGCCGCAGTCTCCAGAAATAACATACTCAGACGAGACAGTGCTCCTTCATCATTTTCTTGCAGAAGCATCCATTGAGGTGGAATGGAGGGGCACTGGGTCCTGGTGTGCTATAAAGGTGGAGGCTGTCAGTCACTCCTCAGAGAGGTATTATGGTTCAAAGTGAAACAGAGACATCACCACTATAATAAGCAGGGGCAGATTCAAGGCAGACTGGCCCAATACATCTATTCTCCATGTATCTTTCAGCTTGGATTTATGTCTCCTGTTTATAGAAAATTAAATAACTGAGTCTTTCCTCCAGCGATTGAGCTTGTTGAAGGTAGAATCTTGCTCAGATCAGATCAGTGAGGGCAGTCTTTATTTAGGATTTGCTGTTAGAGCCACTTTCAATTTCGTTGACAGTATATGAATACTTAGAATTTGCCCTTCTAAACTGAAATGCAGATTCTGTGAAATATATTATCAAGGGAGGGGAAAGACTGATGTACCAAATAAAGTATGGCATTTTGATCAGGATTGGAAGGGGAATTAGAAGTTATATAAACAAGGAGAGGAAGATGGACCAGCTGATCACCTGATGATCTGAGTTCAAACTCCAGAACCCACAGGGTGAATAGAGAGGACCAACTCTCACAAGCTCTCCTCTGGTTTCCACACCCACAGCACAGTGGACAAGTGAGTGTAGACACACACATTAATTAATAAGTATAAGGAACTTAAAAAGAAGAGCCACAAACTGGATTTATAAAACAGAACTTCATGTGTTAGATTATGTTTCTTTTTAAAAGTTGCTTTAAAAGGTATGTTTCGGGGCTAGAGAGATGGCTCAGTGGTTAAGAACACTGACTGCTCTTCCAAAGGTCCTGAGTTCAATTCTCAGCAACCACATGGTGGCTCACAGCTATCTACAATGCAATCTGACGCCTTCTTCTGGGGTGTCTGAAGACAGCTACAATGTATTTATACACATACGATAAATGAATAAAATCTTTTTTAAAAAAAGGTATGTTTCAGCTGGGCATGGTCATGCATGCCTTTAATTTCAGCATTTAAGAGGCAGATACAGAAAGATCTCTATGAGTTTGAGGGCCATGTGGTCTAAATAGGGAGTTCCAGGCCAACTAGGGCCATTTAGTAAGACCCAGTCTTGAATATGTATGATAAAAATAAACATATTTAAGGCATATACATTATAATATGAGAGAAGTATATATGAGATAAAATAAACATATCAGACAAAATATATATGAGATAAAATATATAGTTGAGAGACACACATATATTAGAATACAGTAGAAAAGACCAATCATGCAGGTGACCCGAGGGGCTTCTGAGTGAGTTTAAACAGTTGACTTAGGCCGTTCTCTCGGTCCAAAGTCTCCTCAGCAACAGGGGCGAGTCAGTCGCAGGGCATCCAGCAGCTACTGCAGGCCGAGAAGCGGGCGGCCGAGAAGGTGTCCGAGGCCCGCAAGCGAAAGAACCGGAGGCTGAAGCAGGCCAAAGAAGAAGCCCAGGCTGAAATTGAACAGTACCGCCTGCAGAGGGAAAAGGAGTTCAAGGCCAAGGAAGCTGCGGCACTGGGGTCCCATGGCAGCTGTAGCAGTGAGGTGGAAAAAGAGACCCAGGAGAAGATGACCATCCTCCAGAACTACTTCAAGCAGAACAGAGATGAAGTTCTGGATAACCTCTTGGCCTTTGTGTGTGACATCCGACCAGAAATCCATGAAAACTACCGCATAAACGGATAGGAGGCAGAAGTGCCTGCTCTGTGGGTTGGCCTGAGATCTGCCCTCCATAGAATAGGAAACTTCCACAGAGCTTGAGTTCTGTTCTGGAAGGCATTAAATTATTTCTCTATGCTGTTGTAGGATCCTTCACTTTTTGAGAGTATCAAATCTAGCTTTTTGTACAGATGTTTATTATGTACCTGAAGTTTCATCTTATCTTTTATGTCTTTAAGGAGTGTATGTCACCTGTTTTCCTGTGTCTTCATGCAAGTAATGGGTATTAATGTTGACTTTTTTTTATTAGTCTAGTAGAAAAAAAATTCTTTGAAGAAAGAAAGGGAGTAAATTGTTCCCTTTTACTTTCTTAAAGGTCAGGGGCGTTATCTATGAAAAAGTAGTAAATAGCTATGTGTAACTCCTATGAAGAGCAGCCAGCTTTACAGTACTCTATCCTGGATAATTTAGGACAGTGAGTATGATATGCTTGTTCCAGCTGCTGTTAGTGTATCCTAACACCAATCACTAGATGCTAGGACTCAACTTGTTACATGTTATTTGATGTGCTTGAAATCATTTAAAAGTAAAACTTTGTCTTGCCTTTCAAAAAAAAAAAAAAAAAAAAAAAAAAAAAAAAAAAAAAAAAAAAGAAAGAAAGAAAGAAAGAAAAGACCAATCATTAGATACTAATTTATTGATTGATTTAATGATTTCCTTAAAGCACTGTTTGCACTGTCTGTTTGCCAAGCATGATGTTACTTGCTGCCTGGAACAGAATGACCCGGAGGAATGGCTGAAACATTGGATCACTGCCCTTAACAACCTGCTGACTGCAAAGTATGCTTCTGTAAAACCCTGCTTGCTTGCCAGCAATGTCCTACGATTTTAGAGTATAAAATGAGAATAGAAACTGAATGTTCAGGAGCTGTCCCGGCTTAGTTCCACTGGTGACATCTTTTTTCCTCTCATTGATGTCAGAGTGCTTATTCCAGAAAATTCTGTGCATGCCTGCATGCGTGTGTGCGTGCGTGCGTGTGTGCATGTGTGTGTGTGTGTGTGTGTGTGTTGAGTTATGTTTCTTAGTTTCACTCCTGGAAGCTAAATGTTTTCATCTATAAACACCAACATTCAATCTCACTTACTCATTCATTCATTTTCTCAGCAGATATTTGTTAAGGGCTTCCGTGTCTATTGACACTGTATTGAAAACCCGAGGTAAGCTGGTCTTTGTGTAAAATAGTACGTTAGCTATCATAGTAGAAAGGGATGAACTTATAACTGTTCGGTTTAGTAGCTCTTGTGGGTTATTTGCTTGTTTGTTTGGTGTGTGTGTGTGTGTGTGTGTGTGTGTGTGTGTGTGTGTGTGTGAGAGAGAGAGAGAGAGAGAGAGAGAGAGAGAGAGAGAGAGAGAAAGTGAGAGAGAGACTATTCCAGACCAGCTAGAGCTACACAGTAAGACCCTGTCTCATATATATGTATATATATATACACATATACATATATATATTTAAATCAATTGAGACAAATATTATAATATATAAGATAAAATGTCTGTCTACACAGATATATACTGTATCTAGCCAAGATTGGCTTAAGCTCCTGATTCTTCTGCCCCCACACCCTGAGTGATATTATAGGTATGCACTGCTGTCCCCTTCCTATTCATCAGGTGTTATCCCTCTGTACATAGCACCACAGTACTTGGAACATTGTAGGAACTGAGGAATATATTGCTAACTGTGAATGTGAGGAACAGGCAACTCTCTTGTATAGACAGTGGGTCGGGGAATGTACAGATGAGAAGGGACAATAAAAGCTGTCACAGCTATTTAGCAATATTTTAACACACTGCTTAGGAAAGTCTAGAAATCAAGAGTTTCCGTGGTCAGACTTGAGGACACACCACGCTTCCATTGTTGCATCAGGCCTTTTGCCTTTAGAGACCTGAAGATAGTTTTTCTGCTCTCCAAAGCATCGTAGCAGTGACTAAGGGATTTGTTCGACTCTGCTGGCTTCTTGTAGCAAGTATGACCACTCAACAAATGTCCATGTCTTTGTTGCTGTGCTAAAAGGATGAGGAATTAGGAATTTGAAAAATTCCTTTTCCTGTGCTGAGCAGTGGAATGCTGTGAATCCTTGGACAAATTGTCACTTGCTTCATAACAAGTATTGGGAAAGAATGTATTTCTGAAGGAAGGTGGGGAAAGGTTGTGTGTATCATCTTGGACCAGTGAGATGGCTCAGTGGGTAGAATCACATGCCACCAAGCCTGATCACTTGAACTTGATTCTTGACACTCTTATGATAGAAGGAGAGAACCAATGTTCAAAGGCTATCCTTTGACCTCTACATGTACAGCATGGCAAGCACACACATGCACGTGCACATGTGCATGTGCACAATGCAAATACATAAATGTAATATCTATATATTTCACTCTTTCCATGAAGAACGTACTGGTATTTGATCATACATCATAAAAGTGTTCTACACAGTTTTTTAGGAACCACAAATAGTAGTTCTCTCTGGCATAACTATTTTTCTTTTTCCAAACTGTTTATGTATTTATTACCTAAACAACCAATTTAATCAATTTAGAACAAGTAAGAAAAAAAAAAAAGCAAGTTAGATTCTCAATTTAAACATGATCAATTCATCTGGGGTAAAGACTTTCAGCTCCATCTGGTAAGACTGTGGGACTCAGCATCTGGACAGCCATGACTCAGCATCTGGACAGCCATGACTCAGCGTAGGGAGTCAGTTGTTACGTGAGAATCCCTCCAGACTGAGCGTGGTCTTGTATCTGATTTTATTAAGTGTTTCTATCTGAATCTGTGGGGGGGGGGAATGGGATGTTTTTTGTTTTATTTCTTGGCTAGGAATCATTTGATTTTGAAAATCTTGTGAGATAACATTTTGAGAAATTGAGTCAGGAATGAGATGCAAGGTGGCAAAAAAGAAGAGAGGCCTCTTTGATGCATCTGTAAAAACTATTTATTTGTGTGTGTATGTGTGTGTGTGTATGTGTGTGTGTGTGGTGTGGGAGCACATGCTACCACATGGATGGCACCATAACATGGATGTAGAGGTCAGAGGATAACTTGTAGAAGTTGACTCTCGCCAGGCAGTGGTGGTGTATGCCTTTAATCCCAGAACTTGGGAGGCAGATGCAGGCAGATTTTTGAGTTCGAGGCCAGCCTGGTCTACATAGGAGTTCCAGGACAGCCAGGGTTACACAGAGAAACCCTGTCTTGAAAAACCAAAAACAAAACAAACAAAAAAAGAAGTTGATTCTCCTTCCATCCTGTGGGTTCTGGGGATCAAACTCAACTTGTCAGATTTGATAGCATATGCCTTTTTCTGCTAAGCCCACTCATCTCTCAACAGCCTGGTGATGAATATTTTAAATCCAAAAGCAAAACAACAACAACAACAAAGGTACTTCTCTCTTTGAAGGCAAAGATGAAGGCTGTGTAGAGGAGTGACATCATTTTGGCCAGATATCCCCTTCAAAAAACAGGACACCTAATCCTTGGGTATCTCCAATGGCTCTCAATTCCTCTAGCTTATGGCCTGCAATACACCAGTTACGTGTATTGTATCTGCTAGGATGGTGTCCAGGCCTTGAAATAATGGTGGCCACGCTGCTGACCAGGAAGTCCTTAGTGAAGGACATAGCTTGTTATAGGATGGGCCGAGTGCCAAAAGCGCCAGCTCCCCTCAACCCCTGCCAGCTCAGCTCCCTTGTTGCCAGACTGAAAGGCTTGCCCCTCCTCTTCTTGATCTGGGTTAATGGCATCACTATTGTACCTGTCTCCCAACTTAGAAGTCTTGGTGTTATTCTCACCTCCTTCCTCTCACCCCCTAGATAGAGTCAGCTGCCAAATCTTGCTGCTTCTAATTTTAAAACATCACTTGATTCGGTCTCACTCAAATCCTATGCTTTCTCCTTAAAATAGGCTTTCACCGTCTCTTCTCTGGACTATTATTATAACAGTCCTATCATCTGTTCCTCTGATAACAGATTTCCCCATCTAAGTTCTTCATATTGCCACTGTATCACTAGGTGCAAAGCTTTTACTATCGCTGACTGCAAAGGCATTCTATCTGGTAAAAGTGCCTGTTGTCTCTCATGCCCCTGGAATTCAAATGCTGTAGCTTATCTCAAAGCTTAAACAGCTTGCCTTTAATCTACTTTTTGTGCCATGGCTCCTGTTTCTTTCACCCAATACATTCTAGATCCTTGTAGCCATCACATTTTTTTCTTTCCCATGTTCAATCACTTGTGTTCCTATATTGGCTCAAATCAAGTTTAAGCATCATCTCATCTGTGAAGCCTTGCTGAATTATCATCATACAACATTGTCTTAGTTAGGTTTTACTGTTGTGAACAGATACCATGACCAGGACAACTCTTATAAGGACAAAATCTAATTAGGGCTGGCTTACAGGTTCAGAGTTTCAGTCCCTTATCATCAAGGTGGGAATATGGCAGCATCTAGGCAGGCATGGTTCAGAAGGGGATGAGAGTTCTACATCTTCATCTGAAGGCTGCTAGCAGAATATTGGCTTCCAGGCAGCTAGGATAAGGGTCTTAAAGCCCACATCCACAGTGACATACCTACTCCAACAAGGCCACATCTACCAATAGTGTCACTCCTTGTACCAAACATATACAAACCATCACAAACATTGAGGTCTTTTTGCTCTATATTTTATAGTTGCTGTAGATATAAACATAAAACTTTTTTTATTCACATTTGTATTTAACAATATACATTAAGCACCTGGGTGTGGTGGATACATGCCTTTAATCCTGGCAGTCAGGAGGCAGAGGCAGGTGGATCTCTGAGTTTGAGGCCAGCCTGGTCTACAAAGCAGAATTCCAGGATAGCCAGGGCTACACAGGGAGACCCTGTCTTGAAAATCCAAAAAATACCCACCCACCCATAACAACAAACAAACAAACAAGACAAACCCCAAACAAAAACGAACAAAATCCTCACAACCAACAACTACAGATAGCAGGCTTTTGGTTATCATTAGGGTAGAAACCAACAAATATTTGTAAATGAGAGCAATGCTGTCACATACTCCCTGCCCCTCAATGCTTTGTATTACTGTCTTCCTTTCTCCCTACTACAACCTTAATACATTCAACTTGAGCTCAGTGGCTTCTAGATTGACAACCCAGAGAAACACTTTTCAATAAGGTCACCATTATTTCACTTGAGTATTTGAAGTTTTCTCATACCACATAAGAATGAGCTGTTAGTGTAAAAACATACAATATACATTGTACCTCGATGACAATGTAAAAACCAGGATTAAAATATCCCTATAATCATTTTTATGGCTTCCCCATGCTGAGATGGACACACTGATGTTAGAATGTGCTGTTAAAATGAAAACCTGACTACTTTTATATGTAGCTACATGAATATTTAAGATTGTATACACATTATGGATTTTATATCATGGGCCCCTTCAGTCTATCCTATGGGTGTGGAGAGCTTTTGAGGCTGCTTGGCAGGAATCTGACATTGGACCATGACAAGGAAGTAAGCTCAGGCTGGAATCTAATTTTAGGCCACAACGGGGAAGTAAGTTCAGGTAGGAATCTAACTTTAGGCTAGAACAAAGAAGTAGGCTTCAGGCATGAATATGACCTTGGGCTAGGGCAGAGAAGTAGGCTCAGATATCTTGGTCATCCTGATAAGGAACAGTGATCACCATTACAGGAGTTGCCGTGCTTGTTCCTTGACTATTGGTGTTTATTGTCTTGCTTGTTCCTTAACCTAAAACTGACCTTATTACTTGCATGTAATTAAAATGGTATAAAAGCAGTTTGAGAAAAAAAACCTGCCTCAGCCTCAGAACTGGTTGGGGTCATGTTATAGTGTTGTCTTGAAAGAGTTAATTTTAAAACTTGTGCTGGCTAATGAGAAAATTGCAGGTTTGAGAAAAACACAGTAGACCAAGGTCGAATATGTCCAAATAAGCCTGGGCAAAAGCAAGCTGTTACTAACAGGCCAAAAAGATATAGAAGAGAAAACATGCAAGGACATGTCTGGGCAGACACTAAGTAGTGGGCCATCTGGTCCTCTTAGATATGGTTTAAGGTCAGATGCTCTGTTGACTCAGATTAATACCAACCTTAAGAATTTTCCATTCTGTTCTGTACGTAATATAGTTGATATTTGAATTAGCCAATCATGTATAGCCACACTGATTCCTTTGTTCCCTCAGACTTTTTTCCTACATAAACTCCTAACCCTCATGGTCGATTCCTTGTCTCCTGCGTGAGATTGGGGGTCGAACCGGAGCTCTGAATAAACTGCCTATTGTGTTTACATCAAGATGGTCTTTCGTAATTCCTTGGGTGCACGTCCTCCCGAGACTTGAGTGGGGGTCTCCCCACAGGGGTCTTTCAGTCTAATTGTCTTTTTTCTTTTTAATCCTCACTCCTGCACTGGAGAACCTGTTGACTGACTGAGCTGGCTTGGTCATATGGGTCATTCACTGGTGGTGAATTTGGAAGGCCTCTGCCTTCTAAATACTTAAAGTGCTAGGTAGAGTTTTTAGAGGGCAGAGAAACCTTAAAAATAGTGTTTTGTACCTGGTTAGTGCTAAACTAACTTTCCCCAAAGGCTCTTTTTATTTACTATCTGAATTGAAGATCAATTAACAGCTGTGTTCAGATAGGACTGTTTTGTCTGACTTCCCAGGCCTTCCCTAATATTACCAAACTTGAGCTATCCAACCTTATCTCTCATTCCTCCCTACGTGGCACCCCTGTGTTCCTCCCAAGCTACCTGACGTTTTTATGTTTTCGTGTATATATATCTCTTCCTCTCTATTTCCCTCCCTAGGAACTTGAGTCCCTTCATAACTTGAGTCAGTTTTCATTCTATTTACTGAGATGAATTCCCAGATCCTCCTGGTTATTTCTCGGAATTGTGCAGCTTCAGCTTTGACTTGTGGATGTGCCAAGTGTCTCTGTTATAGGCCGTTAGGCTCTGGAATAGGTCTTTCCAGGATCCTGGCCTTGTATTCAAGAGTGAAATGGAAGCCTACACAAAACTGAAAAAGTCGCAAGGACACGTATAAGCAAATATAAGCAAAGCAGTAGAAATGATTAGAATGCAGTACAGGAGAATAGTGGGCCACAGGAGTGAGGATCCTCAGGGCTCCAGCTTTTATGGGGTTCAAGAGGAAGAGGATTTTGGTTAATAAGAATAAAGTTTATGTACCTTTTGCACACTGCCCATATCCCTTCCTATAATATATTGTTTTAATAATATGCATGCCCAATCATCCATAGGCATAAGATGATAAATAAGAGATTCTTGCTAAAAGTTCACTTGGAGACATGGTTTGCCTTACCGTACATATATCCAAAACTTGTTCAGGCTGGATAGGCCCCTGCCCTTATCCAGACTATCTTAGTTAGGGTTTCCATTGCTGAGAAGAGGTACCATGGCCAAGGCAACTCTTCTAAGGAACAACATTTAATTGGAGCTGGCTTTCAGGCTCAGAGGTTCAGTCCATGGCAGGAAGCATGGGAGTGTTCAGGCAGACATGGTGCTGGAGAAGGAGCCAAGGTTTCCACATCTTGATCCAAAAGCAGTAAGTAGAAGACTGACTTCCAGGCAGCTAGGAGAAGGGTCCTACCCCCTACAGTGACACACTTCCTCCAACAAGGCCACACCTGCTCCACCAAAGCCATACCTCCTAATAGTGTCACTCCCTAGACCAAACATATTCGAACCACCACATTTACATTATGACAGCAAAATTACAGTTATAAAGTAGCAATAAAAATAATTTCATGGGTTAGGGTCATCACAGCATGAGGAACTATATTCAAAGGTTGCAGTACTAGGAAGGCTGAGAACCACTGTTCTAGTATAAAGCACCACAGCCATGAATATGTGGGCAGTATAAAAAACGATTTGGTGAGTTTTATTAAAACAAAACCTCCAAACAAACACACACAAAAAAACTAGATCAGAGGACACTAAGGGCTGAGACAGGGTTGGAGAAGAGGTAGAAGAGGAATGTATGGTGGGGGATACAATAAAAATACGTTGTATGCATGGAACTCTTAAGAAATTAATAATTTCTGTTTTTAAAGGGAGATCTATCTATCTATCTATCTATCTATCTATCTATCTACCTACCTACCTACCTACCTACCTACCTATCTATCTATCTATCTATCTATCTCCCGAGCCAAGTGGAATCCTAGGTGGCTAAACTACATTTCCTGTGTTTCCTGGCTCATCTTGTCATATTGTGGTGGTTTGAATGAGAATGTCTCTCAGAGGCTCAGAGGTTTGAATAATTGGTCCCTAGTTAGTGATACTGTTTGGATAAATTTAGGAGGTGTGCCTTGCTGAGGAAGTATGTCACTCGTGTCAGGTTTTGAGTTTTAAAGCCTCTCTATGTTCCCACTATGCTTGCTCTGCCTCCTGGTTGCTGTCCCGAGATGGCCCCCAGCTTCTGCTCCAGCGACCATGTCTTCTGCTGGCTGCCAATGCTTCCCTGCCATGATCGACTTTTTATCTCTTTGGAATCTTAAGCCCAAGAGGGATAGATAGGTAGAGTGTACCTCAGAGAACCTGCTTCCTGCCAATCTTAGCAGTTGGGCCTGGTGACTCTTTATATTCCATCATAGGAAGGGTACAGGGATGCTTATGGAATGAACCCTCACCGGACTATTCAGTCACTATTGTATATGATTCTGCCCTGCTGATATCTGGTCTTAGGGAGGGGCTAGAGGACAAAAGTTGGGGGGGGGGATGAAGGGAGGGAGTTCCATGTTTGGTTGCTAGGGAGCATCATCCTTGTTGGGTGCAGATCTTACAGTATGCCTGTTTTAAGGTCAGCTATGCTACCATCCATACTCCATACTCTTTAAGTTTAAGCCTAACAAGCTCATTGGTTCTCCTGGGTGAGCTTCGTTGGAATTACACCTAAGTTTGTCTTTGGGACCTTAGGAGAAGGAACATGCTTAAGCTTTTCCCAGGGGAGGGATCCTAGCAGCACACAATTTCTTAAAGTGACATACTTTTATTAATTCTCTAGTCGATCATTTTCCCTCTTCCTAGAAGGGGTATATTGCCTGGTTTTAACTCTTCCACTTGTAGCATGGCCAAGTAACCTGACTCTTCTGTCTTATTTTCCTGTATATGAGACTATCAATACTGTTGAGAGCAGTAGGGTTATAAGAGCGAATAATTTATTACAGAGTAGCCACTCAATAAACGTTACCCCCCAAACATGTTTATTTTTTCCTAAAACGTAAGACACTTTTAGCTCCATTTCATTCCATCCGTATCTCTAGCTTGCAGAATACCATTTTCTAACTCCCGATGCACAAACACGGGATGCATCTACCCAACAAAACTGTCATTTGAACATTTCCAGTGCTGTGCAGACAAATGCAAAGTCTGGGAAACAAGTGAAAGTCACTTCCTGATTTAAAAAAGAAAAAAATTTTCCCATTTTCAGGTCCCTAGAGGCTTCAAGCGACGATCGGGTGTCAAGACTGGGGAAACTCGCCCTGGAGAGCGCCGTACGCCTCTCCAGAATCACCTTGGGAGACACCCCGCACGCGCGAGCAGCTGGGCGCATGCGCAGCGACCGCCGCTCGCTCCGTCCTCCCGGAAGCCACAGCTCTTCCCGCCCCGCCCCTCGCCGGCTCGGGCGGAGCGTGCGGCGGGCCCGGCGAGGAGGCGGGACACGTCGGCGCTGCCTCGGCCGCCGCCGCCCCTCCTCCGGTTCCAGCCACCACCGCCGCCGCCGCCGCCGCCACCGCCGCTTCCTGGGCCGAGTCCGCCCGCGGCGCCAGGTGCCCTCGCCCGCCCGGCCTCGTCAGCGCCGTCCGTCCGCCCGCCCGCTCGCCCGCGTCCGGGCCCGCCGCCCCGCCGCCGACATGGCGACACGCTCCTGTCGGGAGAAGGCTCAGAAGCTGAACGAGCAGCACCAGCTCATCCTGTCCAAACTGCTGAGGGAGGAGGACAACAAGTACTGCGCCGACTGCGAGGCCAAAGGTAGCGCGCGGGCTCGGTGGCCGCTCGGCCGGGGCCTCCTGCGGCCGTGACCTTCCCACTCTCCGCGGCGGCTCGTCCGCGCCGGCACTCCCGGGCGGGCGGGCGGGCGGGCGGCCGGCCTCAAGCTCTCGGCTCCCCCGGAGGTCGCGGCCTCAGCCTCCCGCTCCTAGCCGGCGTCGCGACGCGGCCACCGCCTCGGGGCGCCGGCTGGGCGGTGCTGATGGGGCTGTGTGAGCCCTCCTGCCTCAGCCTCAGCTACTCCGTGGGTGGAGCCGCCCTTAGGTCCCTGTCCTCTTGTTGACCCTCCGTCCCTCCCTCCCTCCCTCCCATGAGACCGCCTCGTCCTCCCTTTCCACAGCGGTGTGGTGTCCCAGATGGAGCTCTACCTGCCTGCCCACCTGACAGCTCTTGCACAGGGCGTTTACCTCTGTTTCCGGAAAGAGGACAGTGTTTTGGGGGTGGTTTGAAATGTCACTGCTTGGCACAACCGAGAAAGGGTTTTCATTATTTGTATATACTATGTATAACACATACACACACTCACCCTGGATGTTATAGTGTTCTGTGGAAAGTCTGGTATGTTCATGAAGAGTTCAGTCGTCAGATTCTCCCAGACGATCCGTTGGAGAATTTGTGGACACTGTTCTGTCTGCTTTGTAAATGTGGAAGGTGCATTTTAAAGAGACAGAGAAGAAGAAAGAAAAAAAAAACTCACTAATTTTAGTTCAGGTGGAAGTTTCTGCTTGAGCCTTTGAAATAGATATACTATTTTTAGCTGATGTGTTTTGTTTGGAGATGTGGTTTATTTCTAATGTAAGTAATATCATGGAGAGGCATGTTGCAGATTTTAAAATCCTACTTGTATGCAGCTAGGAAGATATTTAATTGTAAGTACATTTATGTGATTATTCTCTGGGAAATAGGGAGTTGCTTGGAGCAGAGACAGCCATCGTGAATGGTGCTTAAAATTTCTGCATTATTTAACGTACTTTTCTTGAGTTTTTACTGTTTTCTCCCAACACTGAGCAAAAGAGTCCATTGCAGTAGGCTGGGTGGTATTTGAATAAACTGAATCTCATAACATCAGTATCATCTCTCTGTCTTAAGAGCTACTTCCTTACTGGACCAAATCACATGTACACACTTTAATTAGGATTTTTATGAAGCACTTTACAACATTATAGTAACTTGACTGAGTCAGCTGTGTAGTTAGTTATCATTAGGCAAGGCATTTATGCCTGATTTTTGTAGTAATATTTATTTGCTTGCTTGGTACTTGATTCTGCATGTGGTTATTGGGAAATAGTGTTCTTAATTGAAGCTCAGTCACTCTTATCTCTTTACTTGTAAAACACTTTTTAAAAAAAAAGATTATCAGAAGCTAAGGAAAAGAAAAAGGGCCAGAGTTAGTTTACATTTCATCATCTTGAGTCCTAACATGGCTAAGTAAAGGTGCTGCTAACTGGGAAGCTATGACTAAAGAGCATGTTCAGGGCTGCAGGGATGGTCTAGGTTAAGAGCTAGACCATCCCTGGTTAAGCTGCTCTAACTGGGAAGCTATGACTAAAGAGTACGATTCAGGGCTGCAGGGATGGTCTAGGTTAAGAGCACTGGCTACTCTTCCAGAGGACCTGGCTTTGATTCCCATCACCACATAGCAGCTCACTCTGTAACTCTAGTTACAGCAGGCCCCATGCCCTCTGCTGGCCCCTGTAGCCACCAGGCATGCAGATGGACAGAGACACGTGAAGACTCATACACGTTTGTAAAAGAATTATGTAAACCAATAATTCCTTTCGTGAATAGAAGTAACTTAAAGAATTCAAATTTCTTTTTCCAAAAGAGTACTGCAATCAGTTTTTCATTTTTGGGAGATGAAAGGAAAACAATTACATTCTTCTTTAATTGGGTAAAGAAGTTTTACTTCTGAACAGTAGGCAACATTTGTTTTGATCACTGTTGTGTAACTACTGAAACCACGTATGTGGAATAAATAGCTTTTTATTTTGCTCTTGTTTAGTCACTTAATTATTAATTTTTTCTTGAGAAGTGGGAAAAATGGATAGACTAGTATCAGTAGCTTAAGGGTTCCGCTTGAAGGCCCTGGACTCTGTTGTCAGTGATTAGAAAGATTATGAGTTTCCACCAAATCTAGAATAATGGTTGTAAATTATTTTATAGTTTGTACAAAATATTTTTTTAAGTTATTTTATTTTTTATCTTAGGAAGTATTCACTATGACCATTTCATATCTTGCTTAGGTTTTATAGGAGTGCATGTGTGTATGATGTGTCTGTGTACACTGTGGGATCAAACACCATTGATTTCTATATGGTAGGCAAACATTTTACCACTGTTACACCCCCCCTTTGTTTATTTATTTATTTATTTTTTTGAGACAGGGTTTCTCTGTGTAGCCCTGGCTGTCCTGGAACTCACTCTGTAGACCAGGCTGGCCTCAAACTCAGAAATCTGCCTGTCTCTGCCTCCCAAGCACTGGGATTGAAGGTGTACGCCACCACTGCCCGACTCCCTCCCCTTTTTTGAGATGGGTTTGTCATCCTGGTTAGCCTCAGTCTTGTGATTTTCCTATCTTTCCTTCCTGGGTATGCATTACTACACACTGTATAACTTTATACACTTCTTGTAAAGTTTTTGTCCTTTCGGTATGGGCGGGCCCATTTTGGCATATTCTTAGAGTAAAATCCTTGGCTTTTTGTATGATTTTGAATCTATTGTTATATATGCCAGTAACCATAATAAAACAAAGTGGTAAAGTTCTGTTTTCTTACTTGAAAAAAAAAGTTTGCCCATTATTCTTTGAGAACATGGACCTAAAGGAAAGCTTAGTTTATCATCTGTTACCTGATTCTAATTAGCAGAGGAGTGCCAGTTGGATTTTGACATTTTCTTAGTCATTAGCTGGTATTTCCAGTACTGACAGTATTAGTAAGGAAGGAAGACGTGATGGCACAGGTTCTGGTTCCTACTCTTGACCCTGTTCTTTAATACATTGTACAACCGGAGAGTAAGAACTGCCAGATGGAGCTGCCTGTCTCTGGCTATCGCTGTGACTCACTGTAGGAGTTTAAATCAGTTCTCATTAATTGGTGGCAGTATGGGCAGTGAGGATGTGAAGTCATTTTAAAGTTACCATCTTAAATTTGGTTTTCAGAATTTAAAGGTTCATTCATAAGTAATACTGGCTTTGATCTTTTTAAATCTAAAAGTTGGAATGAAAATGATTTTCTTGCTCAATATAAGTTTTAGGGCAGTCAGAGACTCAAGGTTTTGAACCCTAGAGTTAATTTTGTTCAGACTTTGTAGTATTCAAAGGGTATGCTGCTTTCTTAATTGATATACTTATCTATTCCAGAGGTCTTGAGGGCAGTTAAGAACTGGATTAGGTGTTGGTACAGAAACTTTTGTAAGACTGAAAGGAACATGTTTAATGGAGACTGAATATGGCAATACTGAGAGTGAGTGATTCTGAAACAGTGTGCTAAGTGTAACGGTAGCCGCTATAAGAAATAACCTTCTGTTTCTTTCTAGCCCTTTCCCTGGGCTTTGACCTTTGCCTGCTGGCTCTTGATGATTCCTAGAGCACTGACTCAAAGCCTTCTCGCTAGTCCTACGTATGAGCCTTCTGCCTTTCTGTTGTTTCAGCTTTTGCTCATCTTTTTTTTTTTTTTTTTTTTTTTTTTTTTTCCTGAGACAGGGTTTCTCTGTGTAGCTCTGGCTGTCCTGGAACTCACTCTGTAGACCAGGCTGGCGCTTTTGCTCATCTTTACATTTTGCTTAAATGTCATTTCTAGGGAAACAATTTCCCTTCATCTTCCCAGACTTAAGTTTACTTTCATTTGTACACTTGTGACACTGTCCTAAATCTTACTACACTTACAATTAGAACATCACTGATTGGGCACTCTTTATTTCTATTGAATTACAGCTCTGAAGGAGGAGTCTTGTTTACCTTGCTCAGAGTAGCTTCCTCAGCCCTAAGCACAGGTAGGTAGCCCTAAGATGTTTGGTAGGTAAATGGAACTCAGCAAATACCTTTTGGTTGTATGAATGAATGTAAGAGTGAACAGAATCAGAGGTAGGGGAGTTGGGTGTGTGAATGAGAGTACTTTGTAAAAGGGAGTGGGATTTAGATGAACCCTATGAATCACAGGAGACTTGTGAGTTGAAGGTACAGTGCTAGCTAGAGCAACAATTAGACAACACTGCAGTATGTACCCAGGGTATGTATATGGAAGGTAGAAGTGGTTTCTATGTGGCCATTTTTGGTGATCTGTCTTTGAAAATGATCAGATTTGATTGAGATGGTATGGGAGTCGCTGAGTGAGGTGAGTTTTACTAGCAGTCAGAGGCGAAGGGTAAGAGGATTGTATGTCATGTAATGGTAGTGTATGAACCAGGATGTAGCTCAGGGTGTAGATACAGAACCACTGTGTCCAGTTTTTGTTAGGGGTCAAAGGGATCATTGAGAGACCTGCAGGAAGTTAAAACTCAGGAGTCATTTCTGGACTCTGACCGCATCATGCTGGAGTTGTCATTGCTTGACTGCCATAGCTGTCTTTCAATATCTCCGTTGGTGACTAGGTGGGAAGATTGAGATACTTAAACGTTTTTGTCAGTAGTTTCTTCTGTAGTGGGATAGCTCATGCTGCACTCATGCTTTCTACGTGCCTACAATGGGCTGCCTCTAATGTTCAGACACCTTGCCTTTTGGGGAGTCTTTGCTTTCTAATCTACTCAGAGAGTAGAAACAGCTGAGCATGTTTGCTTGTAAGAGCCAGTCCCAAGAGTTAACCAGGGAAGGGGGTTAAACATACTTTAGTGTGTTTGTTATTTTAACCTTGTTAGAGAAAACTCTTGTAAAAGAACTTTTACTGAAAAGTAAAGTTTACCCAGAGGAGCTGATATTTATGCTTACAGAATTATTTTATATGCACAGGTATGTGTAGCTGGTCTTTGCTACTTTGTGGGGTTTTCTTTTGTCCCACCCTTTGTCTCCCATCCTGGGTTTATCCCTATCACTAGATAGGAGAGAAAGAAGGTTTGGGGGTGGGGTGGGGATACAAAGATCTCTGAATCTAATTTATTTCTTCTTGTTCCTTCTTTGCTTATAGTCAGTCTTTCTACTTTGTGGGTTCTTCCTTTTTCCCACTCTTAACCCTTTCCCCAGTTCACCCCCTATCACTAGACAGGAGAGAAAGAAGGATAGAGGGGAGAGAGATCGCTGAATCTCTTGTTTCTTCTTTGAGCACAATTACTAACACCACCACCACCACCAACTCCCAACCCCCAACCCTGCCTCTTGGGATGCTAGCATTTTATATATCCTCTGAAAAGTTCCCAGAATTGAAGCCAGCAAAACCATGCTTCTGCTAGAGCACGAGGCAAATCATAGTCAACTGCATCCCCACATCCCCACATATGATATTAAAACACCACATTATTATACTATTTCTGATATATATAACAGAAAAAAATATATTTATGAAGTATGTATACATATATATACATACATACATATGTATATATATACATATATATATGTGTATACATACTTCATTTAAAAAGGTTGTAAATCTGAAAGTTCCCTCAAATACTAAACCTTGGTCTTTGTAGATCTGTCATTCTCAGGATTCTGATGTTCTTGAGGCTTTGTCTGATAAAAATGTGTAGATCCTTTGTATCAGAGCTGGAATCTGACTAGTGGAAATCACTGGTCCCTTTCTGACATACTGTTTTAAAACTTGAACTTTTTGTCCTTAAAAATTATTTGCAATATTCTTGACTTCATCAGTGGAGAATTACATACCAGTTTTTCTATAAAATGCACATGCACACTTTTACACACATATTCTCTCTCATATTCCTCCCTCTCTCCCCCTCTCCCTCCCTCCCTCCCTCCTTGCCTCCCTCCCTCCTTTCCTTTCTCTCTCTCTCTCCCTCCCTCCCTCCC
>NW_022196896.1:52730830-52749443 GCF_008632895.1 Mastomys coucha | reverse complement strand
CACACACGATCCCTGAAGAACTCTTCCCAACCACCAAAGTAAATGTTCCTGACCTTTAAAAAACTTGAACCCTAGTTGTCACTTGGACTGTAAAACATTTGGTGTTCTGATTATATAAGTCACAGACTCAAGCTTGTTTTACCTACTGCTAATGGTATCACTACTAGTGATCTTTTGCTGGGTAGAATCCAGCCATTGTTTTCTTTCTTAGTTTTCAGTTTTCTCAAGGAAGATCAAAGAAATTTAGAGAGTATTTTATTTAAGTTGTAATTATGAGAAAAGTTGACTGCCCGTGTCCTGACCGCTGTAAAGAGTTTCCATAACAGTTATAATTTTGCTGGTAGGACAGGTCAGTGTTTTCTGGACACTATTAGTTTTTCTGCTGCTATCACCAAAAGTTGAGGTTTGATTCTTTAAAGGAAAGAGCACATAGTTTGAGAGGCTGTGGGGAGGGCCCCTTGTCTATATCAACTGTGGTGTGTGATAGCTTGTAGGGTGAGATCACCTAAACAGGAAGACAGAGTGGGAGGATATAGGTTTGTTTTTATTATAACAACCCAAGCTCACAGGAACTAATCAAGATCTGGTGAGAACTGCCTTTGAAGGTAATAAACTCAGGGTGGCAGGCTTCTGTAGGTAAGCACTTTTACCTACTGAACCATCTTGCCACTTCCACCCTCTTAATTAAATTTGTCTGTATATGTGTGTGTGTGTGTGTGTGTGTGTGTGTATGTATGTATATGTGTGCGTGCATGAGTACCATGATACATATGTGTTGGTCAGAGGACAGCTTATACAAGTTGGTTCCCTGTTTCCATTGTGTGTGTCTTGGAATTGATCTCAGGTCATTGGGTTTGGTGCCTTTACTCTGAGCCATCTTTCTGGTCCTATAAGACCTCCTTTTACTTTTTTTTTTTTTTAGATTTATTTATTTATTATATGTAAGTACACTGTAGCTGTCTTCAGATACTCCTGAAGAGGGAGTCAGATCTCATTACAGATGGTTATGAGCCACCATGTGGTTGCTGGGATTTGAACTCAGGACCCTTGGAAGAGCAGTTGGTGCTCTTAACCACAGAGCCATCTCTCCAGCCCTCCTTTTATTTTTCATTTTAAAGAGAGCATTTATAGGATAATATCCAGACCATGTGTATTTATCAGTATTAATATTGTCTGCTTGATGTAGCTAGAGCTCTATTTAACTATCATAGTATTTAGCTGTCATATTAGAGAACTTATCTAAAGTTTTATTTCATTTACATGTTTTATAAAGCTATCCGATTCATTATGAAAGCATTTTGCAGGCATTTTGTTCACTTATGTTGAATGGTAAATGTGAGGATTTTGAGCGCAGCAAGGAGAGAGAATTACAGACTTTCTAGCAAACTTCTATAGTCTGTTCTCTACCCATTCAAGCAATTTTTGGTCTAGGTTTCACAAGAGGTTCAAGTGATTGATGATAGAACTTCAGATGTCTGATCTTGATCTTTTGTAAAGTGAATATTTCAAAGACCAGTGATATGCTCAGGTCCCAGATTAAAAAGAAATGAGAATTCTGTGGATAATCATATTCAGGATAATTTTATCTTCTGATATAAGAAAATCCCTAAGAATGAGAGTTTAGCATTGATATGTTTAATTCATGTACTTGTGCTCCTGAAAATTACTTGTGGTGTAGAATGGAGATGGTATCAGAAAAGAAACTGAGCACATTTAAGATATAAAGTGTGCCCTGGTGCACCTACTTCCTGTGTTACAATCATGTACCATGCGCCTCATTTTTGAACTTAAGAATTTTATAAAGGGTGGTGATTTAGGTGTATTTAAAATGGTATAGGACAATGATGAAATAGTTAAAACCAGTCATTCTTAGAATAACCACTTAAAAAGTATATGCATTGAAAATTATTGCAAACTATCTTTGCAGTGTACATATTTATGTAGAAAATTCTAAGAATTTATTAAAAAGAACCATTAAAACCAAGAATTGAGTTTATTCAGGTTGTAGGAGTCAAAGTGAATACAGAAAATCACCATACATACTAGCCGCAAATATTTTGAAGTTGAAAAAATTTCTGTGATGGTGGCATAAACTATAAAAACTTTAGGATGAATTTAATAAAACGTGTGCAAGGCTTGTACTCTGAGAACTTACAAGAGAGTGTTGCAAAAGAATGAACAGATTTGCCATGTTCACAGACTAGAAAACTTTGTTTTAAGGATGACAGTCCTAATATCTGATTATCCTTATCAGAGTCATAGTTTAGTTTGTTTTAGGATTTAACAAGTTTCCAAAAAAAAAAAACAAAAAAAAAACAAACAAAAAAAAACGAAATACAAAGAACCCTCCTCATAAATATCAAGAAGTATTGTGAAAAGAGGGAAAATTTAGGAAGTCCAAGTTCCTGGCTGTTGTCAATGCTCTGATGTAGTAAGGACAGATGTAGGTAAGTGATAATATGGAAAGATACTCACTGTGGCCGCTTAACTAGAGTGACAGGAACAAGACAGCTCAGTGGGCAAAAGACACTCTTCTGACATAGTAGCAACAGGTATACTTTGAGCTTTATAAAAAACATAATAAAAATTAAAATGGATCGCAAAACTAAATTTGAGACCTAAAACTATAAAACTTTTAGAAGTAACATGAAAGAAAATCACTGGAACCTTGAGATAGGCAAAGCTTTTTGAGTATGACAGACATGTCCTATAAAGATACAAGTGTGAAAATTTAATTTTCATTAACATTAAAAAGTTATCTTGTTTTCAAAAGAAAAAAAAGGCAAGCATAGCTGGAGAAAGCATAGTATGTGAAGAACTTTGCTCAGAATAGGTAAATACGTACTGTCAACTCCAAGGAGCTGTGGAGCTACACAACTTTTTGGTTCTGTGTTACTAGCATTTTTGGTGTGAGTTGGATGGCTGATTTCCCAGGACTTAGAAATCACTAGTTTCCTGAAACATGAGAGGTCAACCTGGTGCTTTAGCGTAGTCGTGCATCTTTGAGCTTCCTTTCTGACTCAGTGTGCTGCTTGAAGCCTGGAATGTTGCTTTTATCCTTGTCTGTTCTGGAAAGCAGATTGGATGTTTCTTAATCGTGTACTTGCTGTAGCCTGTCTAACATACCGGGGACTCAGGGAGTTTGGAAAACAGAATTAGTTTGTGATGTGTTGTATGTACGAAGAATCCTCTGCCATAGATGTGGAAAAATTTCTCAATTTTCATGGCTTTTTTGCCAAAATGAATTATTGCTTTGTTAACAGACAACTGGCCATTGGATCAAAGGTTTTCCTTTTGATTTATGGTTGTCTTAACTCTAACGTGGCTGTTTTTGAAAAACCAACTGTTCTTAAGCCCTTCAGAGGAATGAGATTTTAGAGCAAACTGTTTTACTCCTGACTTTGATAGAGAAGGAGGATATAATATAAAGACTTATAGTTTACAGGGGTAGATATCTGAGAGCAGAAACTAGTTGTAAAAGAACTGAATATTAAATAAGTGAGTGTATATATTATGGTATAAAATGCTTTTTTATTATCATTCCCACCTAGCTGAGCTTTAGGTTTTTGTAGATCATGAATATTCACATTCAGACTATATTTATAATTTATACCAAATATGGATCATTAGATGCGCAGCACTAATCTGCTATATTTTCAGGATACACTTTTGTTACCTTCTTTAAAGAGGATGATGGCAAAATAAAATCAGAAGAACATCAATTCGTACATTTTAACATGGTCTAGCAAACACTAGAGCACTTCCTAATACTCCTCTTGACACAGCATTCTAAAATGACTAGGACTTACCATCAAGAGCCAATGCTCTCACTCAGGAGGCAGAGGCAGGTGGATCTCTGAGTTCAAGGCCATCCTGATCTATAGAGTGAGTTCCAGGACAGCCAGGGCTATACAGAGAAACCCTGTCTCGAAAAACAAAAACAATAACAAAAAAAACCTTTTTGAATGAGAAGAATTTAGTAAATATTAATTAGTAAGTTTATTCAACTTGACCACTATAATTTAGTGGTATACTTGTATGTTGTTATACATGTTTTAAGCAAATTCACTTGAAATATTATATAAATATTATATCCACAGGCACAATTTCCAGTACCTTGACTATTTTTTTTCATTTCATTTTTGTTAATGATTGGTAAAAAGAATTGCTGAAAGTAAGCCTTTGGTAATGTGGTACGGGGAAGAGGGAGCACACTCCAGTCTCATGCCTCTCAGTCTGTCAGTGAGCTGTCTGTCTCTTGACTGTGTGTGTCACTAGTACTTTGCTGGTTTTCTCCCTGCCATCAGTGGTGAGACGGAAGGATATTATTCTTGCCCTTGGACAATTAACTTAGGTCCAGTTAATAGTTTCACCTAAAGACAAATGTTAAGAACTGAGTGTTCTGGTGTGCAGAACTTCTGAATGACTCCTTTCCCTGCTTCAGGTGGAGGCAAGACAAGTTTCTCCAGTATTCCATTTAAGAATCTGGCTGAGTTCCTAGGAGGTAAACCTAAAAAAATTTCAAAGCCTTCTTCTATGAAGGGACCCCTGAGAATTTTTAATTCTGATTACCTGGGTTAAATATAAAGAATGATTACATTCTCCCTTTAAAATATTTTCAGTGTATCCTGAAAATATACCAGAGTCTCTGTGGTTTACCACTACTGTGGATGTTGTCCGGGTTATTTAAAGAAGAGCAACTTGCCTTTCTTACCTGTGGATTTTGGATCCATGGATCTAACCAATGGTAGATGAGAGTTTTTTTTTTTTTTTTCAAAAATTTATGTATGTGCCAAATGTGTAGACTTTTTTCATTATTAGTTCATAAGCAATGCAGCATAATAACCATGTAGATGACTTTGTATGGTATGGGGTGTAAGTAATCTAGAAATAATTTGAAGGATGCTGGAGACTGTATGTAAATTATATGCAAATATGCTGTTACTATTCATGGCTTATAATATCTACTGTGTGGGAAGAGGAAGTTTATAATCAAACCCCTGGTGAATACATTTCACAGATACTTTCTGAACACCTAGTATTATATAGGATATGAGGACTGATGGCTATGCAAAGTGAAGGTGTGAAAGGTAGGTGAGTTCTAATCTCAAGACTGTTACTTGGGGCTTTCCACTGGCCATTTGCTTTACCGTCCTTGCCCTCCCCTCCCCTCTCTATCCCTCTCTTCCTTTCCATGCTCCTCTTCTTCCTTGCCTTCTTTCTCCTCTTCTTCTTCTTTCTCATCTTCCTTCTCCTCATACTCTCTCTTTACTTAGACCAGGGTGGTTTTAACTCTCAAGAGATGGTATTACATGTGTGTGCCACCATGCCTTTTTTCTTTTTTTAAATGAGAAGAGAGTCTTGATCTGTTTGACTAAGTCCTTGAACATCTTCTTTCTGTATTCACTCCCATTGTAATCTCACCTAGTGTCTGGATTTTGGCTGTCATACTTGCCTTTGGACCATGTCTATCAGGTATGCATCTGTAGGCAACAAGGCCCCTTCCAGAAACTGTACTTCTATTGATTCAGAGACCACAGAGGAGTTGATGATTTCTGGCTTTCTCCCTATGGCTTTCTCTGCTTTCTCATAGCATCCAGGATCACCACCCAGGGGTGATCAAGGCTGAACCAAGGAACCCAGTAGGAAGAAAAAGGACCCAAATGCAGGCAAAGAGTCAGAGACAGGCCCTTCGTCCACTCTTTGTAGTCCCATAAGACCACCAAGCTACAAAACCATAACATATATGCAGAAGACCTAGTGCAGACCCATGCTGATTCCCATGATTGTCCCTGTAGAGCACAAGGTTTTTTTTTTTTGGATTTTCGAGACAGGGTTTCTCTGTATAGCCCTGGCTGTCCTGAAACTCACTCTGTAGACCAGGCTGGCCTCGAACTCAGAAATCCGCCTGTCTCTGCCTCCCAAGTGTTGGAGTTAAAGGAGTGCGCCACCACCGCCTGTAAGCACAGGGTTCTTAACTATAAGGAAATCAAATGGAGTTTTAATTTTCCATGTTCCAAGTACAGAAGACACACCAGAAGTCCAGTGCAATAGACTGTAAGCAGATCAGCAGAATTGTCCATGACATTTGCGTTAGCTGCATCACAATGAATGGAACACACAGCTTGGCCTGGAGAGAACAAGATTCCTTAGCCATTTAAAAATGAAACTCCTCCCCCATCATCAGATGAATAAAATGAATCAGCTTATGAGGGAGTAGAGTCTGAGTGTTCTGAAATATGAGGGAACAATTAGGAGATGATGTCATTTGCTGAGAAAAAGGCTAATACCAAACTGTTGGAAACTTAAGGTTATTCTCTGTACTGAATATTTGCGACTGGTAAGTATTTTTAAATACCAAAAATAATCTGTCCTTGACTGCTAAAAAATTTAAGCTTATAAATATTCATGATAGCAAAGCTTTATATGTATATTTAAATGTCCTAAGAATAAAATCAAAAGTGTATGTTCGTGTGTATCAAATTTAAAACCATTTGATCTATATTGTCTGTAGTGATGGGACTAGCTAATATTCCCCTCACTAATATGTCAGCTGGCTGACCGGTACCCAGTCTGCTATTGGGTTTTCATATTTTTAATAGGATTCCTTGTATTGATTGAAGAAGTGATTATTTTGCTATTATATATTTTCATCATAGTTTTATTAGAAAAGTTTAGTATACTTATTGGTCATTTCTGATCTTTTGTGAGCTGTCCTTCCGTTTGAGAGGGAGAGAGCTTCATAGTTTTATCTTGGTTACTCAGTCAGACCAAGAGAATATAAAATTCTAGACAGCATTTTTTAGTCTGGGCATGGTAGACTCTGGCCATCTAGCCCTGTATTCATTTTAGGCTATGAATAGGAAGCAGTGGTGTATTTGGAGAATTGTTTGGTGTCTGTTCTATATTGTAGTTATGAAATTATATAAAGGTGTCTGGTCTGATGCCTTCATATGAGACAGTGATATACCTATTCTTGTTGACCTGCCAAAACTGTGGAGTAGCAAGGTAACATGCAGATTAACATGCTCCATGTAGTCTTCATAAAAATGTTAACTCAGCTTTGAGATTTTTTTTTCCATTTTCTTTAGATTCATTTCATTTCTTTAGTCTTCATTGTACATAGTAGGAAAGGAGGTAAGTTTTACATGTTGATATCCTAGTTAAATTACATTTAAATAATGACAACATTTGAAAAAAGTTATTAGAATGAGTTCTGATTTTATACAATGTTTAGTTATTTTGTTAAAATATGAAACAGACAATATATGTAAAATCTTTCAAAATTTGATTCTTTTTTGGTGATGGCTGCAGTGTTATCAAAACAAATGGTTCGTTTATGCAGTAAGCTTATAAACAGTGTAGAGCATACTTAAAAGTCTTTAGGGGTGCACATTTAGCTCAGTGGTAGAGCACTATTTGCCTAGTGTGCAGAGACCTGGGCTTAGTCCTCAGCATCACATAGAACCAAAACCAACCAACCAAAAACAACAATAGCAACAAAAAAGGAAAGGTATTTGTAAACCTTGTATAGTCTAGAGAGGTTTTACAAAATGTTGATAGAACATTGTGAAGAGGTAAAGAAAAAGAAAAAGCTATAATGTGCTTACTTACCCACTTGAAGTTTTTAAAATTGTTTTAGAGTTAACATAGGAAGTAATAGATTTCTTCCTTTTTTTTTTTCTTTTTGGTTTTTCGAGACAGGGTTTCTCTGTGTAACCCTGGCTGTCCTTGAACTCAACTCACTGTGTAGACCAGGCTGACCTCAAACTCAGAAATCCACTTGCCTCTGCCTCCCAAGTGCTGGGGTTAAAGGCGTTGCCACCACTACCTGGCTAATAGATTTCATTATGTTACTTTTTGCTCCTTTATGTCATTGTCCTTTTTTTCTCATTACGTCCTTCATGATACCTGTCCCTTTCTTTTCCTAAATTGTCTTTTCTGCTTTCATGTTACGCATTATCTCCATACCCCCAAGACTTCTTTCACCTTTTGAGGGCCATCTTTTTGCTTTCATGCCCTATAGGTAGACAGACACACATAAACCCGTAAACCCATAGACATATACTCTAACTGATGTGTATTTTTTTTTTTTAGCTCCCCATTCAATTAATTCATGCCCTGATAATTATTCTTGCTATTTTCTGCTTTTGCATGTGGGATTTTCTTGGTTTTCTAAGATACTGAGATCATTAGGTTAGTTATTTGAGATTTTTTTCGTGTAAACTCTTGTAGCTATCAACTTTCCTCTTACAACTGTGTAAGCTATACCAAAGGCTCTGGTAAGTTATGACTTAATTTTCATTTGGTTCTAGGAACTTTACATTTCTTCTCTGATTTTCAAAGTAACTCACTGGTGATCTAAGAATGTATTGTTCAATGTTCAGTTTATGTGGTTTCTGAGTTTCTCTTGCTATTGATTTCTAGTTTTATTCCACTGTTTATTTCAGTTCTACGTTTGTTAAGACTTTATTTATTTATTCATTTTTGTGGTCTAAATATGGTATGTTACAGAGAAGGTTCCATGGCTGTTGAGAATACTTTAGTCAGATAGTTTGCACCCTGCTTGTCCCAAGATAGGTTCTTACTATGTGGATCTGGCTGGCCTTTAACTCATAGAGACTCACTTGTTACTGCTTCCTCAGTCTCGGGACTAAAGGTATACATCACCATACCTGGCAAGTGTAAATCTCTATTGACAATAAGGTAGTTATTGAGAGACGTTTAATTTTTTTTTTCTTTTTGGCTTTCTGTTGTAATTTTGTTGGTTTTTCTGGAGGTTGAGCAATTATTTTATTTCTATTAGCATTTGAGGTTTGCTGCTTTACTGTTTTGGACAAGATGGATTTCTTCCAACTTCTTTTCTTCTTGTTCTTCTATTGTAGTTTTTTCCTGTGTTCCTATGGTTGAGATTGGTTTTTTTCCCCTTCTTATTATATAGAATCTCTTTCTGAGTATCTGCAGTGGATTGATCGGGCTCTGTTAGCATTGAGAGGTGGACTAGCTTGATGGTGAGAACAAAGTCTTGACTGCTTGGCTGTTAGCTCTGATTGCTTTTTCTTCTCCTTTCCCTTCTTCTCCCCCATTTCTTTTCTGCCTTTTTGTCATTTTCCCTTTCTTCCCACGTGTTTAAACTCTGAACTGTAGTGTTATTACATCTGTGATGAGAGCTATATTACAGAGTATGGAGGAAGTTATGAAGGAATAATGTCTAGCAAAGAGTTCGGTAGAAGAGTAAGGCTTTATAATTATGCTCATTTTATATTATATAGATAATCATAGTATTACTTCATAGGAAGTGTTTAGGAGTTATATTTATATGAGTTTTATCTAAACAATACAATGGGACATTCTAGGGTTAGGGTGTGCAAGAATACTTTATGGAAGGTTCAAGAAAAGTAATCATTTTACAGAATAAAAATTGTTTTTCTGTTCTCTAGAGTAGATACAGTTGATTAGAGATTATACAGCAGAAGCCTTGCCGTGTGGTTTGAATGAGAACACCCCCCCCTCACTCCCAGGAGTAGGCTCATGTTTGAATACTTGCTTCCCAGTTGAAATAGGCAGGGCATAAGCTATTCTGGCTGTATGTGTGGAGAGTGTTGTGTAAGCTTGAAATGTTACTGAAGGACAGAGAAAGTAAAAATCACAGTGATTTGGGGAAAGGGCTTTTAATTAAAAAGTTGATTTTTGACAAGGCATATGATCAAGTTTAAGTGAGAGCGGGCAGAATTGTTTCAGGAAGGGAGAGCTCCAGGAACAGATGTGCATTCCTTCTGGATGTGACACAGATGTGCAGGTCTGTGTCAGGAGAGGATAGATAGAGGTTGGTTGCTTTTGGGGAGTCATTAGCATAGATGAATTTGCCAAAGCCATAATTACTGGGTTAACTAGATGCTTGTCTGATTTAGAGGCTGGATGATCAAGATTTTAGCAAGGAGGGAATAGAATCATGGAAGAAATCTAAATCAGAAGTCTCAAGAAAAAAGGGATTTTAAAAGGCAATCTTCTCAGAAAAATTAAATATAATAGGATATAAAGGAAATTAAAAGAACACATTTTATTTTATTTTTGTAGTTTTTAGTTGATGTAAAATTATTTTCTGAGATGAGCATGTCCAAGCCAGAGGCAGTCAGTGTGTTGGCACCATTTCTCTCTCAAACTACTAAATACTCCTTTGTCAGTTTTTAGCACCTTTTCAAAATTTCATTTATTTTCTTGTGTTTAATTTACCTTTTTTTTAAAATTTTTTTTAATTTTTGTATTTTCGAGACAGGGTTTCTCTGTATAGCCTTGGGTGTCCTGGAACTCACTCTGTAGACCAGGCTGGCCTCTAGCTCAGAAATCCACCTGCCTCTGCCTCCCAAGTGCTGGAATTAAAGGCGTGTGCCACCACCGCCCTGCTAAAATTGTTTTTAAGTAATTAGGTAATTCTCTATCTAGAAAATGGTTTGTCATTTTTTTGTCATTTATTTTTAAGTTGAGGAAATATTGTTAATATATATGTAAGTAGACCTTGAAAGATGATTTCACCTTTTATATATTATTTTGTTTTGTTTGGGGGGATGATAGTTAACTAGAATAAACAGTTAAAATGTACAAAACTAGGTTTCTAGGGAGATTGTTCAGTTGTCAATATACCTTTAAGAAAATATACATTCATTTTTAGCATAAAGTACAGTACCTTTTGTGTAAGTGAATAGTTGATTGATTGATTGATTGATTTCCCACAGTAGAGCTTTAACATTTAAGTGCAGTATATTGTGATATAATGTATGCCCTCTGCTGATGAAAATGTATTATTGCTAATTTAACAAAACCACTTTAGTAATTCCTTTGAATGGAATAATACTTTGTAACTTAAGAGTGGCCATACACTAGAGTTTGGGGAAAATACCCTTCCTGTTTAAAAGGAATATGTTCTTTTTGCATAATAAATTACATAATAAATTATTCTGTTTAAAAGTAGTGCCCCACTATATATATATATATATATATATATATATATATATATATATGTATATGTATATGTATATGTATATGTATATGTGTATGTATATGTATATCCTGGTTTACAGAGTGAGTTCCAGGACAGCCAGGGCTACACAGAGAAACCCTGTCTAGAAAAACCAAAATAAAATAAAATAAAAAAGTAATGCCCTGATTGAGAAGCACTTAGCTATTAGACTGATGATTGTTACTGCATTGTGGCCACACACACACACGTGTGTGTGTGTGTGTGTGTGTGTGTGTGTGTGTGTGTGTGTAGTGGTAGTATTATTGTTTGAATTTTTCTGTGGAAGCTACTACCTATATGTATCTATTTAACTGAATTTAAACATTCAGTTTGTTTCATTAGCTACATTTCAAGTTTTAATAGCCATGTTTATCCAAGAGCTGTGCTTTTTGTCAATGTAGACTGTATAGCCTGTGTTTAATATCACAGAAATCTTAATTAATAAGTATTTAAACTTTAACATTTTTATGTTTTAATTTTATTAAGGCAGGGTCTCCTTGGGGCAGGCTGGCCACCATGAAGTAATCATCTAGCTGAGTCTGGCCTTGAACTTCTGACTTACTTCTTTACTTCTCTACCATTGGTTTTACTATGCCTCCAGCATTTTCTACTTTTCAAATTTTAATAAGGGTTTTAATTTTCATGAAATCACTGTTCTTAAACTAGGAATGAATTGGTTTCTTTTGAAATATATTCTTTTCACATATAACACTTTCTCCATAAATAATGATGAACTAAAGGTTTTTTGTTGTTGTTTGTTTTTGTTTCTTTGGTTTTTTTTTTTTTTTTTGGTAGGGTAGAAGATGGTTAAGATTTTGTTGTACTATGCAATTTACTTCAGTTTATATGGATTTACTGCCAAACTATTACAATTTTCTCAGTATAAGGTATTGAGTATTTCTAGCATTTTGCTTCTTTGTTATGAATATTTGAGCTAGAAAATAATGATTAAAGTTGAGGTAAAAGCTACTTTTTCTTCTTGATAGGTTTGGAATGGAAAGAAATGAGTCAGTACATAGAGAATTTAAGCTTTTATGATAGTGTGAATGTTGTATAGTCTGTATTCAATTGGTTAAAAAAGTCATAGACAGTTGACCCAGTTTCTGGTGATGGTAACGTTTTATAAAACTGTAGACTATCACAAGCAGGGTGGCCATTCACCAGTGATTGAGGTTTTACTTACTATACTCAGATGTGTGTGTATAATATGTACAGTATGTAATATATATATCTGTATACAGCTTTTCATATGTGTAGATTAATAGATGTGCATCTCACATGAAGATATGGAGGAGTTACAGCATCATAAGGACCTTAGTCACCCTCTCATAAGTACACAAACCTCTCCCACTTTTTGTTCCACATTCCTAACTTCAGCAGCCTTGTGTTTCTTTTCTACTTGAGTGTTTTTATTTTATTTTAAAATGTTGTATTTTAAACATTTAAAATAGAGATTGCTCAATTGCTAAGAGGGTGCACTGCTCTTGAATAGGATTTATTTTCAGTTCTCATCAGCCAAATTGTCTGGCTTATGTGTACATATGCGCACACACAAACACAGGCACACTAGCTACTTAATTTTTGTAAACTTGATACAAGCCTAGACACTCTTGGGAAGAAGGGATTTAGTTAAGGAACTGCTTCCATCAGATGGGCCTGTGGGTCCTGTGGGTGTGTCTTTGAGGCATTTGCTTGACTGTTCCTTGCTACAGGAGAACTCAGATCACTGTGAGATATGTCATCCCTGGACAAGTGGTCCTGGACTGAGTAATAAATGTAGCTAAGCAGGCCAGGAAGAATAAGGCGGTAAGCAGTGTTCTCCATGACTTCTGCTTCAGGCTTCTGTCTTGGTTCTTGCCATGCCTTTTCTCTGAGATGGACAATAACTTGTAAGCTGAAATCCTTCTTTCTCCAAGTTGCTTTTAGCCATGGTGGTTATTGCAACAACAGAAAGCAAACTGAAGTTCCATTTTTGTGATAAATGTCCATCAGTACAATTGCTGAGTTGTATGGTAATTGCAAACCCAAACTGCCTTTAAATTTTTTTGTTTGTTTGTAGCCATTTTATATTCCTACTTGTTACAGATTGAACTTGAAATACCCTCCACAGGCTCATGATCTGAATGGCTGACCAGTTGGCATTAATTTGAGAGGTTCTAGAAAGTTGAAAGTGGGGCCTAGCTGGAAGAAGTAGGCCTTAGGGGATAGGTCCTGGAGTTATATTATTCCTCTTGTCTTGTGCCATGTGAGGAGTTGTCTTCTGTCAGTATTCTCATGACTGGTGCCCTGCCCCATCTCATGTACATGTAACTAGGAACCAAACCCTCTGGATGTCTGAGCTGAGATAGCTCCTTACTCTTCTGTCATCTGTGTCAGATGTTTTGTTAATGGATGCAGAAGTAACTTACAAACTATGAATGTGGTTTTCCTGTTTTTATCTGTTTTGTTAAATACGTAGTGCTTATTTGATAGTTTTTTAGTTTTTGCTTACTTTTGTTTTTTTGAGAGGTCTTTCTCTCTAGTCTTTGCTTGCCTTAAACTTGTTATGTAGACCAAAATGCCCTCAGCCTTCTGATTACTGAGATTATAGGTGTGTGTGTGTGTGTGTGTGTGTGTGTGCGTGCGTATCTAGCTTGTGATACTCTTTTGGATTTGTATTTTCATCAAAAGTTCACTATCAGATTCATTTCATGTGCTCACTCCTGCTTTATCTAAACCTATCCAGGGCATTTCTGCCATTGTCATTCTACCCAGTGTATTTGCAGTCTCAGGCATTAGAACTTGAGTCATTTTAGAGTCTGATCTGTTCTTTATCTACTCAATGGAGATAGGTTCTTGTTGAACATGTTCTTTTGTTTGTTTGTTTGTTTTTTGTTTTGGGGATTAAAGGTGAGTACCACTACCGCCTGGCCTTGTTGAACATGTTAAAATGTGTTTTTCCTGCAACTCAGTGATACTAATGTTCCTGACCCTGCTTGGTTTTGTCCCAAGTATAAATCCCATTGATTGGCTTCTTTTCACTCCATAGAATTTAATGACTGATATTTTTTTGGATGCTAAACATTTGAATTTTACTTATCAGTTCTGGACACAACTAACTACAATTTTTTTTTTTTTTGAGACAAAGTTTTGTTATGTAGCCCAACTTGGACCAAGTTTATCTTTGTGTTGTACCTAGATACTTTTCCTAGAAGTAAACTAAGTTCATTGTAAGGCTCTTAGTTTTATTTGCCATTTCTTGATAGCTAATCTCTTCAGGAATGCTGCTTTCTATATTTTGTTTGCCTTTTAAGTTATTTTAGGCAGTTTGATAAATTTGTTGTATTCATATACATGGAGATGATATTCAGTGTTTTGTTTTATTAGTAACAGACATGGAAAGAAATTACTTTTAAATGTTTTCTTTTTACTGAAATTTGCCTGTCTCTCAAGTTCCTTGAAGGTAATAGTTATATTCAGGTTTATTTATAACATTTGTCCTCATGAAGATCTCAGGGGACTTGGAGAAAATGGCAGAGTTACCAATGTTGCTACTATTCCTATGTTCCAATGAAATCTTGACATAGCAGGCCAAATGATACAAATTATCCATTGTATTAATCTTCCTGTGCTCTGAAGGCTAAATCAATTTGTAGAGAAAATTTCTAAAGATGTGTTCATTTATATGTTTTATTTTACTTTCTTAAATACTGCTAACACATTTTTTAAGTCAAATGGAAACATTTGGTTATATTCTGTATCATATTAAAACTGCTTTGTGTATCATCACATTCACTTTTATAGTCTTGAAACCATTGCTTACATAATTATAGTTTGCTATTCTTAATGTGATATAAAATTTTTCTTCACCTTTGTATTTCTTGTGCTAAAAAGAAAAACAAAGCCAATTTATTCTTGTTTTTTTTTTAAAGACTTATTTATTTTTGTATGTGAGTATATTATAGCTGTACAGATGGTTGTGAGCCTTCGTGTGGTTGTTGGGAATTGAATTTTTAAGACCTCTGATCGCTCTAGTCAACTCCGCTTGCTCTGGTCAATTCTGCTCGCTCAGTCCCTGCTCTCTCTGGCCCCGAAGATTTATTTATTATTATATGTAAGTACACTGTAGCTGTCTTGAGACACACCAGAAGAGGGTGTCAGATCTCATTACGGGTGGTTTCTGGGATTTGAACTCAGGACCTTTGGAAGAGCAGTCAGTGCTCTTACCCACTGAGCCATCTCGCCAGCCCCAAGCCAATTTATTCTATAGTTGTATTTGTTAAACTTTTTATTTATCAGTGTTATTATATGGCATCAGAGCCATTAAATGGCATTACTTAGCCATCTGTTTTTAGCCATTTGTGAATTATTATTGGTAAAAGAGAGACTCTACAATTAGTTCACAGTGTTTTAGTTAATACATTCCGCTGTTCGTTACATGAACCGTTTAAAAAAGTGTCAGTTCTTATACTCAGAAACAATAGTTACCAAAATTACTTTTCTATTACAAGATGGAAGTTAATAATTTTGTAGCCCTCTAAAGACAGACACTTAATCTGTCCCTCTGTTCGCTTCATTGTAGTGTATATTTTATGACAACAGAATAATCTGTTTCTTTGCTAGACCTTTGTCATCTAGAATGCATCATTCAGTTCTTGTGACAGGAGTCAGAATAAATGAATGACTAAGCAGGCAGAGTCAGGAACATTACTATCACTATCTCATCCACCTTCCAGTTCAGAGCCACACAACACTCATGACTACTGCCACATGACACTGTCTCTGAAGAACACTCTGGCTCATCATCATTTTTGTCTTCTTTGAACAGTTGACATTTTCATATCAGTATAAGAAACGTTTTTATCTTATAGAACTGTGCACAGCTGGAGTAAACTCTAAGGAGGGTATATTTGTTTACTTGAAGTGCTTGAGTAACAGGTAGTCTTGTAAACAAAGTTGAGGAAAATGTGTGTGTGTGTGTGTGTGTGTGTGTGTGTGTGTGTGTGTATGCCTATGTATGTGTGTCTTTGTGTGTGTGTGTGTGTATGTATTGTGACCAAGCCAGCTCAGTCAGTCAACAGGATCTAAAGGGCAGGAGTGAGGATTGAAAAGAAAAACAAAATTAGACTAACATCATAACATGACTCCAGCCAGTGCTGAGGCTGAAGCAAGTTTTTATTTTCCCAGTCAGATTTTATAATATTCTAGATTCTAGGTACTTACAGAGAAAAGGGTTAGTTCTTAGACCACAGACAAGGCAGTGAACAAAGAGATCACACCAGATAGTAATCAAACAAAGCAATAAATAAAGTCCCATCCCCCTCTCCCCCCATGTTCCTTCCTCACCCCCTCCCAGTCACTGGGCCTGTGGGGTTTATCAGGATTACCAAGACAAAAGGGAAATCACACTTTCCTTGGCCCTTGGCTGTGTGTACCTTGAACCTTCATTAGCCCAAATGTGAATTTTTTTTTGTTTGTTTGTTTTTTCGAGACAGGGTTTCTCTGTATAGCTCTGGCTGTCCTGGAACTCACTCTGTAGACCAGGCTGGCCTCGAACTCAGAAATCCTCCTGCCTCTGCCTCCCAAGTGCTGGGATTAAAGGCTTGCGCCACCACCAGCCGGCCAAATGTGAATATTCTTATCTGAGCCTACTTCTTTGAGCCCAGTGTCAGGTACTGTGGTATGCAGCATACAGAGATCACTAAATGAAGTCATTAATGCCAAATAAATAAGTGTTTCTCAGAAAAGCTAGCAAACAGTTAATTGGGCCCTGTTTATATAATCTCTCTCCCCCCCTTCCCCTGTCTCTCCTCTCCTCCTCTCCCTCTCCTCTCTTCTCCCTGCCCAATTTTATATTTTACAAAATTATATGTCAGTTACTAGCCATATAAAGAGGTTCCCCAGTGAGAAATTAAACTGTTTAATTTGAGATACAGTAAGAAAAGAAATGAAAGAAGAGAAGGTGCCTGTTGTTTCATATTCTCCGAGGGGGAACTATATGGAGGTGCACACATATTTAGGACAAAAGACAAAACCGACCAACCAAACAAACAAACAAAAAAAGCCAGAGGAGTAAAGTCCTGAGGAGAAAGCTTACCTATGGCAACAAGCAGAATATTCTTATTCTGTTATATTGGGTTGGAATGCGAATGGAGTCATGTTCAAGGGGAAGCAAGGATTCACTTAAATCGTGTAGATATAGTTTAACTTGGAGTTGTGAAAAAGAAAGTTTAAAAGAGATCACGGTTAGCTTGGCCATGCAAGCAATATAGAGGAAAATAGAACTCTTTTAAACTCATGCTTCCCACTTGACTCTGTAGTGTTGACAATTTACAGTAACTAGGATACTCTCCCTCTTACGCTGCCTGCTCTGTGTGAGGACATCTGTGACTGCTCAAATGACTAGTTGTCACATTCACATGTTCTTTTCTAGCTGTTGTCTACTTGGCTGCTCTGCAACATTGGACACAAGTGATTATATTTTCCTCATAGCCTCTCGCTTGGCTTTGCATTGTCTCCCTCACACCCCATGATTCAGTACTCTGTTCTGTCTCTTTGTGCTCTACAGTTGCAGCTGTATTGAAGACACTTTTCCACAATGAACTGTATTCTTTTAAAAAAATATGTATGTATGTATATATGCTATGTGTATTAATATTTTGCTGTATGCATGTCTGTACTACTTTTTTATTGAATGCTTTTTCTTTTTTCTATTTTTCATTTTATGTAAATGAGTGTTTTATCTTCATGTATGTTTGTGCACCTGGTACTGGCAAGAGGCCAGAAGATGGAGTCGGATCCCCTGGAACTAGAGTTACAGATGGTTGTGAGCTGTCATGTGGGTGCTGGGGATCAAATCCAGGTCCTCTGAAAGAGCAGCAGGGGCCTTTAGCTACTGAACTATCTCTCTAACCCCTGGAAGGTTTTTTCTTTTAATACAATTTGTTTTGATTCTACTTTCCCCTCCATTTATTTCTTCCAGATCCTCCCAACCTCCTACCCTTTCAACTTTGTTCTTTTTTCCTTTCTTTAGAAATAAACAAACAAAAACAAGGAATGCACACAAACTTCTCAAAACAACAACAAAACAAATGGAAATCAAAATATATAAGCAAAGGACCAATAAGGTAGAAAATGCCCAAACTAAGCAAAATGGGGCAAAAAGTCTACGAAATAATACTGAGTTCATTTGTGTTGGCCTACCCTCAAGTGTGATTCGTGTACCCAGTGATACCCTACTAAAGAAAACTGATTTTTCCTCTTTTGTCTTCAGATATAAGTTGCACATAGCATTTTGGTTAGGTGTGGACTGTGGCTTCCTCCCTTCTAATGGGAACCATCTGGCTTGAACCTTTGCGGGCCTGTGTGGTTACTCTCTATACATTGTGCCATCACTGCACAAGTATATCTTGCACCAGGTTGTGGTTGTGGGTTGCAGGGTTTGTAGCTGGGAGATGATTTTCTCCTTTCCTCTGGTAGCATGCAGAATACCTTAAAATACCAGGAATGCTACTCAGTAGAGGTGAAGCTTCTAGGTTGGCACCAGCCTAACTTCTCTGCATTTGATAACATATATAAGTGTTGTCTTCAACAGTAGGGCCTTACCATCAGGTTATG
>NW_022196896.1:52671367-52730463 GCF_008632895.1 Mastomys coucha | reverse complement strand
GACCAGGCTGGCCTAGAACTCAGAAATCTGCCTGCCTCTGCCTCCCAAGTGCTGGGATTAAAGGCATACGCCAATACCGCCTGGCTTCATTTGGGTTTTAAATAGCCTTCAGTGTGTGCTGTTCCCATATTCCTTCCTTTGTTCTTCTCTTCCATCCCCTTCCTCCTTAGCCCTCCATTCTAGTTTCTCCCTTATCTCTCCATAACACTGTATTCTGTTGACCCTTCCTTGGAGGATCTTCTCTTGCCTGGTACCTTACTAAGTACCTAACCTCTGTGTTTATATGGATTACAGCACACATTGCAGCTTAAAAGCTAACATTCACAGGTAAGAGAAAACAAGCAATACTTGTCTTTTTGGGTCTGGATTATTTCACTCCTGATTTTTTTTTTTTCTAGCTCTATCCATTTACCTGTGAATTTCACTTTTCTTAAGAGCTGAATGGTCTTTCATTGTGTAAATGTACCACACTTTCATTATCCAATCATCAGTTGGTGAATGTCTAGTCTGCTTTCTATTTCTACTATTATGAATAGAGCAGTAATGAACATGGATGAACATATGTCCCTGTGCTAGGGTGTAGAGTCTTTTGAGTATCTCAAAAGCTGAATCTTGAGGTAGATTAGTTTCCAGCTTCCCGAGGAGCTACCACACTGACTTCCATAGTGCCTGTACAAGTTTGCTCTCCCACCAGCAAGGAATAAGTGTCATTCCCCTGCCATACATGCTTGCCACCATGTGCTGTCATTTGTTTTATTGGCTGGTTTATGGTGAACTCTCAAGTAGTTTTGATTTGTATTTCCCTGGTGACTAAGCATGTTGAACATTTCTTCAAGTGTGAAGCATTGGTGTTTCATTTTTGAGAACACTTTCTTTAGTTCTCCACCCCATTTTTAAATTAGTCTTAATAGTGTTCAGTTTTCTTTAGTTCTTTATATATTGTAGATCCTGTATGTCAGATGTATAATTGGTAAAGATCTTTTCCTATTCTGTAGGCTGTGTTTTGCCCAAATGGCAGTGTCCTTTGCCATAAAAAGCTTTTTAGCTTCATGAGATCTCGCTTTTTTTTTTTTTTTAAAGATTTACTTATTATATGTAAGTACACTGTAGCTGTCTTCAGACACCCCAGAAGAGGGCATCAGATCTTATTATGGATGGTTGCGAGCCACCACGTGGTTGCTGGGATTTGAACTCAGGACCTTTGGAAGAGCAGTCAGTGTTCTTAACCTCTGAGCCATCTCTCCAGCCCCAAGGTGTCACTCATTAATTGTAGGTCTTAGTGCCTCCCATACTGGTGTCCTGTTCAGAATGGCTCTTCCTGTGGCAGTTTCACCTCCCATGTAACCTTTCTATCAAACTCAGTGAGTCTGCTATGTTGCAGTTTTTGATTCATTTGGAGTTGTTTTGTTTGTGTATCACTTTTGTGCCTAGAGCCTGTGAAGAACAGAACAGGGTGTTGAATCTCCTGGAACTGGAATTTTCGATGATCCGTGAGAGTACTCTCACCACAACCACTGGGACATCTCTCCAAGCCCTAGCAATATTCTTAATTGCTCCCTGGATAGTCTTTTTTTTTTTTTTTAATATAGAATGCCTCACGAATTTGCGTGTCATCCTTGTGCAGGGGCCATGCCAATCTTCTCTGCATCATTCCAATTTTAGTATATGTGCTGCCGAAGCGAGCATGGATATTCTTATTTCATTGTGTCACTATCACTTAAAGCGTTCACCAGATCTGAAAGTTTCAGGGCTTTACAAGTACTTTACAAGTATGCCTAAAATATCTAGGAATTTGCATCTCCGCCTTTTCTTTTCACTGTATTTTCTGCCACTAAATCCTGCAGTTATTTCTGCTGATAGTCAATTTTTTTTTCTTTTCTTGTTGGCATCATAATTATTAGTCCCTTAAAACAGTTGATATATTAGAGAAAATCAGGCAATGCATTAGTCCTCTCACACACTTACAATTTGCAGTAGCCAACTATGGTGTAGAAATACTACATATTACATACTGCTTTGAACAATATGATGAAATCTCATACTCTGTGATTTACTTATGATTCATCACTTTGTTCAATGTATTCATGATATATGCTCTACCTGTCTGTCCATTGGTCACTTAATATCTGTATCACTTACTTGTTTTCATTGTGCTTTTGTTTTAAATAACCCTTATTTTACTTAATTTCATCAAAGCACAAATGTATTGATGGTGGTAATTTGAATATGTCAGAGAGAAGCTGTTTAGTGCTTCAGAGCTTTAGGTGTCATCTCGCATCATCATATGTTGAAGGGCACAGGACAGTATAGGAAATAGATAAGAGACAGTGACCGTATTTTCATAACTTTTACTATATAATACATTGTTATAAATTGCTCTTTTGTTGTTGCTTATTGTACCTAATTTGTGAGTTAAACTCCATCACATTGTTACCAGGCAAGTAACTATTCAGATGAAAATCATGAATAAGTTCCCCTGGTATTACCAATTCTAAGTGTAGCTTGCCCCAGGATCTTGTACTCATGGTGTTAAAGCTCTAATCTTTAAATGCCAATGATCCAGTAGCCAAAAGCAGCCGTTACGTCTCTGAACTTAGAATGTATGGATCCTCTGCTCCTAGCTTCTTCTTGGCAGCCTGGACTGATAACTGTGGTTTTCTGGGACTCTCCAGTGGCCAGGATTTGCAGCTCTTCCTTCCTTGTAGCAATTTGCCCTCTTTGGCCTCTGCTCTTTGCCATCTTTCGTTGCCTCAGCAGTTCCTGGTCACAGATTTGCACAATTCTTAATCATCGCCATTCTCTTAAGCTGTCTTCTGTCTGCTGCTGGGTGTACTAGTCCTGTGAATTGTTTGCTCTTTATTCTTCCAGCTCGTGTGCTATATGCGAGATGAGACCAGAAGTAAGCAAGAAACACTCAAAACAAGGCTTTATGTGGGGTTAGGTTGGGGTGGGGCAGTGCACAGGAGAGGACAGGTAGACCCACGCTGTGTCTTGTTTGCTAACCACAGCCTTTTTGTTTAATTAAGCCAGCCTGCCCTAGCTGTTAGTGCTAGGGTCTCTCTGGCCAGATTGAAGACCACTGTGGATGTCCAAGTGTTTGTGAGTGGGAGGAGTGGATCATCATGAGAGGCCATAGGTGGAGTCATATAAAGGTTCTCATGAAACTGTTATGACCAAAGTGAAGTCTCCAGGCGCAAGGTATGTGGAGTGGCTGTGACTAGAACAAAGTCTTTCGTGGTTTGAGGGGCTCGCGTCACAGTTGTGTTTGTCAGTACTTAGAAGGAAATTTCTTGGAGTATTATGCTCATGTGAAGTCTCCTCCATGCATTGGTAGCTGGATTGAGGAAAGGCTCCCTGAGCAGCCTTAACATTTCCCATGTACAGCTCCAGAAATGGCTGCTTGATTGAAAGCTCCCACAGTTTTGCATAGTGGTGTAGCTGAAGTTGTGGTTGCTACCACCAGGGTACACCTTCAAGGGAGGAGGCAGTATCATGCAGAGTCCCACTGTAATTAGGAACCCAGAGGCAGCTCATTTCTGGCCTCCATCTCCGCCCCACCTGGTATAGTTACTTGGTTTTGTTCTCTACAGCTGCCAAAGGGACAGGTAAAGGATTTGGCAGGTTTGAATCAACTAGCCCAACAATTCATGCCTCCATAACTTCAATCGTTTAAACAGGAAGAACATTAAGGGGTGCTTATGATACAGATTTAACAAGAAATTAACATTCTTTAGTGAGCTTTGTCTAACAGTACTTAACCCTGTGCCAAATACCCTTTTACCCTTTTAGAAGGTTGGGTCCCCTGACCTGCCTAGATAGATGTGTGTGTGTTTGTGTGTGTGTGTGTATGTGTGTGTGTGTGTGTGTGTGTAGTCTAAGCTTCTATGGCTTGGTGGGTTTTCTCTGTGATTCTGTGTGCTGAGTGTTTAAATTGAAGACTTAAAAATAATCTATATAGTTTTGCTTTTCAAAATGTGGTTAGTGGATGGCAGCATGGGCAGCTTGGGGATGTACTGAGAAAGCAGAATTCTTGTGTCAGTCCCAGAACTGCAGAGTTAGAGCCTGCATTGTCACAATATCCAGTAAAACATGTACAGTAAGCTGAGATACTGGGCACCTCATTCACATTTCTTGGTTTGACACTTAACACCTATATTAAACTTAACTGCCTAACTAAACTACCTATTTTTCTATTTTCATTTATTTTAGATTTCTGTGTAAGTTTCAAACTATGATATATTGTTATGTAATAAATTGTTGTGAGAAACAGCTGGGGGTTACTGAAGGCAGAACTGTGTCTGAATTAGCTGTGAAGTCCAAAGTATGTGTCCCTTTACAAATGCCAGTTCCTACCTTAAAGCAGAATATTCAGGGAGAGAGGAAGGAGAGAGACAGAGGGGGGAGGGGAGGGGGAAGAGGATAGGGGAAGAAGAGAAGAAGAGAGAAAAGAGAGAGAGAGTGTGTGTGTGTCTGTCCCCAACCTTTCTGTGTGGCAGAGGGATCTGTGATGTGCTTATTTTTACTATTTTCTAATGAGTGGCTTCAGTGTGGTTTTTCTAGAATGATGACAGTATATGCTTAAAACAGCTTGCAGTTTAATACCTATATATAGCTTTTATGAAGCTTTTTTTTTTATGCTCAGGTAACTTTTAGAAACCTAGAAACATTTTTCAGAAGCTTTCCAGAAACTTAATTTTTCCAATTAAAAATTCTACAAGCAATTTGTGAAAATAATTCCAAGAAAACTTAAAATTTCGAATGGAAAGAAGACATTCAAAGTATAAAGAATAATAGGGATCATGTTCTTATATTCATGTTAGTATTTCTGCTGTTTTCTATCTAAAACAGGAATAAGTATTTGCAATAAGGAAAACAAGACTGCCTCAACAAACCTTATGTCTGACGATAAATCTCAAAAGTATCAGATTTTTAAGACATTTAAAAAGGAATGTAGAGTATTAAACTACTTTTGATGTTGAAAACATGAATATCCTTATGAACCAGAAGCTTCTCCACATGCCAGGAGTGGAGGCAGGCCTGGTGCTGAGAAATGAGGATGTATGTGGTCAGAGAAGAATGTCTGGGAATGGAATGAAGACAGCAGGCCTGGAGGGCACTGGTTACAAGACAAGTGTTTGTTTCATTAACACTTAATACGCATACAAAAACTGACGATCTATAAATGGTATTTGTTTCTGAGGCCTTTTGTAGATTAAAGGACATTTTGAGAGTATGAAAGTAAGACCAGTAGAATAACTAGTTTTCTCTTCTCTCTGTGTGTGGTGGTGTGCACGTAAATAATAGGCGTGCATGCTCTTGTGTTCTTATGTGGAGGCTGGAATAGATGTCTGGCATTTTTCCTGTGAATCCCTGTCTCCTGTGTAATCTTCACAGGATTTCTCACTGAACCTGAAGCTTACACTTTGGTTAGGGTGGCTGCCCAGCGATTGTCTGGCTCTGGGGTTGTGGGGATGCACAGCCATGCTTGAATTTTTATAAGGATGCTACAGATTTGAACTCAGCTCCTGACGCTTGGTTAACAAGCGCCCATATTCACTGAGATACCTCTCTAGTCCTAATTAGGATCTTAAAGATTGATTTATAACCATTTACTGCAAGGTATGGCATGGTATTCCCTCAAACTGTTGCCAGTAACATTTAAAAAAACAAAACAAGACAAAGCAGCTTGAGCATGTGATTTCTGTAAGCTTCTGTTAACAATTATATAAAAATTAGAATGCAACTAGAATACAGTCGGGATGTTTTAGTTTTTAATACCTGACTTTCCTTGTTTCTTTCCTTAATTAGGTCCCCGATGGGCTTCCTGGAATATTGGTGTGTTTATTTGCATCAGATGTGCTGGAATTCATAGAAATCTTGGGGTTCATATATCCAGGGTAAAGTCAGTCAACCTAGATCAATGGACACCAGAACAGATACAGGTAAACATTACTTTAACAAAGAATGAGTAAAAATGTATTTTAAATAATTAAAATAATACTTAATCCTTGTGTCTAAGGATTAATAATACTAAAATGCATGCTGAAAAGGCATATGCTAAATAAAAAATGGGAATGTCATTTTACTTATTCACTGATGTTAAATTCTTGTTGAGTATGTGGTAGTCAGTTTTATTTTTTTTTCCTAAAGTATTGATTTCACAATATTTAAAAATGTTTTAATTGAATGAAGACATTTGCCAGTATAATCTCATAGTTTTACCTGCCAGTAGAGGGAGTCTGGGTAAAGATAAATGGAGGGAAGATCACCTCTTGCCTGAAAATTGACTTGAAGGATTTCTCCTCTGTGGAGAAGTATTGTTGGTGTCCAGAGAGGTTTGTAGGAGATGATGACAGTCCAATGAGAAAAGGTTGCTTTGACAGTTTTGCTTTGTGTAGAGCAGTTAACTTCATTATAGATAAAATTTATAATTGTAAGAGTTTGCTATTTTTCCAGGGTGACAGTTTTAAATCTTTAAAATCTTACTTTCTAATTTGTATGTAAAAACAATTACTTTTATTGGTCTTACTGTATAATTTACAGTAAGATTTTTATTTATATTATTATGCCCTTTGAAATTGCCATTTAAAATTCTGAATATATCACTGTACAGCCATCTTTTGGTATCACAAAGGACTATTTCTAGGGTGCCTGGTAGATACCCAAATCCACTGATGCTCAGGTGTTTTTAATAGGTGGAATAATATTTGCATGTGTCCATCCATACTCACTCTTGTGTTTTAAATCATTCTTAGTTTCTTATGAAATTGGATACCTTGTAGATTCCATACAAGTTATTGTTAGACTATTGTTTAAGAAGTAGTGAAAGAAAAGAAAGTATCTGTCTCTCTGCCTCTGTCTCTTTCTCTCCCCATCCTCCCTACACACACACACACACACACACACACACGCACACGCACACGCACACGCACACGTACACACGTACACGTATGCTCAGAACAGATGTGTGATTTGACTTTGATTTCCAGTCTGTAGTAAGATGCTGCTGATGCAATGCTCAAAGATACAGAGGACCAACGGGTATGTTGTTGGACTTCAGTAATATGCATACCTCAGAATTAGAAAAAATAAACTTATTTGGTTGTAAACTAAGATAACAGTAGAATTTCCAAAGATCTTTAGGCTTTAAAGTCAAGTAGAATTGGTTTAACTCTGTCTTAAAATTAGCTTTTGAGCTTATTGCTAGTAAAGGCAAGCCATTGAAGGAAATGCTATCCTGTGAGTGTTTGCACAGTCCAGGGGAGAGGCCACACTGTTTTCATGAGAGGAGTAAGACTTTTCAACACTTCATGAGAGAGATGTTTTTTGTTGTTTTTTTTTTTTGTTTTTGTTTTTTCAGGACAGGGTTTCTCTGTGTAGCCCTGGCTGTCCTGGAACTCACTCTGTAGACCAGGCTGGCCTCGAACTCAGAACTCCGCCTGCCTCTGCCTCCCAAGTGCTGGGATTAAAGGCGTGCACCACCACTGCCCAGCAAGATAGTGCTCTTATTCACTTTTCTGTAGCAGATGTGATAACTAAATGATGTTATGATCTTTCTCAAGAAAGAATTGTGAGTAAATTAATTAATTGTGAGTAAAGTAATTAAGTAAAATGTAAGTTGTATTTGTAAAGATTTATAGAGGAGAAAATGAAGTCACAGGTGTGTGTACTTTTTAATGGCTCATTTTAAACTAAGGACAAGACATAGACTTATTAGGCACTCCAGTTCTTTGGAAATACTTTTCTTCTCAATAAAGCCATTGGGAAGATTTAAATAATAAGATTATTTGAGGCAGGTAATCGTACAACTTAGAGCATACTTTCCCCATCAGAACTGTAGTTAACTGGTTGTCTGTGAAATAAATAATAGGTACATGGCAAGGTACTGACTTATTAAAGGGTGTCGTAGTCGGGGTTCATATTCCTGCACAAACATCATGACGAAGAAGCAAGTTGAGGATGAAAGAGTTTATTCAACTTACACCTCCAAACTCCTGTTCATCACTAAAGGAAGTCAGGACTGAAACGTAAGCAGGTCAGGAAGCAGGAGCTGATGCAGAGGCCGTGGAGGAATATTTTTTACTGGCTTGCTTTCCCTGGCTTGCTCAGCTTGCTTTCTTATAGAACCTAAGACTACCAGCCCAGGGATGGCACCACCTACAAGGAGGGGCCCTCCCCCTTTTGGTCACTAATTGAGAAAATAACTTACAGCTGGATCTCATGGAGGCATTTTCTCAACTGAATCTCCTTTCTCTGTGATAACTCCAGCTTGTGTGAGGTTGACACAAAACCTGCCAGTACAGTTGACCCCTGGCGTAGTCGGCAGGATGTACCAGGCAGTGGTGGCACACACCTTCAATCCCAGCACTTGGGAGGCAGAGGCAGGCGGATTTCCGAGATCCGTGTCAGCCTGGTCTACAGAGTGAGTTCCAGGACAGCCAAGGGAAGCAAGGCAGTAAGTAACATCCCTCCATGGCCTGTGCGTCAGCTCCTGCTTCCTGACCTGCTTGAGCTCCAGTCCTGACTTCCTCTGGTGATCAACAGCAGTGTAGGAATTGAAAGCTGAATAAACCCTTTCCTCCCCAACTTGTTTCTTGGTCATGATGTTTATGCAGGAATAGAAACCCTGAGTAAGACAAAAGATTAGGGATTTAAAAAATAATGTACAATATTTGAACTTAATTTGAACATGATGTTGGGGTACTTTGTGTGAAACTGTGTCTCTGTACTTCCTCACCTATCTAAGGCATTCTCTGATTGGCTTTAATAAAAATATGATGGCCAATTAGCTGGGCAGGAAGTGGAAGGTAAAACTTCTGAGAAGGAGAAAGGAACTCTGGGAAGAAGGAAGGCCTTTTGCTTGGAGACATGGGTGGAGACAGATTGATCAGAGGCCTAGAATGTATAGCTAGTCACATGGCTGAGTGGGGCTAGATGTTCAGGTTAACTTAGATGAGCTAGTTGAGAGTCTGCCCAGCTAAGGCCTAAGGCTTTGAAATATTAAAAGGTCTGTGTGGTTATTTCGGGAAAAGCTGGTTAAGGAATAATTGCCACTGTGTTAATTTCTAGCATTGATTAATATACATATGTATATATATGGCATAATAATCATTTAATCTATAATTAGGGTCCAGCATGGGGGCAATTAATTTAGTGTTATCTGTCAACTTTTTGAAATAAGAACTCTTTTGGACTTTAAGACTTTATAATTGTTTGTCACTAGTGAATGCTCTGCCTGGCCCATAGTCTACAGAATTGTTCGTCCCATTGTGCCGTGATGAGAAGTGAGGCTGGGATGTTTTCAGGAATCCACTGATAATCAGTGCATTACTTTAGAAAAATTACATAGCTGGTGGGCCAGCCTACATTTCGTGGTTGACCTTGTGAGTACTTGTAAGCCATTTAGAAAAATACTGTCTTGAAAAAATATGTTTTGAGATGATCAAACAAAAACAAGTAAGGAGTTGTTGATAATGCTGAGTTTCCAGACTATAAAGTTCAGTCTATATTTTATCTTAGTACATTTCAAGGCAAATGATTCCAGCAAGGCAGGAGAAAAAGTAATTAAAATGGGTTGCTGAAGTTAGACCTGTATGATTTCCCCAGGGAACTTGGTTTCCAGAGGCATCAATGATTTCCCCAGGGAACTTGGTTCCGGAGGCATCAATGATTTCATTTGTAGAATAAGAAGAGTAATGTTGTCTCCTTTGTAGGGAGAATAAGTTTGTATGGGTGAAACATGAGATAGTATAGTATCTGACACTTGGTCCATTTATCCTTTATATAAAATTTTCAACATTGTTGCCCTGAAACACCTTATAATAAATTGTAAGCAATTTAACTTCTTTCTGATAATCTGTTGTGATGAGTTGGTTTCTAAATTTACTACTAAGGGTCTATTGTACTATATAATCGAATATAATGAATTTCATTTTGAGAGTACTATCCACTATATAAACAAACTCAAAGAAAAAAAATCACATGATCATCTCCATAGATGCAGAAAAATCTTTTGACAAAATACAACATCCCTTCCTGTTAAAAGTATTGGAGAGATCAGGAAGGCCCATACCTAAACATAATAAAAGCAATTTACTGTAAACCAACAGCCAATATCAAATTAAATGGAGACATACTTGAAGCTATCCCACTGAAATCGGGGACAAACAAGGCTGTCCACTCACCCCATATGTATTCACTATAGTACTGGAAGTGCTAGCTAGAACAATAAGGCAACAAAAAGACATCAAGAGGATACAGATTGGCAAAGAAGAAATAAAGGTATCTTTATTTACTGATGATATGACAATATGCATAAGCGACCCCAAAAATTCTACCAGAGAACTTCTCCAGCTGATAAAGAATTTCAGCAAAGTGACCGGATATAAAATTAACTCAAATAAATCAGTAGCCTTCCTTTATACAAATGATAAACAGGCTGAGAAAGAAATTAGGGAAACAACTCCTTTCACAATAGCCACAAATAATACAAAATATCTTGCGGTAACTCTAACCAAACAAGTGAAAGACCTGTATGACAATAACTTCAAGTCTCTTAAGAAAGAAATTGAAGAAATCTCAGAAGATCTCAAAAAATGGAGAGATTGCGCATGCTCATGGATTGGCAAAGTTAATATAGTAAAAATGGCTATCCTACCAAAGGCAATCTACAGATTCAATGCAATCTCCATCAAAATTCCAACACAATTCTTCAAGACGTGGAAAAAGCAATTCTCAAATTCATCTGGAAAAGCAAAAAACCCAGAATAGCCAAAACAATTCTTAACAATAAAAGAACTGGGAATTAACCATCTCTGACTTCAAGCTTTACTACAGAGCAATAGTGATAAAAACTGCATGGTATTGGTACAGAGACAGACACGTTGATCAGTGGAATCCAATTGAAGACCCAGAAATAAAACCACGTACTTAAAATCACTTGATCTTTGACAAAGATGCCAAAAATATACAGTAGAAAAAAGAAAGCATCTTCAATAAATGGTGCTGGTCTAACTGTCTGTCTGTATGTAGAAGAGTGAAAATAGACCCATACTTGTCACCTTGTACAAAGCTCAAGTTCAAGTGGATCAAGGACCTCAACATAGAACCTGAACACTGAATCTAGTAGAAGAGAAAGTGGGAAAGAGCCTTGAACTCATTGACACGGGGAAATTTCCTAAACAGAACTTCAGTGGTTCATGTTCTAATATCAAGAATCTATAGATGCCCCAGTGTAGGGGAATCTAGGGCAGGGGGGTGGGAGTGGGTGGGTGAGTGGAGGAACACCCTCATAGAAGCAGGTGGTGGGGATGGGGTAGGGGGGTTCTTGGAGGGGATAACATTTGAGATGTAAATAAAGAAAATATCCAATTAAAAAAAAAGAATCGATAAATGGGACCTCATGAAACTGGAAAGCTTCTGTACCTCAAAGGACATAGTCAATAAGACAAATTGGCAACCTATAGATTAGGAAAAAAAACTTCACTAACCCCCACATCTGATAGAGGACTAATATCCAAAATACATAAAGAACTCAAGAAGTTGACCACCAAAACACCAAACAACCCAATCAGAAAATAGGGTGTAGAACTAAGCAGAGTATTCACAACAGAGGAATCTCAAATGGCTGAGAAGCACCTAAAGAAATGTTCAAAGTCCTTAGTGATCAGAGAAATGCAAATCAAAACAACTCTGAGATTCCACCTTACACCAATCATAATGGTGTAAAGATCAAAACCTCAGGTGACAGCACATGTTGGCGAGGATGTGGAGAGAGAGGAACACTCCTTCATTGCTGGTGGGATTACAAACTGGTACAACCACTCTGGAAATCAATCTGGAGGTTCCTCTGAAAATTGGAAATAGATCTACCTGAAGACCCAGCTATACCACTCTAGGGAATATACCTAAAAGATGACCCACCATGCTACAGGAGCACATGTTCCCCTATATTCATGGCAGCCTTATTTGTAATAGCCGGAAGCTGGAAACAACCCAGATGTCTCATGACAGAAGAATGGATACAAAAAATGTGGTTCATTTACAAAATGGAATACTACTCAGCTATTAAGAATGAGGACATCCTGAGTTTTTCAGGCAAATGGAGGGAACTAGAAAATATCATCCTGAGTGATATGTATGTAGTGGTATGTACTCACTAATAAGTGAATATTACACCTCCCCCCCAAAAAAAGGGACAGAATACCCAAGATACAGTCCACAGAACTCAAAAAGGATGAAGGTCTCAAGTGAGGATGTCTCAGTCCCACTTGGGAGGGAGAAGAAAGCAATCACAAATGGGGAGGGAGGAACCTAGGAAGGTTCGGGGGTCTAGGGTGGAGAGGGGAACCTGATCTGGCACTGGCCTGATCTGGTACTGGGTGAGGGAAAAGGACTGACTTGAGGGCCAGCAGAAAGAATGGAAATATGCAACCTCAGGAGGTAGATGCAACCTCAGGAGGTAGGAGGTTGGGGGGGACCCTCCAGAATGTACCAGAGACCTGGTAGGTGAGGGACTCTCAGGACTCAAAAGAAGGGACCTTAGATGAAATGCCCAACAGTAGGGAAGAGGAACTTATAGAGCCCACCTCCAGCAGGAAGACAGGGCATCAAATGAAGGAGGGGGTCGCCATCCCACAGTCAAAACTCTGACCCATAATTATTCCTTCCTGAAAGAACTACAGGGATGGAAATGGAGAAGAACCTGAGGTTAAAGAAGGTCCAATGACAGGCCCAAAGTGGGATCCAGCTCAAGGGGAGGTCCCAAGACCTGACACTATTACTGAGGATATGGAGTGCTCACAGAAATGAACCTAGCATGACTGCAGTCTGGAAGACCCAACAAGCAGCTGTGGAAGTCAGATGTAGATATTTGCACCCAACCAATGGACAGAAGCAGCTGACCCCTGTGGTTGAATTAGGGTAGAGCTGGAAGAAGCTGAGGACAAGGGCCACCCTGTAGGAGGACTAGCAGTCTCAATTAACTTGGAATCCCAAACACTGGACCTCCAACCAGGCAGCATATACCAACTGATATGAGGCCCCCAACACATAAGCAGCAGAGGATAGGTTCAATCAGGGGTGATGCACCTAACCCTCAAGAGACTGGAGGCCCTAAGGAGTTAACAGGTCAGGTGGGGTGGGAGGTGGGGAGTAGAGGGATGGAGACATCCTTGTGGAGACAGGGGAGTGGGGAGAAGGGATGTGGAACAGTCAGAGGGTGGATGGGGGGGGGGGATAAAATCTGGCATGTAAAAAAATAAAAAATGGAGAGTACTAGTCAAAAATAGTATTTCATTTATAATGGCTAATCTTGATTGCAAACTTTACTAGGATTAGGAATTACTATGGTAACAAAACTCTGGGCAAGTTTTTGAGGGAGTATGCAAATTAGGTTAATTGAGGTGGAAAGACCCACCCTAAGTGTGGGCTTCACCATTTGATGAGCTGGGGTCCCTTTCTGAAGAAAAGGGAGCAGGTGGCAAGCTCCCCCTGCTCTTGCTGCCATGCCTTCCCTGAATCATTCCCTAGAATAATTGTCATGAGTGAATGCTCTGCCTGCCCTTAGTCCATGGACTTTGCCCAGCATTTGTCACAAGGAGTCAAGTAGCTAATACAAATGGCCAAGCATTTTGGTCTGAATAGTTAGATAAGAGCTGCTGTCTGTCTTTTGAAATTGCTTTTTATTCAAATCTAAAGGTCTATCATATTCTTGTGATGGTAAGAATGTTCAGAAATGCCAATTTGATACTATGGCATTTTATATTATTAGTTTATTTACTACTTAAAAAGATTGCCATGTCCCAGAGAAGGATTCACAGATCTTGGTGAGCTTTTATGAGTGTTGGCCTTAGTGGAGGTAGAACAAACATCTCTCACTGCAGAGTTTCCCTGTGTCAGTTTCCAATCAAATTTTCCAAGGACAAACCTTATACTGATTTCTCTCTACAAATTAGTTCTTTAGGGATTTTTTTGGGTATCCCCTTGTGGGTATAAAAACCTGTTTGACAGCATTCCAATAGGTCACTCATGAAAAAGTGTGAGTCCACCAAAGTCTAGCTTGAGTATCCAGTGAACTTAATGAACTTACTACTAAGAGTAAGGATGAGGGTTTACTTGCAGGAACATGGGGTGTCTCCCAAACACTACCAGTAAACAGTCTTACCACAGCATAGTGAGTTCTCTCCTATAGCTGTAGAGGTGAAGGTCCCTCTCCTAATTCATTTTCTATAGTCTGTATATGCTAGCACCTCCAGAGACTATGAGGCTATATACAATTAGGAAAGAGCTATATACAGGTAGATAGGGGGTATTGTAATGAAGGGAGTGGTAGAAATCTAGTGACTCTCCCTCTGTCTTTCTTTAAGGGAATGTTCATAGTCAACAAGCCAGATCTGGGGTGTCTCTTGCAAGAGTTGCAATCTGATGCAGATGACAGCTCTTATGCTGAGAGGACAGTGCTGTGTATACATTGAAACCTGTGTTTTGGAAGTCAGTCCTATGTAGTCTTCATTCAGATTTAGAAAAGCAATGGTTGCATTGTGGATTAGTGTTCTGTAATTAGAATAGTTTCCTAAAGGCTTTTTGATGTAAAAACACTTAGGTGTTTATTAGTCAAAGTAAGAGAAACAACTTCACCACGTTTAAATCTGCTCTGTGTCACCTTTATGATCACTATTACCAGTCCTATAATATTCATATAATCATGCTTTTTCTTTTCAAAGATGCTAATCTTTTTAAAAAATGCCTTACCAAAAGATCTAACCAGACCCCAGCCCAGTTAAACTATGAAGTTTGAGGTATATATGGTTCTATAATGTAGCCACTTAGAAAGTAATATTAATATCTCAGGGTTACCTATTAATTCCTATTAGATATGCATGTTCTCATGACACACGCACATGTATACATGCACACATACACACACACACACACACTGATGTTGTACTTTCAGTTTTTTCTTTTTTTAGGCTTTCTAATAACATTTTTTAATTAGATATTTTCTTTATTTACATTTCAAATGTTATCCCCTTTCCTCTTTTCCCCTCCAAAAACCCCCATCCAATCTCCCCTCCCCCTGCTCATTAACCCACCCATTCCCACTTCCCTGTCCTGGAATTCCCCTGTACTGGGGCATCAAGCCTTCATGGGACCAAGGGCCTCTCCTTCATTGATGTCCAACAAGGCCATCCTCTGCTACATAATGCAGCTGGAGCCATGGGTCCCTCCATGTGTACTCTTTGGTTGTATAGTTTAGTTCCTGGGAGCTCTGGGGGTACTGGTTGATTCATATTGTTGTTCCTCCTATGGTGCTGCAAATCCCTTCAGCTCCTTGGGTCCTTTCTCTAACTCCTCTATTGGGGACCCTGTACTTAGTCCAATGGGTGGCTGTGAGCATCCACCTCTATATTTGTCAGGTACTGGCAGAGCCTCTCAGGAGACAGCTGTATCAAGCTCCTGTCAGCAAGCTCTTGTTGGCATCCACAATAGTGTCTAGGTTTGGTGACTGTATATGCAATGGATCTCCAGGTGGGGCAGTCTCTGGATGGCCTTTTCTTCAGTCTCTGCTCCACACTTTGTCTCTGTGTCTTTTCCTGTGTTCCCCCCTTCTAAGAAGAACCAAAGTATTCACACTTTGGTCTTCCTTCATTTTGAGCTTCATGTGGTCTGTGAATTGTATCTTGGGTATTCCGTGCTTCTGGGTCAATATCTACTTATCAGTGAGTGCATACCATGTATGTTCTTTTGTGATTGAGTTACCTCACTCAGGATGATATATTCTAGTTCCATCCATTTGCCTAAGAATTTCATGAATTCATTGTTTTTAATAGCTCCATTGTGTAAATGTACCAAATTTCTGTATCCATTCCTCTGTTGAAGAACATCTGGGTTTTTTCCAGCTTCTGGCTGTTATAAATAAGGCTGCTATGAACATAGTGGAGTGTGTGTCCTTATTACATGTTGGAGCATCTTCTGGGTATGTGCCCAGGAGTAGTATAGTTGGATCCTCTGGTAGTACTATGTCCAATTTTCTGAGGAACTGCCAAACTGATTTCCAGAGTGGTTGTACCAGCTTGCAATCCCATCAGTAATGAAGGAGTGTTCTCTTTCTCCACATCCTTGCCAGCATCTGCTGTCACCTGAGTTTTGATCTTAGCCATTCTGACTGGTTGTGAGGTGGAATCTCAGGGTTGTTTTGATATTTATTTCCCTGATGACTAAGGATGTTGAACATTTCTTTAGGTGCTTCTCAGCCATCTGGTATTCCTCAGTTGAGAATTCTTTATTTAGCTCTGTACCCCATTTTTAATAGTATTATTTGGTTCTCTGGAGTCTGACTTCTTGAGTTCTTTGTATATATTAGATATTCTATCAGATGTATGATTGGTAAAGTTCTTTTCACAATCTTTGGGTTGCCGTTTTGTCCTATTGATAGTGTCCTTTGCCTTACAGAAGCTTTGCAATTTTTTTAAAAAAAGATTTATTTTATTTATTTTATGTGTGTGAGTACTCTGTAGCTGTGCAGATGGCCATGAGCCATGTGTGAGGCTGCTGGGAATTGAACAGTGGACCTCTCCAGGCCCTGCTTGCTCCGGCCCTGCTGAAGTTTTGCAATTTTATGAGGTCCCATTTGTCCATTCTTGATCTTAGAGCATAAGCTATTGGTGTTCTGTTCAGGAAAATTTCCCCTGTGCCTATATGGTCAAAGTTCTTCCCCACTTTCTTTTCTATTAGTTTCAGTGTATCTGGTTTTATGTGGAGGTCCTTGATCCACTTGGACTTGAGCTTTGTACAAGGAGATAGGAAGAGATTGATTTGCATTCTTTTCTACATGCTAACCGCCAGTTGAGCCAGCACCATTTGTTGAAAATGCTGTCTTTTTTTTCCACTGGATGTTTTTTTTTAGCTCCTTTGTCAAAGATCAAGTGACCCTAGGTGTGTGGTTTTATTTCTGGGTCTTCAATTCTATTCCATTGATCAATGTGTCTGTCTCTGTTTCTGTTTCAAGATATGTGTAATATCTTGAAACTGTGAGGACAGCTGGTTAGTGCCATCTTCCTTCTTCCCTCCAAATGAGAGCTGTCTTTTGTCTCACCTTTGGCCTTTCATCTTCATCTCTGCCCGTCCTCTGCTTGGGCTCTCTCTTCCATTGTTCGCTATTGTAACTTTTAGAAACCTTATTCTCCCCAACAGTTCTCTCTGGATCTGTGATCCTGAATTGTTAGATTTTGGGGAGAGATTTGTTATTAGCTTTGTGTATACTGTAGCTGAAGTGATCAAGTTGTAACAGAAATGTGTTATTTAGGTGACAGTTCTGAATGTGCCAGTTCAAGATTAGGCTTTATTGCTTTTGGCTATATTGAGGTCAATGGATGGCAATGGTGGGAGTGCATGATGAAGGGAACTGTCCTGTGAGTCGTGAGAGGCCTTAATGACTCCCACTGGCTCCACTGAAAGGTCCCATTGCCAGCTTAGGGGTTTGTAGCCCCTTAGGATGAACAACAACATGAATTAACTAGTACCCTCGGAGCTCCCAGGGTCTCAACCACCAACCAAGGACTGCACATAGAGGGGTCTGATTGTTCAAGCAGCATGTGTATGGTAGAGGATTGCAAAATCGATCATCAATAGGAGGAGAGGACCTCGGCCCTGTGAAGGTTCTGTGCCCCAGTGTAGGGGAATGTCAGGGCCAGAAAGTGAGAGAGGGCGGGGTGGCAGGCATGGGGAGGGGAGAGGCAACAGGGGTTTGTTTTTGTTTGTTTTTTTGTTTTTTGGAGGGGAAACTGGGAAAGGAGAAATTCGCATGTAAATAAAGAAAATATCTAAAATAAAAAAAAAAAAAAAGAAAGAAAGGTCCCATTGCCTCCCAGTGGTGCCACTTTGGGAAGCAGGCCCTTAACAAATGGACCTCTGGGAACACTATAGCAGTGTTCTCTACTTTTATGTGGAATTGAGCCATTAAAGTGAAAGGTGGTGTTTTGGGGGGAAAGCTTTGAGTAGACTCTCAGAAGGTACCATTCCAGAGCAGTGAATTCACTCACGTGGAATTCTAGGCCGCACCCTCTCTTACCAGGCTTCCATGGGAATCTTTCTAACTATAAACTAGGAAAATTCTAGACTAAACTCTAGTAAATTTGATCTTAAGTTGTTAGTGTTAGTCCTGGAAATGTCAGCACTGTGTAAGCATTTCATTTTTGTAAATATTAGAACTGCCCACAAAATGTCAGGAATTTTAGTTTTAGGAAGTTATAAGTACAAAGGTGGGATGCTTTCACAGTAAATGACATTTAAGAAATCATGGAGTCACATGTGTTTGTAAGATGAAGTATTAAATATAATGCCTCTGTTTGAAACTTGAATAATTAACCTTATAGTTAGGATTTAAATTACTATCTTAAAGAGAAAAATATATGTTAGAAATAGTAACTGTTACTTAGGATTTGTGTATGTGTGTGTCAGAATTACTTTTGTTTATGTGAATAATTTAGACTTGCCATCTTTTTTATTACAGTGCATGCAAGATATGGGAAATACTAAAGCAAGACTACTTTATGAAGCCAATCTTCCAGAGAACTTTCGAAGACCACAGACAGATCAGTATCCTTTGCATTTGTATATTGTATGTGTAAAATGAGTTAGCACACTTTTCCCATTAACATTGTATGTTGATATTTAAGAAGAAGTGTATTATAGTATCATTAATTAAAAATGAAAATGTTATACACACAGGGGTACGTATAATTCCACCAGTGCTCAGGTGGTAGAGGCGTAAGGTCCTAACTGTGCCAACTTACAAGTTTGCTCCATAGTGAGAACCTGTTCATGGAAACCAGGAGTGGAGCATGTAGCCCACTTCCTGAGTGGTTTTGCTGTAAGCAGTTTGTAGGAAATGAGAGCAACCTTAAACCAGTATAGCCCTTCTTTAAGTGGTTTCCATGCAATTGAAAAAGAAAATAATGTTGTAATGCATTTTAATGTTTCCTAAATAGTTTTCTGTTAATAATTAGGAAAGTCTTAATGCTTTCACCTGCCTGAGTCTTTTATTTTTATAAAACAGTATCAAACAGGTAAACTTTGACCCTGTATAATTTTATTTCTTAATATTTTTGACTAAGTGGAAACCTTAGTTGTAGCTATTGAACTCATGCATTCCTTGTCTTTGCAAGAAAAAATTTGGCCACTATTTTAACATATAGGAAGTTCTGAGTTTTGCCCTTCATGATATAGCTGGTAAGGTAGGAAAAATCAGCCACTTAATTATTCTGAGTTGATAATTCATTTAGGATGTAAACATAGCCATTACATTATAGTTCATTTACCCAGTGCTGAGCATTAACTGGGTGTTGAGAGGAATTTAAAGAATCAGTACATAGCATGTAGCATGCCCTTTTTGTTGTACTCTGAGTACTGCATGGGTGCTAGCTAATTGTAGAATGAACCTGAACTAACCTGAGGGTGCTACAACTGGTGGTTTGGGAATTAACAATTATACTGTCATTTTTTTTTTTTTTAAAGTTGGGCTGATTTGTATGAGTTTTCCTGAAATAAGTACACTTTCCATGGATAAGGAAAAGTAGGTTATGGAACATGTGCAGAATTGATGAGCAAGTATATTTTGAGGAATAGAGAAATTAAAGTGGGACATTTGCAGGGGAACGGATGAAGGGGAACGGACAAGGGGCTGAACTCACTTTTCCTTAAGTTATCTGTCTTCAGAGCAGTAGAGTTTTTCATCCGAGATAAATACGAAAAGAAGAAATACTATGATAAAAATGCCATAGCTATCACAAATGTAAGTAAAACCTTCTTTCACCAATTGATGTTTGTTAAGTAGATTTCAAGATATCCAGCTCATTTGTTTATTATAAAACATGTTAGTTGCAGCTAGTTAAATATTGGGTGTTTTTGGTCCCTGTGTTGAGAGCTTGTAAAGTAGTAAAGGTTCAGCTTACTTGACTGTGATGGGGTTGAATATGCTTGGCTCAGGGAGTGGAGCTCTTAGGAGGTGTGGCCTTGTTGGAAGAAGTGTGTCACTATTGTGGGTTAGGCTGTAAGACCCTCCTAGCTGCCTGGAAAATCATGTTCTACTGATTGCTTCTGCATCAAGATGTAGAACTCTTGGCTCCTCCAGAACTATGTCTGCCTGCATGCTGCCATGCTTCCCACCATGATAATAATGGACTGAACCTATGAAACTGTAAGCCAGCCCAATTAAATGCTGTCCTTTATAGAGTTACCTTGGTCATGGTGTCTGTTCTCAGCAGTGGAAACCCTAAGACATTGACCTTTTATTAAAGGAATTACTTAGGTAATTAAAGAGAAGACAAAACTACTAAATGGGGGGAAAAAAAAAGAAGGGAACAAAAATTACTTTGCAGATTCTAGAAATGAATGATAAAGAAAATTTGTAGTCTGTTTTCCCACTGGAATTATGTTAGGTCTGTTGAGACATGAGGAATATCCCAACAGTACATTAATGCTGGACACTTCCCTTGATTATTAGCAGCAATATGTTAGTAGTTCTTACCTTACTGTTGTAATCAAATATATTAACCAACTGCTTCTATTTAGATTTTATTTCTGATTAAAATTTCTCCTCTCAGTTAATTTTGTAAAGCTAATTACCTTTATTGTTGAAATTAACTTTTGGCGTTTGATACCTTGTTTAATAAGCAAGCCTTAAAGTATTTCATCTCTTGAAGGTTTTTTTTTTTTTTTTGATTTTTCAAGACAGGGTTTCTCTGTGTAGCATTGGCTGTCCTGGAACTCACTCTGTAGACCAGGCTGGCCTCGAACTCAGAAATCCGCCTGCGTCTACCTCCCAAGTGCTGGGATTAAAGGCGTGCACCACCACCACCCCACCACCCGGCGTCATCTCTTGAAGTTATTAGTCATGCAGTTCTGAAACATTCCTTCCCATCTCCGTTTGCATGTAAACTGTCCTTTTTAATTCCTGTTCAGTTACTTTTCTTTTGCTGCAGTGAAACGCTGCGACCAAGGAAACTTATAGTAGGGAGGGTTTATTTGGGGTTTATTGTTGTGAGTTCCAGTGACATTAGAGTCCCTCACATAGGAGGGAAGTATGGCAGCAGGCAGGCATGACAGCTGGAGTTGGAAGCTGTGAGCTTACACATCTCAGACTCAAAAGCAAGCAGAGAGAACAAACTGGAAATGCCCAAATCTTCAAGATCTCATGGCCACACCTCCCAAGCCTCCCCAAGCAGCCACCAATAGGGACCCAAGTATTAAAATGCCTGAAGGTTTGGAACTGAGATAACCCTACACCTTCAGGGGGTGTAATAGACAAAAGCTATCAAAGGATACATAAAAATCAATAGGGGCTGGTAAGATGGCTCAGTGGGTAAGAGCACCGACTGCTCTTCAGAAGGTCATGAGTTCAAATCCCAGCAACCACATGGTGGCTTACAACCACCCGTAATGAGTTCTGACGCCCTCTTCTGGTGTGTCTGAAGACAGCTACAGTGTACTTACATATAATAAATAAATAAATCTAAAAAAAAAAAAATCAGTAGTATTGAGAATGATACTTATAATGTGCTTACATTTAAGGCTTATTTAATCCTTAAGTGAAGTAATTATAAACTTGAAGAATATTTTTTAAAAGATTTATTTATTTATTTTATGTATAATGAGTACACTATTGCTTTTTTCAGACACACCAGAAGAGGGCATCAGATCCCATTACAGATGGTTGTGAGTCACCAAGTGGTGGTGGCGCACGCCTTTAATCCCAGCACTTGGGAGGCAGAGGCAGGCAGATTTCTGAGTTCGAGGCCAGCCTGGTCTACATAGTGAGTTCCAGGACAGCCAGGACTATACAGAGAAACCCTGTCTCGAAAAACCAAAAAAAAAAAAAAACCCCAAAAAACAAAAAACAAAAAACAACAACAACAAAAAAACCAAAATGAGTTCGTATGTCTAAGTTACAACCTGAAAGCAGTGGGATAGTGTGTGTATTACTGTACACTGTATTAGCTATACTCTGAGCAAGAGCTGTGTTTCCTGACTAATGAGTTTTATGTGGCTGTAACTCCCATGTTAAATAGCTCTAGTTTGCTTTAATGTCTTATTTTTTATAAATTATCTATTCTGTTTCAGATATTAATCTTAATGTTGTCAGGATATGTTACTGCTTTTAATTTGTTTTCTTATTTTAAGAGTGATCCATAAGGCAAAACAAAGTAAGGATTTGGTTCTTGATTTTCTTTTCTTTTTTTTTAAGATGTATTTATTATATGTAAGTACACTGTAGCTGTTTTCAGATACACCAGAAGAGGGCATCTGATCTCATTACAGATGGTTTTGAGCCACCATGTGGTTGCTGGGATTTGAACTCAGAACCTTTAGAAGAGCAGTCAGTACTCTTACCTGCTGAGCCATCTCACTAGCCCTGATCTTATGTTTTTAATCCCACATTTACATGAAATTTAATAAATATCTCTAGGAACCAACAGCTTTAAGTCAGACTGTAAAGTACAGTTTGACCCAATCTTCTCTCTCCTTTTAGATAGCCTTTCATTATGTACCCTCTCTGACCTGGAATTCACAAAGATCCACCAGCCTCTGCCTCTGAGTGCTGTGGATTAAAGTGTATGGCACCATTCCTGCCTAGTTTTGGCATTCCTTTAATGGCATATCTACATTTCCCTGTGATGTGCATTTTCTTTTGTATAGAGCTTGGTTTAATATTAATTAAGTGGCTAGTTTACACCGTTACACCAGATCCAACACTATACAAGGGGGAAACAAACTTCTGAAGTGATTCAAGAACTAGTCATAATTAACTACCAGATTGAAGGAGGACTTGGCACCTCAGAGCATTTTGACATTATGTGATGGCCCATCTATAATAGCTCCTCCAAATCCCCATAGGCACTACCAGTATGACAGGGAAATATGGAGACATCAGCTTTATGGCTCCAAAGACCTGCCATGTTTGTTGTAAACATATTCAGGTATATTTTTGCAGTAAAGAGAGCAGTAAGAGAATGCTTCTGTTAATCTATCTATGCATGTGAAGTTGGGTAGGAAGATCTGTAACTAGCTTTCAGGCGAATTGTGTCTTGGTGCTTTACTAACCCAACAGGGCAGCACTGGGACTTCTGTTCCCATGCCCATCTTCAGGATGAAGTAATAAATTACTTTGTAAGTTTCTGGCTACTCATCTGTTACATGTGAATAAACTACTTTGTAATAATTCTATTGTTACTCAGTTGTTACACTAACCCAGTCTTTTCTCCCACTCTTTGCCACTCTTAAACATCAGGTTAAAATTTTAATTAGCTGGTATTATTTCCCCTGCTTTATTTTCCATTCTTAAAGTTAATATCAACAACAAAAAATTATTTTTACTCTCCTCCTACATTGCATAAAACTTTTTTTCTTGCTTCAAACTACTAGAATTTCAGTGGTAACACTTGACTGCAAATCAGAGAAAATTATACTTCAGATAGTTTTGTTAGGATCTTGTGTAAATTTAATGTATTTACACAAGATCCTAACTAGCTTGATCTAAATAGCTTAGAACAATCCATTTTAAATAGATATGACCCTCTACTATGTTTTTTTAAATATTTCACATAGACATTGTTTTTAAGACATACTTATTCTTTATCCAGGCTACACAGAGAAACCCTGTCTCAAAAAACCAAAAACAAAAACAAAAACAAAAAACAAAACAAAACAAAAAAAAGCCCAGAATAGTTTTGGCTGGGTGGTGGTGGCACACGCCTTTAATCCCAGCACTTGGGTGGCAGAGACAGAGACAGGCGGATTTCTGAGTTCGATCGAGGCCAGCCTGGTCTACAGAGTGAGTTCCAGGATAGCCAGGGCTATACAGAGAAACCCTGTCTCAAAAAAAAAAAAAAAAAAAAAACAAAACCCCAAAAAACAAAAAAAAACCAAAGACATAATTATTCTTGATGCAGTATTTTACTTTGTTAACATTCTTTTAACTACTTTTATCAGAAGTGCATGAGTGTTTGTTTCTTTTCTGATGTCTGGATTTTGATCACCGCCTTCTCTTCTTTTTCCCTCCTCACTTTGCATCTGCACATCTAGATTTCCTCTTCTGACGCCCCTCTTCAGCCTTTGGTATCCTCTCCTTCTCTGCAAGCTGCTGTTGATAAAAACAAATTAGAGGTATAGTAATGTTTTCTTCGTGTGCATTTGTACTAGTCATTGCTAGGTGGGCTTCCCTCACAATGCTGGGATTTAGGAACACCAGTACAATGTTTTGGATGATCTCCAGAATGAAAACGGCCAAATACATTAATGTACTGAATCTTGTTCTGTGAGTTGGTATGATTCAAGGGTTTCAGGCTACATTTAACTTCAGAGTGTCTGACTTGGGAACTGTTACTATATGTAGCTGTTACGTAACTTCTCTATTGCTATATCCTTTACTACCTTAGGAATTTTAAAGATACATTGTTGTTGATCTGTAGGGTTTTTGGTCAAAACAAACAAACAAACAAACCCCTTTTCTGACTATGGTGTTGTTGCTATAAGCATTTGAAAGCTAATGTCAGATTTTTTTTTTTTTTAAGAAATATCAACTGTTAAATAGAAAAATATATATTTTATAGGATGGTGAATTTAAAATGGTCAGTGATGATTGTTAGAGTATGTTCTGAGTGAAGGTGGTAAGTTACAGCCACTCTGTATTCTTCAAGTCTTGTGTGCACACATTTGAGTTTTAATTTTCTTTGATTCTACCTTTTTCTGTGTCTACTTCTTGATAAATGGCATACTAGGCTTGTGGGACATGAAGCCAAATAAGATGTAATTGTAGCCTTGCAGATTTTACAGTCTAATGGAGGCAAATAAGTTAACTTATACAGCAGTTTTTAATGCAGAGTATGTATGCTGTGATTGAGAGAGCTTAGTTGCTGTTAATATAGAAGATAAACTTCTGATGCGTTTTGTATTCTGAATAGGCACTAGCTATCTCTAAGGATCAGGAGGTATTCCATGTAGAAAAAGCAGCTTGTGGAGAAAGTATGGTTGGAGTACCGTGTTTCAGGACTGCAGGTTGAAAAGTATGAAATAGGAATGCAAAATACGGGAGAGAAGTAGGGGGAACGGCCTTAAGAATCCAGTGAAGGCTGTGGTACTGTAACGATGAGTATTAAGGGGAAAGAAGTGAAGCATCAGATTTTTATATTCTAACGCTCTTGGGGAAGTAAATTTTGTGCTAATGAGTGAAGAAAAGCCTTAAAAACCAGGCTTACTTATTTTTATGTATGTAGCTGTACAGATGGTTGTGAGCCTTCATGTGGTTGTTGGAAATTGAATTTAGGACCTCTGCTCACTCTGGTCAGCCTGCTCGCTCAGGCCCAAAGATTTAATTATTTTATAAATAAGTACACTGTTGCTGTCTTCAGACACACCAGAAGAGGGCATCAGATCTCATAATGGGTGGTTGTGAGCCACCATGTGGTTGCAGGGATTTGAACTCAGGACCTTTGGAAGAGCAGTCAGTGAGTGCTCTTACCCACCGAGCCATCTCTCTAAAATCCATGCTTAATCCAGGAGTATACTGGCAGAGACATCTGCTAAAATGGGACAGAGAAAAGGAGAGTGTGGTTTTGAGAGGTATTTAATAACTTGAGGTGCAGTACTTCGGAAACCTTTGCTTCCATTCCCAACTTGAGCATCTCCATGTGATAGTGACCTTCAGTGAGAAAAGGATGCATGTCGGAGAAAAGGGTCTCACTTGAAGAGAGAAAGGAACAGGAGATGAATTAAAAGTTGGGCATGTTAAATATGTGGTTACAGATGCCTGCTAGATACTTGGACATACAGTTTACAGCTCTGAGATCTAGAGGTATGAGACTTGCTGAACCGCCAAAGCCATTTCCATGAGAATAGCAAGTTATTAGAGCATGCAGTGCTGGGCTCAAGGTGAACAGGCTCTGGTAATTTGAATGTTCAATTTAAGTTTTGGGGGACTCTGTTCTTTTCCCTGTCTCTCCTCCTTTTCTTCACCTTCTCTTCCCTTATTTTGAGACAAAGTTTCAGTGTAGTTCAGGATGACCTTGAACTTCTGCTGCTCCTCTTTCTGAGTCATGAATTTGTAGTGTGTGTCTCCGTGCTTGGCTCTTGTCCTGTCCTGTCCTGTCCTCTTCTTTCCTTTCTTTTTTTACCTGTTTCTTCTTTCCTCTTTCCTTTTTCATTTCCTTCTTTCTCCTTTTCTTTCCTCTCCTCCCATTCTTCCTATTTCTTCTCTCTCTTCCTCCTCCTCTTCCTCCTCCTCTTCCTCCTCCTCTTCCTCCTCCTCCTCCTCCTCTCTTCCTTTTTAGTTTTTAATCCAAAGATTATGTGCATAAGCATCATCTCTGGGTTAAACTCTATGATCCTATTTTGGAGCTCAAGTTGTTAATGTTGCCTCTAAACCCAGGATATTCTGTAACTGGAATCAGCTATGTTTCATTAACTGAGCATTTAGTATAAATGGAAGTCAAGTCATGCACTTTGTCCCTATTAAATGTAACTAAGTACATTTATTTTGGGTGCTTTCATATATACCCACTAACCATGGTGATTGAGATATATCAGCCTTTTCCATTTATGATGTTTTCCTTGAAAAATAACTTTGTTTCTGAAGGGGTTGCTATATCAGAATACCATATGTGATGTAGCTTATGAACAACAGTAATCTATTTCTCACAGTTCTGGAGGCTGTTCAAGACCAAGGCCATGTGTCTAGTATGGGCTCCTTTGCTTATTCATAGAATGACATCTTGCTGTGATCTCACTTGGTGAAAATGGGTAAGACTCACTCTGGGGCCTCTTTTACAAGGACACTAATCCCAGTCATAAGGGTTCTTCTACTCTTGTTACTTAATCACCTCCCAGAGGCACTGAACTCTTAGTACTGTCTCACATTGGTGGGGATTGAGTCTCAACATACATATTTTGAAGTGGCCACAAACATCCCAACCATAGAAATAACTAACAGCTGTGAGAGGTGAAGGAGCAACTTACTTAGCTTATTAACATGGGGCAGCTTTTCTCACTAAACATTACTAATTATATCTAGAAGGTATATAAAAGACTTTTTGCTTCTTTTATTTTTCTTATAATTATTTATTATCCCTACATTTATTATCATAAAGTTGTGAAGATGAAATGAGCTCATAACAGTGAACATTTTAGCACATAAAAGTTCAGTAACTATGATGTGTAATATAAGGAATAACAGCAGTTATACCGACGCCCCACTGTTCCTCAGTGAGCAGTGGCCCTGGAATGTTTGGCGTCTGTGGTCCATCAGCACAAAGGGATACTGAGTACTTGTTGTGTTTTAAGTATTACTTTCATAAGTTATGTTTTGTCAGTTGTAAGAAGACAGCATTGACAATAGCTGTTCCAGATAGTTTTTGTAACGATTAAATTAGACACTAAGGAAGTGTGCATTGATGGATTTTGGAAATGCAGGTTTGGTTTGGATTTTGGTTGAGTCAGATATAGATGATGCTTAAAGGCTTATATTTTACTTCTACTGTGAACTCCCAAGTAGTTGGGAGGATAAAAAAGTATTCAGAGAAATAACCTACTTCCTAGATGGTTCTAGGACCCTGGTTCTAGACCAGTTTGATATATGGTAGTTGAAATAGGTTGCTTTAGCACTTTAGGTATTCAGAAAGTATAACTTTATGTTACATTTATTTTGTTCTTGAAAAGCATGAGTGAACCAGATGGCTTGAGAGAATTATGATCTTATAAGGAGTCTTAGAAACTTTTTATCTAGATTGTTCTAATTTGCTTTTCTGTTGCTTAAATAAATATCCATTACCAATAGCAATTTAGGGGAGGAAGGAGTTGGTTTTGGTTTATATTTGTAGGTCACAGTTGATTACTAAGGGAAGTGGGAGGAGGAACCTAAGCAGGAACTCCAAGCTGAACATGGAGGAATGCTGCTTGTTTGTGCTCAGTTAACTTTTTCATGTGACCAGGTCTTGCCTGTGGGGGCGGGTACCCTCCCAGGGGGCTAAGCCCTCTCATGTCAGTCAAGACAAGCTTTCATACATACGGCCACAGATTAGTCTGACTAAGGCAGCTGTTCACTCGAAACTCACTCTTTTCAACTAACTCTGTTTCTAGTTGATAATTGACACTAAGACAAGGTTTTGGAAGCTTCGCCTGTATTCCCATTGTGCTACATGTTGGCATCTATACAAGTGCACTCACCAGCTTACTATGACTCACACTGCTTGCTACTGAAAGGAGAGGGAGCAGGAGACTTCTGTACACTTTTGCTGCTATTCTTTAGCTTATAGTTGAAGGCATTACTATTTATGTCATAAATAAACTTGTCATTTTTTTAAAATTGTGGATGAATGCCAAAGTTTCTTTCTTTTTTATATTTTGCCACAGGTACTGAGTGTATAATTTCCCATATTGGTGTCTGCTTTATAGTGTATACCATTCTGTTTCTATACCTTTAAGAAATAAGTGTACATTAAATGTTGACTTTAATGAATACTTATAAGCAATCACTATATAGCTATCATCTATCAGTATGTAAACTGAATGTTGTTTTCATCTCAGGATCTCTCATCTGACTCTCTTTTAATTGCTTTACTCCTTGTGTGTAGAGATAGTTAACATCCTGACCTGTCCACCATTGTCACTGTCAGGTTTGTGTTTTTATGTGTGCAAGCATGTGCTTTAGATTATTTTACTATTGTGTAGCTTTATACTGGTATTCATACTTCCAAAGAACGTGTTCTTGTTGCTTTTGAACTTCATATGTTATATGTCCTTTGGAGCTTGGTTAGTCTACATCATAGCCTAGGAATTGCACTGCTCTCTACTCATTTGGCCATGGAAAATAAATAAGCACTGACAGAGGCCACCATAGACTTGAAGGCAGCTACAGATTTGCTCTGTAGATAGCTTGACTGGTCTATGTACTTGTCTTTTAAAATCAATCTCTCTTTCTCTCCATATATACATATATATGGTACACATATGTATACATGTATACATGCATGTATATATGTATATATATCTGCACTGTCCTTAGTATTTGTAATGAGAAATTTTCTATATTTGTTTATAAATACATACAACTATGACAGCGGCCTGAAAATATTTTGTGGTTACTTTGGAACTTGAGATAAGTTTGTATTATGACTCCAGTGATTTCCTGATGCAGAATTACTTTTTCTGTATCATAATGAGAGTCTATCTTGTTGGACATGAGATGCATGCCTTTAATCCAAGCACTTAGGAGGCAGACACAAGCAGATTTCTTTTTTTTTTTTTAATTGGATATTTTTTTTATTTACATTTCAAATGTTATCCCCTTTCCTGCTTCCCCGCTTCCCAGAACCCCCCTAGCCCATCCTCCCCACCCCCTTCTCCTATGAGGGTGTTCCTCCACCCACCCACCCATTCCCACCTCCCCACCCTCGATTTCCTTACCCTGGGGCATCTATTGAGCCTTCATAGGACCAAGGACCTCCCCTCCCTTTGATGCCAGACAAGGCCATCCTCTGCTACATATGTAGCTGGAGCCATGTATACTCCTTGGTTGATGGCTTAGTCCCTGGGAACTCTGGGGGATCTGGTTGGCTGATATTGATGTTCTTCCTATGGGGCTGCAAACCCCTTCAAGTCCTTCAGTCCTTTCTCTAACTCCTCTGTTGGGGACCTAGTACTCAGTCCAGTGGTTGGCTGCGAGCATCTGCCTCTGTATTTGTCAGGCTCTGGCAGGGCCTCTCAGGAGACAGCCATATCAGACTCCTGTCAGCATGCACTTCTTGGCATTTGCAATAGTGTCTGGGTTTGGTAACTGTATATGGGATGAATCCCTAGGTGGCACAGTCTCTGGATGGCCTTTCCTTCAGTCTCTGGACAAGCAGATTTCTTGAGTTTCAGGACAGTCTGGTGTATAGATTGAGTTCCAGGATAGCCAGGGCTATATACTGACACACTGTCTCAAAAAAAAAAAAAAAAGTCCTATCAGTTGGTTTACTTCTTACACACATATATACATACATATATGTATTTATATGCTTCTCTATCTATATACATACATATGCACATATATAGTTATACAGCCTGATATAAACGTGAGAATTTGCTGACTGGAGTTCTCACCATTTAAAACAAATCCTGAAGTTTTAAATTGTCTTACTCCTTAAGTTTTGAGTAATCCTGTATTATCATTTAGCATATGAGCCTCCCTGAGAAAATGAAATTGCTTCAGACTTCAAGACAATAGAAGCACTTGATATATCTGTCTTTCTCAAATGATGATTTAAGCTAATAAAACAAAAATGAACTAAAACCTTCTAAAAGTTTTAAAATGTAAACTTATGAAAACTTTGGGCTATGTTTTAGAAAGAAAAGGAAAAAAAAAAGGACGAGAAAAAGAGAGAAAAGGAGCCAGACAAGCCTGCCAAACCACTAACAACTGAAAAGGTAACAGTTTTTTTAAAACAGTAATATAAGATTGCCATCTTACTGTATGCCTATACTAAAGACTTTCTGGGTATTTATGAAATTCCAAACATTTGCCTTTCAGCAAGTAATTACAGTTAATCCTCTATCTGAGCATAGCCTTCTGAACGCTCTTACATGATTTCTAGTCAGATAGAAATGTGGGTGTACATCGTCTGAGAGCTTCTCAAAACAAGTGTTCTCTTCTGAGAGACCTCATGAATGCCGTGCACAGTGAGACTGCAGTAGACGTTGACAAGATGAGGAGATCAGACCTAAAAGCTCAGGGAGGATTTATACTTCCTAACCCGTGGGCTAGATCTTGAAGCATGAGGAGGTTCATTGTGGAAGGGAAGAAGATGCAGGACTGAGAAGAAGGGCTGAAGATGGTTTTGGAAACTGGAAATAAAAGCATTTGAGTGTGACAAACCTGTGTTCGTATCTGAGGAGCGGGCGTGGGAGGGAAGGACAGCTGGAGTGGTAGAGTGTGCTCACATCATTGACATTTATTTTCTGGTTGAGGAGAGGCTCTGGAGTACACTTAGTTCCTGTTTTCTCTCCTTCCTCCTCCCTCTCTTCTAAAGCTCAGGCTAACCCAAGCTCTTCAATTTAAGTTACATTTGAATTGATGTGTAATATGTGCATGTTCCACCAGAGTGTGTGGAGGTCAGAGGACAACTTGCCGTAGTTGGTTCTCTCCTTCCACCGTGTGGGTTCTGCGGATTGGACTCAGATCAACCAGGCTGGGAAACAGACTCTTCAGCAGACATGAGCTCTGCCATCTCATTAGCTCCAGGCCAAACACTTGACTCCTTCCTCCTCAGCCTCTTAAGTGCTGGGCTGTTAGGTGTGTGGCACATCACTGGCTAATATCTGGGTTTCTAAAGGAGATAGGGCACCTAGTTTAGAGGCTTTTTATTTTTACAATATTATTTTGGCAGTAGTAAATAAGAAAGGTGTAATAGACAAGCTCAAGTTAAGGAAAGCATCATTTTTGTAAAGAAACTGGCAGTATAATTGATTATGGTGCATTGGTTTTGAATACTTTTCATCACACATGTGTGGAAACATGGAAAGAGAATGATTAGTAAGGCAGTGTCCTTGATTTTAGCTTTTGAAAATTTAAAAATCAGCTTTATTGAAGCATAAGTTACATGTATAGTATCTTGGTTCTGTCTCTTGTTAGTGATTGGAATGAGTGCTGCTCTCAAAGGGTTATAAACTAGTCTTGACCATTGAATATCTAAGAAGTGTCCAGGACTCCTGCTTCTCAAATACCTACCACCCAACCTGGACATTTGAAGGGTTAACTTTAAATGAGTACATAATTAGCTTGTGACAAAATTTTTTTTTTTTTTTACAGTGAAGATGGTCTACTGTGTTCTTACTATTTTACATAGTATGATCCAGAAAGCATTGAGTGGCTAAAATAAGTTACTGTCTTATAGAAAGCAATATGAGATGACAGTAATAGTTAAATAAATAACTATATAGTAAAGTACCCTGAAGCCTAGTATGAGGAACTACTGAAGTTGGAATCGCTTTTTAATATTTGGTTACTATTAAAGTAACTAAAATGATAATGAGTGTATATATACACTGTGGTAGAAAGTCACAAAACCTAAAGTGGTTTAGGTTCTGTTACAGGCTTTGTAGTAAATTGGAAACATTTTTTTCCCATGGAATTTCTGAAATGTTTTTGAAGTCTTTTAAAGTTTTATTGCAAGTGAAGCAGTCAAATAAGGAAGAAATCCAATTACTTTATATGCAAGGCTTTCATCTTCTATATACTGAGCGAAAGCCTTTTGCCCAGCAAGCATGCAAGCTGTGCAGTCCTTGTAAAGTTGATATTTTCCTAAATAGAAAGTGAGGAAATACCTTTTCAGTGAGTGCTTGGATAGAAAGTAGTTTTACTGAGTTAAAGCTTACTGTTAAGAATAGTGCAGTAAGGTATAAGGCTCAACAATTAAATTAGATGTGTTGTTGAGAAGAATGGAATCATCTAGAACTTTACTGACTGCCTATGGTAGTTTGCACTCAAGTGTCATTTTGAGCCCTTTAGATATATTATTTCATAAGTCCTCATGGTGCTTAAAGCTGATATGATTATTCTTTACACTCAGTGCATGGACCTAAGAGATACAGGCTGGGCAATTTATTCTTGGTCACACCGCTGTTAAGTTGTAGCTAAGCTGAGAATCCACTGAGCAGCCTGCCTTGCCAGCATGAACTCTGACCAGTAATACACTGTGTATTCTGTTACATCCACAAGGGGAATAAAAAGGAGAGGGACAGGTGAGGGCTAGAAGCAACTGTAAAGTTCTACTAAGTGCTGTTCATTGTGCTTAGTGTGCTGCATGTGTAATCCTGAGAAGCTTCAATATCGTTATTATGCAAATTTAATATGCATTAGTGCAAAAAAAGAAAGAAAATTCAGAAAAAAATTGGCTCAAGGTCACATATAATAATTGGTGGAGCCCATCTTTCTAATGGGTGGCTGCTAAGGAGTTTATTATTACCTTATTGTTTTAGTTACTGTTGTTGCTGCTGGGAACAAGTGCCTGACATAAAAGAAACTTAAGGGTTATTTTGGTAACATGGCATAGTAAAAAGAGTATGGACTTTGGAGTCAGGAAGAACTCAGTGAGTGTGATTAAAGTTTAATTTTCACTGGGTGTGATGTACCCGGTAATGCCAGCAGTCAGAATAGGGAAGCAGGAACTTGAACCAGTCTGTGCTACATACTGAGACGATGTCAAAAAAATTTATAATGGAACAAATAGATCTTTTTGGTTTTTGGTTTTTCGAGACAGGGTTTCTCTGTATAGCCTTGGCTGTCCTGGAACTCACTCTGTAGACCAGGCTGGCCTCGAACTCAAACAAATTGATCTTAATTTATAGGTATTCTTACTTATACCTAAGCCTAAAACTGAAGCCATAGCTAATATGTATCATATACATATGGTGTGTGATAGACATAACTGATATGTAACAAATACTTACAGTGTGTGATAGACTGTAACTCTTGAAACATAAAGAGTGAACAATTCCCTGCCCTGACATACATATCCTCAGTTCCTCACAGACATGTCCACGCTGGCCTCCAGTATTATGTGTCAATTACAGTTCAAAATTTCCCCACTGAGAGTGGGTTTCTGTTCTCATACATTGTACTTCAATGTGTCTGCCTGTCTCCTGGATTGGGAGCTCTCTAGCTTGCCCTATGACCTCATTTCACTGGTGAATCCAAGAGAGATGGTTAGTTTTTATTTTCCCTCTTTCTGCTTGTTAAATTCAGCAGCTTCCAGATTACTTGTGTGCTGCTCTTTTACTAACTAGCCTGCAAAGGAGCATTGTTACCTCATTCTTGAGGATCAGCTGTTATACCTGTTACTTAAAGGAATAGGAAATGTCAAAAATATGACAGCTGGAAACTAAGCTTTTATTCAGTTTTAGTCTATAGAGAAGCACTGTGAATCACAGAAAGACTGGACAGTCAGGCTTCTGTAAAGAAAATTGTAATTTGAAAGGGATATCTGCTGGTTGGGAGCCTCCTTAGAGTTTACAAAATTGTTTTATCTGAGTAGACTTATGTTCTTGCTTGTTGAAAAATTTTGCTTAGTAAACTGTGGATCCTCCTAACCTGTTCACATAGTTGACTTAGCTTTTCTAATAAGTGGTTCTCACCCTTCCTAACACTAAGACCCTTTAATATATTTCCTCATGTTGTGGCGACCCCAAATCATAGTTATTTTCATTGATATTTCATAACTGTAATTTTTCTACAGTTTTGAGTCACAAATGTAAATATTTGTGTTTTCTGATGGTCTTAGGTGGCCCCTGTGAAACACTTGTTTGACCCCCTAGGTTGAGAGCCGCTGCCTTATTAGAAGGCAGATTCTCAGTGTGATGTTTAGTACACTAAACTAAGAGAAGCTGAGTACATTAAAGTGCAGTGCTTCCACATTATCGTTTCCAGTTCTCAGCTGAATGTGAACTGTCAACAGGGTAATGGCAGCATGAAGGGAGACCATGTCAGAATATCTTAACAACGTTTATGGTAGTCAGTTTCCTTTTCTTCTCCAAACAACTAACAAGCATGAATAGTAGCTAAGAAATAATATGTGATCCAATTTTTCAAAAGGATAACTTTCAGCCTGGTGGTGGTGGTGCACACCTTTCATTCTAGCACTCTGGAGGCAGAGGCAGGCAGATTTCTGAGTTTGAGACCAGCCTGGTCTACAGAGTGACTTCCAGGACAGCCAGGGCTACACAGAGAAACCCTGTGTCCAAAACAGCAAAAAAGTATAACTTGCTGGCCTAGTAGGTGAAGATACTTGCTGCTGAGCCTGACCTGAGTTATCCCTAGACCCACACAGAAGAAGGAAAGAACTGACTCTTAAAGTTGCTTTAACTTTAAGTCCTTCGAACTCCACACACGTTATGATATGCATACACCAATACATACCAACAAAATGATCAAATAAATAGAAATATAAAAAAATCTGGGCCTGGTGATGCATTCTTGGGTCTTTGCTACTTGGGAAGTTGAGGCAGGAGGCCTACAAGTTGAAGACCTTCCTGGGCAACTTAGTGAGACTTTGACTCAAAATAAAAAGTAAAGTAGGTGTTAGGAGTGTAGCTCAGTGATAGCATTTGCCTATCATATAAGGTGATAGGTGCAGTCCCAAGTACTAAGGGGAAAAAGGCAGAATAATTTTATTTAGAGGTTAAATTTCTGTATTCACTATTCAGGGATCTCATTGTATAGGAATTACCACTGTAAGTTCAAAGACCATGCTTACCTGTTTAAAAATAGTAATAAATGTGTTAGGATTCCTTATACTGGCTTCATGAAAATTATGCGTAAGTGGGACTTAAATATTTGTTTGATTAATAAAATAATCAATAAGTCCAATGATTTACTTCACAGCTGCAGAAGAAAGAAGATCAACAACTTGAGCCTAAGAAAAGTACCAGCCCAAAAAATGCTCCAGAGCCCACTGTTGATCTTCTAGGACTTGGTAAGTGAAGGAAATGCAAAACAACTGAAACCTACTTAAAATGAATGTGATGTCCAATTTTTCAGTATTATATCAAAGATGCAGTGTGACAGGGTCTGACGAGTGTGCCGAGTTCTCAGAAAAGGAATTTTAATGAGGAAAGCCAGTATCTATCAGTTCTGTCTTTACTGAAATACAAGTAATGAGTTCCTCGGGGGGAGAAAGGAAATAATCTTGAAAGGCTTGGTAGATGTGACATTTCAACATTTAAGTAAAGATCGAGTCATGTCCCCCTCAGTGCTTAAAAAAAAATTAAGGGGGATTCTGCTGTCCCTTTAGTAAAATAATTCTGGATAACCTTATTAGCAAATATAGAAATTCAAATTTTAATTAAATTTTATAAGCTTAAACAATGCATTTAACAATTTGTTTTGCATATACAAATTGTTGATAGTGGTTTCCTAATGACGATTTCATACACACAGTGTCTGACTGCACTCACCCCTTCTTTACCTCTGACCTCCTTCCACTGCTCTTAGCTCTTCCTCGTCCCTTCCACTTAGATATCAGTGAATTTGTACAGGAGTAAAGATGAAGGATGGTTTTAAGATGTGTATAACTCACCAGTGGCTTCAACACTGAAGAAAATGTCTCTCTCTCACACATCAACCATTGAATGCCAGTAGTCTTCAGAGAGGGCCCAGGCCTCATGAATCCCTCCTGGTCCATGATAAAAAGGCCCCATCTTTCTTATGTGATGACAGCTGCTGAGTGCTCGAGAATGCCGTGGGAGTGTCATTCCTGGAAGTCAGCTTTCTGTAACATCCCATCCCTTTGGCTCTGACATTCTTTTACCTCTACTTCTGTGGTATTCCCTGAGCCTTGGAGTGGGAGACATAATTAGATGCCTTGTTTATAATTGAGCATTCAGTAGTCGCTTAGCCTCAGACTTTGAGCTTCTGCATTAATTACCACTCACTGCAAAATGAAGCTTCCTTGACCAGCAGCAGTAATGTATGAGCATAAACTGAAATATTTAGAAGACAATTTCTTAGGCAAATCACACTGATTTTGTAAACAAATATCCTAGCAGTACTTTTTTTTTTTAAAACTAGAGCTTAACCATAAACTTTTGAATTGTTTACACTAACTAATGTGAATTCTCTCCTGAGAACTGACCCTCAAATCCAAACAGAAAACAGTTGGCCACCCCTATAGTCCTATAGTCCTCCCCCAATTGTATCAGTACCACGTCAATGCACAAATTCGCTGAGTAAGACAGTTTTCTCCTAGAAGCTTGCATGGTACTTTGTGGAACAGAGAAGGAATGTCTGCTTTGGTGACAGTGTTATTCAGAGTGGTAATAGCATATAGGAAAAAAGGTTTATTCCTCACCTGTTAACGTCATCTGAAGCTAGCTAATATTCTGCTGTCTCAGCTTTACTTCAGCTCCAGGTTGACAGCAGCATCCCTCCTTTTATCTCAAGCAAAAACTAGCCAAATGTCCAAAGACAAAAAGTAAAGATTTTAGGTTTTGTTGGCCATAAAAATCTCTTGTAATAACTACTTAACTATAGATAATACCTGAATGAATAGACTGTGTTCTATTAAAACTTAATTTGTAGAAAAGGCAGAGGATCAAATGTGGCCTGCAGGCACAAGTCCCCATTCATTGATGGCAGTTATGGCAAAGGGACAGGAGTGTGTAGTGGGTCACACGCAGCCTTGTGAAGTTTGTATCTTAGGGTTATTACTTGCATCTCAGTGGTGACGTGGCCAACCAAATACCATTAAATATGCAGGTAAAATGAGGAAGGCAAGAAGGAATAAATAGTTGTGTTGTGTTTCTGGCTGAAAGTAGAATGAGGACTGAGAAGTTAGTGCACTCGGCTCATACAAGGTAACTTGGCTGGTAGGGTGTAAAGTGCTCAGTGGGATTTGAGAGACTGGGAAAGCCAACAAGGGGAAAAATCAGTACATATATGTGGTCCTTTAGAGGTGTTGTCCTTTAAATAGGGGGAAGAAATGGAACAGTAACTACAGGAGGATATGAACAAGAAAGAAACTTCTTTATAATGGGTAACATTACAAGATGTTTACTGTTAAAAGTGAACATGTAGAGTAGCCAGGTCTGACTCCAGTAACAAACAAACAAACAAAAAGCTGCTGTAACGATTTCTCCCAGTAGCCCAAAGAGCTTAGGTGTAGTAGGAAGGAGAAAACACTGATGACTGTATAATGTAACTACATAACTACATAAAATAAACTGCAAGGCAGAGACCAGATCAAATAAGGTTGTAGCTGAGTTGCCACAGTTGATCCACACACCTGAAAGTGGAAGAAGTAAATGATTATTAGCTGATGAAGTCTTGGGATTGGCTACTTGGCAGCATATTGCAGTTGTTGAGTTGAGAATTTGCTTATTACCTCTGCTAATACCGATTTGTACACTAGTTAACTACTGCCATCCATACAAACAACTATCACCAAACAAGTGTAGCCAGTAGCTTCTGCAGGCTAACGTTCTTAACACACTCTTTGTCTGCTACCACAGTAGAGGAGCTTAGGAAACTTTTCAGGGGAGAAAGTGTTTTGGGGCTGGGTAATAAGGGTAAGGAAATGTTTGAAGAGGTTAAGGAATATGTAGTGGTGACAATGGGTACAGGTTTAGACCGTGCCCCTAGAAGAGTTCCAGAGGGAGCTGGAGAGATGGCTTAGCAGTTAAGAGTACTAGCTGTTCTTCCAGAGATCCTGAGTTCAAATCCCAGCAACCACATGGTGCTCATAACCATCTGTAATGGGATCCAATGCCCGCTTCTGGTGTGTCTGAAGACAGCTAAAGTGTACTCATATAAATAAATAAATTTAAAGAAAAAAAACCCTGACAGATGCTGTGCCTTTAAAAAAGAGAAGAGTTGCAGAAGATGGGAAGGGCAGGAAAAGAGCTTCTTACAGAGTTTAGAGTGGGGAGAGGGAGATACCTTAACTCAAAACACATTCACGCCTTCAGCTTATTGGTATTTCTAGACTCATTTAAGATTTCTTTAACAAAACCTGTTAAGCGTGGGATTTAATGGGTTCCTGAAAACTCATGAGACTACAGAGAATCAAGGAAGCCCTTCCTAGGTGGGAGAGATGGCCCATAGCCATTAGTGTGCTGCTGCTGCTGCTGCTCTTGCACTGAACCTAGGTTTGCTTCCCAGCACTATGTCAGCAGGCTCATAGCCACCTGTACCTCCACAACTCATTCACGTTACCCCCAAGACACACAAACGTGTACAATTAAAAATAAATCTTTAATTCTTTAATTTAAAAATGAAGCTTTCGGCTCAGAGAAAACAGTGACCCTAAATCTGAATCATATTGGTGTTTGCTTTAGGCAACAGACTAATTATCTGCATAGGAGCATTTCTTCCTCTCCACTAAGATTGCTTTTTTTAAAAACCCCTCCTCCTTTATGCAGAGAGGAGTTAGAAAGTGTCCTCTGAACCCTTCAAGGTATATGCTTAAGGTGGAAGGCTTGAGAAGAAGCATACCTTGTTGGTATGAAACTTAAACTTCCTGGTTGCAGTTCTGCATTTTATAAACTGTTCCTACAATGTTTTTGTTTTGGAGCCATGTGTGTACTGCATGTACACTGTAGGACAGCCTGTCCTCCCCCCACCCCCGGTCTCTCTGTCTCTGTTCTGTCTCTGTTGCTGTCTCTTCCTCTTGGTACAAGCATATGCATGTTTTTGAACTTCTGAGGATGTCTGAGAGCGTCATATGTACTTTATAGCTAGAAAGTATTTCAGGAAGTCAAGTATGATTTAGCTCAAGACGATGGACAGTTTGTCTTTAATAAAATTAATTTCTTGCCTTAATCTTACCATAATCTAGGAAACGTCTACCAAACCATTTCTTACACATTATACTTTAGTATTGAATTATCATCTTTGGCCTGTGAAGGCCAAAGATAATATTACCATTTTAAACTTTCAGAAATAAATTTGTTTCATATGGTTTGACTTCATATTGAAGGGAAATCTTGTCTTTTGAGGCTGTATATAAAATGGCACAGGTATGTATAGATACGAGCAACCCAAACACTGTACTTACAGAAACATCTTTATTTTTTTTTTTTGAGTTTCTTATGTCATTTTATATTTTATTTTATTTTTTATTAGATATTTTCTTTATTTACATTTCAAATGATATCTCCTTTCCCAGTGTCCCCTCTGAAAAAAGAAACCCTATACCCCCTCCCCCTTGCTCACTAACCCACCCTCTCCTGCTTTCTGGCTCTGGTATCCCCTATGCTGGGACATAGATCCTTCACAGGACCAAGGGTCTCTCCTCCCATTGATGACCTACTAGGCCATCCTCTGCTACGTATGCAGCTGGGGCCATGAGTCCCACCATGTGTACTCTTTGGTTGGTGGTTTAGTCCCTGGGAGCTCTGAAGGTACTGGTTAGTTCCTCCTAAGAGACTATAAACCCCTTCAGCTCCTTGGATACTTTCTCTAGCTCCTTCATTGGGTACCCTATGCTCAGTCCAATGGATAGCTGTAAGCCTCTACCTCTATATTAGTCAGGTACTGTCAGAGCCTCTCAGGAGACAACTATATCAGCCTCCTGCCAGCCAGCACTTGCTGGTGTCCACAATAGTGTCTGGGTTTGGTGATTGAATATGGGAAGATTCCCAGGTGGGGCAGGGCAGTCTCTGGATTGTCCTTCCTTCAGTCTCTGCTCCATACTTTGTCTCTGCAACTCCTTTCATGGGTATTTTTCCCCCTTCTAAGAAGGAAAGAAGTATCTACATTTTGGCCTTCCTTCTTCTTGAGTTTCTTGTGGTTTGTGGATTGTATCTTGGGTATTCTGAGCTTCTTGGCTAATAGCCACTTATCAGTGAGTGCATTTGAAGAAAGCAATCAAAGAAGATCTCAGAAGATGGAAAGGTCTCCCATGCTTATGGATTGGCAGGATTAATATAGTAAAAATGTCCATCTTGCCAAAAGCAGTCTACAGATTCAGTGTAATCCCCATCAAAATTCCAACTCAATTCTTCACAGACTTGGAAGAGCAATTTGCAAATTCATCTGGAATGACAAAAAACCTAGGATAGCGAAAACTGTTCTCAACAATAAAAGAACCTCTGGTGGAATCACCATCTCTGACCTTAAGCTGTACTACAGAGCAATTGTGATAAAAACTGCATAGTATTGGTACTGTGACAGGCAAGTTGATCAGTGGAATAGAAATGAAGACCCAGAAATGAACCCACACAGCTATGGTCACTTGATCTTTGACAAAGGAGCTAAAACCATCCAGTGGAAAAAAGACAGCATTTTCAACAAATGGTGCTGGCTCAACTGGAAGTTAGCATGTAGAAGAATGCAAATCGATCCTTTCCTATCGCCTTATACAAAGCTCAAGTCCAAGTGGATCAAGGACCTCCAAATAAAACCAGATACACTGAAACTAATAGAAAAGAAAGTGGGGAAGAGCCTTGAACACATGGGCACAGGGGAAAATTTCCTGAACAGAACACCAATAGCTTATGCTCTAAGATCAAGAATGGACAAATGGGACTTCATAAAATTGCAAAGCTTCTGTAAGGCAAAGGACACTGTCAATAGGACAAAATGGCAGCTAACAGATTGGGATCTTTATCAATCCTATATCTGATAGAGGGCTAATATCCAATATATACAAAGAACTCAAAAAGTTAGACTCCAGAGAACCAAATAACCCTATTAAAAATGGGCTACAGCTAAACAAAGATTTCTTAACAGAGGAATACTGAATGGCTGAGAAGCACTTAAAGAAATGTTCAATGTCATCCGGGAAATGCAAATCAAAAGAACCCTGAGATTCTACCTCACACCAGTCAGAATGGCTAAGATCAAAAACTCAGGTGACAGCCAATGCTGGTGAGGTTGTGGAGAAAGAGGAACACTCCTTCATTGCTTATGGGATTGCTGGTACAACCACTCTGGAAATCAGTTTGGTGGTTCCTCAGGAACCCAAACACTGTTAAGCCACATCTAAGCAGTTGTGTCAGCTGTTAGTATGTATGCCTCCTGAAAGACTGGCAGTGTATGGGCAAGGCTTCTTCTACACACCATTATGGTACCTGCTCATTAGAGCATGCCTGACTTCAGGTTGGCCAGGCTGTAGAACAGTGCAGAGCTGTTCCTCCTAGCACAGTAGACTGGGAGCTTAGTACAGGGACTTACAAATGGAGTAGGACAGACAGCGCATGAGGGCAAAGATTACCTTTTAAGGGCATCACAGTTTCTTGGCAAGTTAGCCAAATAAAGTTAGGAAACAACTTAAATCTTTTTTTTTTTTTGGTTTTTTGAGACAGGGTTTCTCTGTATAGTCCTGGCTGTCCTGGAACTCACTTTGTAGACCAGGCTGGCCTCGAACTCAGAAATCCACCTGCCTCTGCCTCCCAAGTGCTGGGATTAAAGGCGTGCGCCACCACCGCCTGGCAGGAAACAACTTAAACCTTGGAGTTTAACAGTGCTTCATGTGACTTGAGCCTTAGGGTTTATCTCATCCCTTAAAGCAAGGAATATATTTTAATAGGAACGGATTCTAAACAACATTTTATTAAGGAAAAAAAAAACTTTAAATGACTTTTTGACTACAAAAAAAGTTTCTTGAACAACACAAACACTTAGAAAACTTCAAGAACTTTACTACTAAGAAGAGCATGGCTGAGTCTGCTAGGGCTTTATTGGCTCAGTAGGTAATATGAGGAATTGGACTTGATAGTTCATTGTGATAGGTTGTACTAAAGGCTGAATGTTCATGCTATGTCAAAAAATGGTAATGAAAAATACAACATCTGTTAGCTTATCCCCTTCTTACCCACCTTAAACTAGGTTGGCAGTGTGTAAAATTTCATGTTGGTCTTTGACATTATTTCATTATCTTTGTAAATAGATTGTGACTACCTGATGACTCTGCTATTCAAGTAAAATTTGAATGCAGTTAGTATTTAGTGAGCGTCAGCAGTTTGTTGAACACTAGTAAACACAAGAAAAGGAATTCAATGTGCAAACATTCTTTAAAACATCTAGTACAGTGTCACTGTAGTAATAATGGTGATAATGAATCTTTATCTGTCTCTTTCAAATAATGAGAATTAGAAATTGACCTTCAAAATAAATTGAAACAATAATTTCTGTGAGGCATGCTGAAGGTAGTAAGCAAAGACAGCATGTTTTAAAATCCACTGGAACTTGTGTTTACTGAAGTGTGAGGTTGAAATGTTTCAATTGAGGTTATTAGAGGTTATTAAGAATTGGTATGCGTAGCTTTTGTAGTAATAAGGAATATTTATGGGAGTGAGATCAAGAGCTTACCATGAAAGTACCATACAGTAAGAAGCCTAGGACAGAGAGAAGCTGGAGCTGGTATATTGTGTGTGGGTGGTGTAGGTGAAAGCAGTGATTTTAAGACAGGAAGTCTTCAGATTGTGGCGAGTAGTGTGCTACCGTTTGTTCAGAAGCGGTTGGAGCTATGCCTCGAAAGCAGTAGAAGTCGACTTCTGGGAGACGAAACAAAACTTAGGTGTTCTCTTTAGGATGGAGAATAAGGCCTAGGGTAGCAAGGAACACAATGCTTTCTTTAGAATTGTTCTTATTTTTAAAAAATAAAATTTTAAAATAGCACCCTGTTTCCTATAAATTTAAGAAATTCTATATTGACAAAAATGTATATTCTTTCAGATGGTCCTGCTGAGGCACCAGTGACCAATGGAAATACAACCACAGTGCCACCCCTGAATGATGATCTGGACATTTTTGGACCAATGATTTCTAATCCTTTACCTGCAACTGTCATGCCCCCAGCTCAGGTATGCAGTAAAATGTGGTTCTCTGTGACACCACTTTCTTTTGAAAAGCTTCAGAAGTTTAACTTTAAAATCGTTGTCCCTGAGCTGACTGGCTAAAAACCTATTCTTTAGGCCAGGGTTTATTTAGCAGGCTAGTCTTGCAGTTTTATTTTGTTTAAACAGATAGTTTTACTCAAATACAGCCATTTCTGTTGATTTATAGTTTTCAGCTACTTTGGCGATGTAGCTGTAGGAACGGTTACAGTAGAGTCTGATATGACCCATACAAGCAGCCTTCACCATTCTTAAAATTTTAGAGGAACAACAGAATTTAGAATGTATGTATGGGGGTGTGTGAGACAATTTCAACCTGACCTTAATTCACAAGCCTGTGTTATTAACACTGCTGATGCTAATATATTTGATTCCATAAGTTCTGGCAAATTAAATGTTTGTTATTTTTCAGAAGATAAAATATATTTTAAGCTAGTCTTACAATGAACCTTGCTATTTTAAATGATTAAATAAAAACCATTGGATACACCAACAAGATTTTAAAAATACTAATGGTTAAGAAATTCAGTTATTTTTGTGGCATTACATAGAGTTTTCTTCAGAAGAAACATTACCTTTCAAGGTTCAGTTTAAAGTCACTTGGAAGCCTGCTACAAACACTCTCATTCCCTATTATGTTGGAATGTTGTACCAAGGCTGGGGCCTGCTACTGAGGCCCAGGTCTCTCTCTCTCTCTCTCTCTCTCTCTCTCTCTCTCTCTCTCTCTCTCTCTTTCTCTCTCTCTCTCTCTCTCTCCCCCCCTCTCTTCTTCTCTCTCACTCTCTCTCTTTTCTCCCTCTCTCTTTCTCTCCCTCTCTCTCTCCCTCCCTCCTTCTCTCTCCCTCTCTCCCCCTTTCTCTCTCCCTCCCTCTCTCTCGCTCCCTCCCTCCCTCCCTCTTGCTCCCTCCCTCTAGCTCCCTCTCTCTTGCTCCCTCCCTCCCTCTCCCTCTCTCTCTCCCCTCTCCCTCCCCCCTCTCACTTCCTCTCTCTCCCTCTCTCTCTCTCCCCCTCTCTCTCCCTCTCTGTTTTCCCCTCTCTCCCTCTCTCTCACTTCCTCCCTCTCACTCCCTCTCACTCCCTCCCTTTCTCTCCCCTCTCTCTCTCTCCCTCCCTTTTTCTCTCCCTCCCTCTCTCTCTTCCTCTCTCTCTCTCTTGCTCCCTCCCTCTCATTCCCTCCCTCCCTTCCTCCCTCTCTCTCTCTCCCCTCTCTCTCTCCCTCCCCCATCTCTCTCCCCCTCTCTCCCTCCCCCCTTCTCTCTCCCCCTTCCTCTCTCTCTCTCCCCCCATCCCAGTGCTGACCTGTTGCTGCTCAGCACCCTTAGTTAAAAAGGAAGCAATGTATAAATGAGTTATTTAATTGTAGGAAGGAAGAAAATATGCCAATTTTGTAGAGAGTAGGAAAGGAGAGGAAAGAGAAAGAGAGAGAAAAGAGAGGAAGAAGGCAAGAGAAGAGACAGAGAGGAGAGAGAGCAAGAGAGAGAGAGGAAGAGTAAGAATAAGAGAGCAAGAGAGAGGAACAAAGAGCAAGAGAGCGAGGAGGGGGCAAACCACCCCTTTTATTGTATGGGGCGTGGCATGCCTGGCTTGTGGTCAGATGACTGGGTATAGGGTCCAGCTAGAATGCTGGGAGTTTGGGCATTGTCTGCCTATAGAGCACACATCTGCAGGGGTAGCTGTGAGGGGTTTGGGCAGAAATCTGAGCCTTTGTCTCAGGAGCTATCACCGAACTCCTAGTCCCTTGTGAACAAATATACTCTGCTCAGTGGGTCTCTAGGGTTCTAAGGTGGCAGCTCTACTGGACCCAAGCTGTCAGAATAGCCCACTGCCCTACATTGGAATACTACAAATAGCCAGTTTGTTTCCTGAAAGGCATTTGAGATGCAGTACTTCTTTTCTATATGAAAAGTGGAGCCACATCTGAGTTCTGTGGATGTAAAGATTTTCATTACTGCTCATGTGTCAGTAAGACTAGTAATGTTTTATTATACATATTTTTGTTATGGGAATTATTGTGTACTTGCCTTGAATTTAACAAGTAAGTTTCTTGGGAATTAGTTAGGCTTAAAGTCATCATCAGCTTCGAGAATGGCAATAGTGTGTGTTTCAGGAAAGGTAGCCAGCTCAGTGGTGTCTTGGCCCTTTTAGTCCTTACTGTCCTCATGTGCAGACTGGACTGAGGGGACGGTGGAGGTGCTTCATTCAGTGTGTGCCATGCAAGCATGAGGTCATGGGTTCTGATCCCCAGCACAGCTGCAGATGTCTATAACCTCAGTGCTGGATGTGGTGGAGAGACAAGTAGATTCCTGAAACTTGATTGACTGGCCAGCTAGCCTAGCCAGTTGGAAAGCTCCAAGTTCTAACATTAATGCTAATCAAGGTCTAGTGAGTTGGTAAGCTACAAAGACTATCATTATCATGCCTTGTGCATGCTGATTAGTATCTCCTAGGATGGTAAGGCTTTTCTTCTTTTTTAGAGAAGCCTTGTTTGCATACACACACACTCAAGGAGGCTGATAGAGAATAGTAACTTTCCTCCGAACTGGAGTTAGAGGTGGTGGGGGAGCCGCCATGTAGGTACTGGGGAAATTAACATGGGTCTTCCAGAAGAGCAGTAAATGCTCTCTTTCTTCCTGCATCTTCTTTATTCTACATACTTTTAATTTCAGAACAAACTAAAACAAACAATAAACCCACCCTGCTATTCTGTGGGAGGGAACCTTCCTGCCTTAAGGCACAAGGACAGAATAGAAGAGATATTCTAGATTTTGAGCTAAGAGTAAATGCTGTTAACCATTGACTTGTCTCTCCAGCCACAGCATGGTTCATTTTAAAAATCATATCTTAATTCTTTTCTTGAATACTATTTATAAATCCAAATCATGCCAGTTATATTGAGCCCTGTAAGATAATTCATGATAAGAATTACCTTTTATCCACACTACATGCTAAGATTAAAATCCAAGTACATTTTCAAAGTACTGCCTTTGCCAATAAAGTATAATTTAGATGTGCATATTTATATGAGTCCTGAAATGGTGAAAGTTGCTAATTCTGGCAGGCTTTTAGTATATGAAATTAAGCTGTAATTGGGTTTAAGTACCAACATAATGAATTACTCTGAACCCTATTTGACTTTTGCTGTTTTCTGAGCATATGTAAATTTTAGTCAGAGATTAGCCCATGTATAAAAATATCCTGGGTTTACCATTTACTTGGAAGTAGCTTCCCAGAGTGTACATGAATAGAGGGTGGGAGGAACTGGGTTCAGCAGTCCTTTCCTGTCTACATATAACAGGAAGGGAGGGAGTGGGGAAGCAGACAGAATATGAATATGTACACATGCTGATACCAGCCCTGGGATTCTGGAAGGGCCAGAAAGCCCGAGTTATAAAACAGCAGGCACGCTGATGGTAAAATGATAACAAACACACCACCAGTAGACTAGCAGACTTCAGGTGCTTGCTAGGCATGCTGCTTAGGCTGGGCAGTTTTAGCCAGTGTCTCTGTTGAGGTAGATGTTCAAATTTACTTATGTAATATTTAGACCATGAGGCTGTTCTTTAGACTGTTATGCTTTGAAAACAAAATTAGTATTTCCCCAACATTTGGGCTTTTTTATTATGTCTCATTCATCAAGAATGAAACCCAAGCTGCTGAGTAGATTCTGGTGTTGTGTAGAAGTGATGTGCTGGAAGGATCACATGGTGATGTCATTTTGCTATCACTGTTAACAATAAATAATAACTGCATAGTTATCCATTCCGTTACAAAGCACCTGTGGTTACAAAGCCTGTCCTCATTTTATAGGACAGAAGTCAGGTGACATATAAATATAAGAGGACCTTATCTCAAGACTCAGGAGTAGGGATCCAGCCCAGCCAAGCTGGCTAGGAACCATTCTGTTGGCTGCTGTGGTACCATGATTCATATATATATATATATACATATATATGTGTATATACATATATATATACATATATATGTGTATATACATATATATGTACATATATATGTGTATATATATAAGAAAGAATATATATATATATTTAAGTTTATATACTATATAAACTAAAATATAGTCCAATTAAAAGATACTGTTAGGTTTGGTAGTCTGTCATGTATAATTTCTTACATATTTTAGAGTATTTGCAAAATAAGATAGCCTTTTCTATGTTTCTTAAAAGTCTTGCTCAGTCATAATAGAGTCAAAATATAGTTCTACCTAAATAAGTTTGAATAAAATGCTTTGACGGTAATTTAATGCCTGGTGTTCTATCCAGGACAGTAAATATGTGATTTTAACTTCTGCTTGCTACCCACCTCAATCTGAGTTTCAGAAGAATGTGAGCCAGCATTTACTAGACTTCAGAAAATCTTTTATTTTTTCATTACTTATTTAAAACAAATGATTAAGCAAGAGTTTCAGTTGTGGTTATGTAAAGCTATCTTTGTGTAAGATAAAGTAGATTAATGGGAAACTTGTTTTATATTAAATATCTAAATTACTTGTATTGATTTGCCTCTGAATAGCATGAAGGTTATGGCTGAATATAGGTAGCCAGTTTTCTGTACTTATTTTCTGGATTAGATGCATTCTAATATTGTTAAATGTTGTACGGTACAGCTTTTGAAAAGATACAAGCTTTTGTCTACCATTACAGAGCCTTTGTTTCTGAAGTTGTAACAGTCTTTATTCTGAGTGACCCTAGTTCTTAAGAGAGAGGCTGGGAGTCCTCAGACAGCACCTGCGAGGTGTTTACCCACTGTTCCAGGATGATGAGCAAAACCTGCTCGTTCAGCTGCTTAGCGTGGTTGTGGGGGAGCTCGTGCTCCTTGGTGTTCACTACAGGTTATGCCATGACATTGCTTCTGCATTCTAGATGCTCGTGTGTGGTTGGAAAATGATCTTCAGAGTTGTCACCATTTTCCTCTTATTTTATATACTACCAATTTCATAATTTTATGTGGACTTTAGTATTAGATAAGCTGTGCTGTATAGAAATTAACAGTTTCTGTTGGCGTTTTGCCCAGGGGACTGCCTCTGTACCAGCATCTACTACCCTGTCTACAGTTACGTCTGGGGATCTGGACCTGTTTACTGAGCAAACTACAAAGTCAGAAGAAGTAGCAAAGAAACAGCTCTCCAAAGACTCCATCTTATCTTTGTATGGTACAGGAGCACAGCAAAGCACTCCTGGTAAGCTCTCTCCAGACAATGACATGGTGTTTCCCACTACATCCTATGAAACTACATCAGTTACACTTTTCTATGGTAGTTGTGGATGCTTCTGTTGCAGCTTATAGACCGGAAATGAAAGAAGCATCAGAATTAAACAGTATAGGATTCACAGAACTTTATTCATTTGAGACTTAATAAGTTTACATATCACTTAATATTGTTCTACAAATTTATAAGACAGGAATTCAGGAATCACTGGATTTGGATTTATATGAAATTTGACTTTGTGCATACTCTTGTTTCCTCTGCAGGTAAACAAATAAGCAGTCAGAACTATACATACATATAATTATGCAAAACTTGGAAGTGTCATTCATTGTAGTGAAATAAAAGCTTATGATTATATTCAGTTTTAATCCTTCAGATCCTTCATTCCAAAATAAGCTTATTTCATATGTAGAGTGAAATTGTGTGGCCAGCCACCGATCTCCTCATAAAACAAAGAACCACCTCTCTATCTGCCTGTTTGGGTTTTGGGAGATCAGTGGTATAAGTCATCAGAAGCAGCATGTCCTCTCAGGGTGTGAGTCTCTGCAGGTTGAGGCGTGGGTTGTTTTGAGCTGCCTGCCCTTTTTCTGTATCTGGAGAGGAGTACAGCCATAAAAAAGAGCCTCTTCTTGACTTGTTCTTTTCATTTTTTATTCATGGTTCTTACAATACAGGTGTGTTTATGGGACCCACAAATATGTCATTTACCTCACAAGCACCGACTGCATTTCAAGGTTTTCCTTCCATGGGCGTCCCAGTGCCTGCAGCTCCTGGCCTTATAGGAAATATGATGGGACAGAATACAGGCATGATGGTGGGCATGCCCATGCACAATGGGTTCATGGGAAACGCACAGACTGGAGTGATGCCACTTCCTCAGAATGTTGTTGGCCCTCAGGGAGGAATGGTGGGACAAATGGGTGCACCACAGAGTAAGTTCGGCCTGCCACAAGCCCAGCAGCCTCAGTGGAACCTCTCACAGGTAAGGCTCATGTAGTTTCTACCACCTTAACATCCAAGAAACCATGTTTGTATTTTGGGACTTTTATTTGTTTTGAAATCTGATGATGGAACAAAAGAAAAGGATAAGTTTGATCAGATCCAAGTGTTTATAGATAAGATGACTAGTTACTGCCCTTACTAAGACTATTCTATAATGTTAGGACTTTCCTTTTCCCATTTCAGACTGTAACTTAGTTGTAATGGTGAACATGCCTGTACTAGGTAGAAGTTATCTTAGGCAGCATATAAGAGATACTTCAATTCCTACCTGTAAGGCTTGGTACCATGCTTACTCAGCTCCTGGGTGGGATCAATTCATAGTCCACTTAGACCAGAGTATGTTCACTGATAAGCTTGCATCCTTTTTTATTAATTCTTATCAATGAGATAGAAATCCAGCTTCATATTCTCAAAGCATTGTTTTATGAGGGATCAAGGCTGCCCCTATCATGTGGTTACTGCCTGTTGATGTCTGTGGAACATTGGCTCAGGAATCCCTATGGTGAGAATGTAAACCCTGCTTACCTCAGGTATTCACTGATAAATTCCATGTCTGTCTGGCTTACATTAGAGTAACATTTCTGCTGTTGCCCCATAAACAGAGGCTTTGATTTAGTGCCCTTGGTCCCATTCCCTTTCCTGCATGATGGTCCATCAAGCATCTTACAAGAACCAGGATCACTAAGACCCCTGGTTTACCTTCAGAACATTGACTGCTAACTAACATTCACAAATCCACCGTATATCTTACAAGTGCTCATGTGCGATTACAGGTTCAGTTTATAGGAATATGTGTACACACTGCTTATGCATTGGAAACCTCGGAAACTGTGTCAGATATTAGTAACAGCTTTTCTGTGACCAGGGCTGAGGCTCACTTGACTCAGGTTAAATTACAGGCGAGCCACCGAAGAACAGCAGCTCTGTAAGCAAGGCCATACAAAGTCTTTGTGAGCAGAAGGGAAGATGGAATCTACTTGCCTGTAGACACATTTGGGGTTATTATGTCTTGGGTTTTCAAAAAAAAAAAAAAATCTGCACAAAGAACACAGTTAATGTTGAGCATAGGTTAACAACTATTTTAGGTCTTGTTCCATCACCAAACTGGGTAGTGAGAGAACCACTGTGTTAAGAGCCTGATAAATATACTGTATTCTAGCCTGAAAGAAAATTACATGTAGTTGTTTATTGTACGGCATATAATGAAATTTAATTTTAGCTATTTGTGTTATTATAACATAAAACCTAAAACATATGCTATATGACCTTTTTAATGTTTAGGAAGTTTATTAAGGCCATTTATGATGTTAATAGAGAATTATGGGTATTTTGTAAATGTTAAGGTAATTCTAGGATGTTTTACTTTCTAAAATTTCTCAGTCCTTGGGAGTCACAGAAGAGTGATGGACTCAGATACAAACTCAAAGATTACTTTGATGTGTTTTCCAGTTGTGGTTAATGTAGAAAGTGAACTCATTATGGATTGCTCTATAAGTAATGCCTCACTCAGGAACAAGTAGCTGTGTGATTTTAGTAGAGAGACTTCTGTGTGGTCTCCCTCCAGTGTCTGCATTAATTTTCACATCTGATGAGGTATCAGCTGTAGCTAAAGAGTCTAGTGAAAAAGTGAATCATCCTTGTAAACTAAGCCTTTTGTGTTTCACAGATGAATCAGCAGATGGCTGCCATGAACCTCAGTAGTGCAAACGCTGGTGCAGGTTTTGGCCAGCCCCCCAGCACGACAGCAGGGTGGTCTGGAAGCTCATCGGGGCAGACTCTGAGCACACAGCTGTGGAAGTAAGAAGCTGCAACAGAGCTTCGTCCAGAACCGACACCGACATTCCTCGCTACAAAGGCATCTAGTTCCCATTTATTCATGTACATACATATTTTTTCTTTCCCCCATGTGTTCACATTAAGAATTACCTGATTGACCGTATTGGTCTGTGCTGATTAAATTTGATGTGAAAGCAGGTTGAGAAACCATCTTGTGTGGAAGGCAGCTTTGCTCATATTCCCCATGATGTCATAAGCCACATTGAGAAGCTGCTCAGTTAACTTGCATAATCAGTTTTATTCTCAAAATTATAGCTCTAACATTTGCATATAAGGGAAGTAGTTATCATGTTAGTGATACCTCTAACAGTATAAACCCCACCCCCAAATTAGCCAGAAATCCTGTAGGAAGGTACTGTATGATCAAATGTTTAATCATATAAATAGAATGTAAATGTATCACTGAGCACTGTTTTCTAGTGTATCAAATTCTTTTATTCATCACTCACTCCACTGTGCTGTTGTTATGATGTGCTTAACAGGGAACGTGGTTAGTAAATGGAGATAAACCTGGATGGTACTGTAAAATTCAATGAAGACTTCAGAATTCAAATTTCCATTGCCTCTTGTAATGTGGACCTCTTCTCATGTACTTAGTGCTAATATGAAGACCTTTTTCTGCACTATATGCACACAGGGTAACTAAAACAAAGCCACTTTTAATCCTTGAAGGTATATCCAGGTTTATGACAGTAATTGTGTTTACATTTTATGGTGCCTAGTATTGACAAAATGTTATTTCCCTATATTAAACAGATGAATCCACACACCTTTTTTATTTGTGGGTTTTATTTCCTACAGTGTACACTGCCACCAGCTTTCCAAATAGTTCATGTTGTGAAGCCAAGAATTTAATTGGGAATATTTAATTGACAGAATACTCATCAGCTTCTAAAACCTATTCCATTCTACCGGTATTGAGATGGCTTGGTGAGAGGGAGGGAGCAGTGTGAGATACTCCAGTGTCCTTTTCAGTATCATGTGGCTTCACTGTACAGAAATCTTCCAATTCAGAAAACACATGCAGAACAAATGAAGACAACACATTTTGTAGCATCCAGGTAGCTGTTGAGTCAGACGTCCATGGACTGACAGCAAAGGCCGAAGGCAAAGGAACAGTACCTGACCAAGCAGCAGCCTAAGCTCCCGACCTCCTCCTCCTCACCTGCTGGTTCTGGCGGCTACACCTCAATGTTTACTGTGTCCAGGTGGTACTTTGGCTCATTGGCTAGATTGACCTTCTCTGTCCGAGTGTGCCACACGAGAACCTGCGGAGGAAGGGGGTAATGTAAACAGCCGTACTATCAGCACCCGGGGTTCAGCCACATGAGGGAGATGAACATGTACCTTGGTGCAGTTACTAGCTTTTGGTTCCAGCTCTTCAACTGTTGTTATCTGCTTTAGAAAGTCAGATTCTTGCATCCCTGGTTGGGATCCACGGCGCTTGAATACAGCCTTCGGATTGGACAAGATGACTTGCAGACTCACGGCAAATCCTGTGAGTGAGTGAAGTAGAGAGATATGCAATTATTGTAACTGTGGTCACATCCAAAAGTACAAATACCTACTATGTGGTTAGATCTTGGTATTCACACTTTAGTAGGAGCATTGCCTGCATACAGTCTCTGAGGAAAATTAGTCCATGGTTTTGTACACTCTGATGACACCTACCACAAAATATGAAGTCTGTTGATAATCAGATTTCAGAAACTGCCTCAGCAAGGTCACCACAGCTCCACATTTAACTCTCCACACTATTGCAGAATTATTAACTGTCTTGGTGGTGTCCCAGTGCTGGCCCAGCCTTCCTGACTGCTTTTGACATCATTAGTGTGTGCTTTATCAAAATCAAGGTCGGCACTGTTCCAAACGACTTGACATTGACCACTTTGGTAGTAGAGGTACTGATGATCATGTAAAACAAGTGTTACTTAATGTATAAGCATTAGTTTCACTCGTTTAAGCATAAAGTGGAGTAGCTTAGAGATCAGTACAGGCAGTATTGAGTCATTTGACAAGTTTGGATTTTGTATTGGAGTGCTTAAAATCGAAATCTAGCTTTGTGGTAGAGCACTTGTCTTCCATGTAGGGGGCTGTGAGTTCACCCTTCAGCACTGCAAAGACAGAAATGGGAGCTCCCTCCAGTGACTGGCTGGCTGTGTGACAGAATCGTCACTGTTTAATCTGATGTAATATACTCCTAATGCAGCCGACTGCACATGTGACTGTTTTAGAAATCTGAAGCCTGCACCTTTGCTCCTGACAGTAAACTCAGGCTCTCCAGGAGCTACTGGGTTGAGAGCCAAGCTAGGGACTTCTTCATAGGAACATGTGTCTACTCTTCCATTAGCACAGATGAATGCTGCTTTTTGAAGAAGTGTCACATCATCAGACTGTAACAGAAGAACTGTGAGAAGACCCCATCACCTCCAGTTGTCCTGCTGTTAAGTCATAACATGTTATGCCCTGGACCCTGCTGCCTCTTGGAGGAAGTTAAAGCTTAGCTATGCACAGACGGTGCTCTATGAAGTGCCGAGTGAAGCAAAATCAGGCGTCATAACCCATAAAGTGGCCTTCAGACTGCAGTATTCTCCACTAATGCTGTGGGGAATGACACTGTGCATTCTAGTAAGCAACATTAATTTGGAATATCGTCTTTTTTTTTGTTTTCCTTGTATTTGGGACACTGGCTAAGTCACTTAACTTCTGTTAACTCTGTAATGCCCCCATTTCTTAATCTGCAAAAGAAGTATGAAACCATGGCATGTAGAAAGATTCTACTAACTTCAGAGCACTGTGCAAAAGACTGCAATATATAAATAAATATGTCATTATGTAAACAGTGGCAAGAAGGGTGGGCAGTACCAGCCTCCATTCACAGCTGCAAGCACCCTGGTAGACAGGTAAAGGGCCTGTGAATGGCTCTGGTGAGCAGAGCCAGGCCACATGTATGTGATAAGGGATCTCAAGTCTTCAACAGGCACAGCTGGTACAGCACAAGACTTCAGCAACACAACCCACACCTGAGGTTGATAAAGTGCCTTTTTGCATCAGACTAGATCACATTAATGTTAATGACTTTTTTTTTTTCATGTGCTTCACTCTTTATCTAAATGCAAGTCTGCCCTTCTCAATCATACTGGAGCTTGGTGGAATATTCTTTATGTGGCTTCAAGGCACCACTTTTTTATATCCCTATTTTCATAGCACACACAATGATCCAAATGATGCAGAGGTAATTCTGAAAATATAAAACCATTCAGACCTGATTTCCTTCATTGTCCCTTAAGATGTCAAACTCACCGTCTGCAGCCAGTGAAAGATTCAGATTAGATGAATATTTTCTCCATTTCCATGGTTCAGGAATATTTCATCACAGTGTAGATCTATGTGGCAAAATGAAGCACAGGCCACAGCCGGCTCTGAAGCTACCATTGTTTTTGTTGGGTGCCTTCTTGTCCTCATTGTGCAGTGATTTGCACCTGAACAGCAGAGCCCTTAGGGAGAGGCTCACACAGTAACCTAGCTCCTTAAAAAATGGGCTAGAGGGAAGAGGGGAGGACATTCATTATCTAGGTGTTCTTCACCTACTTGAGTGGATTCTGCCCGCTCTCAGCTCGGGTCACAGCCACAGCAAGCAGGCAGGCATCAGATGGTAACTAGGCCAAGCTGGGTTGCTTGGGGGAAGTCCTCTGCCCTGGTGAGCTAGCATGCTGAGCTAAAGTGCTGTCTCTTGGAAAGAGTGTGCTGTGGGTGTTTTGGGTTTTCTTCAGTTGTAAGTATTTGCCTCGAGCATTATATCCTTACTGGATTTGGTTTTAAAAGTTCTGCTGTGTCTTTTGAGGTATTTGGGTTCTGGCAAAAACCATAGAAGTGGGGTTTTCTGTCTGTGTCAGTTATGGAAAAATGTGCTATACCAGTGAGAAGTGACTGTTGGCTGTGAAGACAGGTCTTAACAGGTAAGGATGGGCAGGGAGGGCATATCCTCACTAGGCCGAGGGACAGGGTTTGCTGCAATAGATTACATGCTTACTGAATGCATTACAGCCTAACAATCCATTTCATTTCCAGACAAGATAAAACCACAGGAGAATTGGAGAAGAGATGGCTCTTTGGTTAAGAGCATTTGCTCCTCTTCCAGAGGGCCCAAGTTCAGTTGCCAGCACTTGTGTCATATCTCACAATCATCTGTAACCCTAGTGCCAAGGCTTTTGGCACCGTCTAACTTCTGTGGGCACCTGGCATGCACTTGGGTGCATGTATGTACATGCAGGCAGAATACTCTTAACAAAAGTCATAGGACTAAATAATAGCAAGAAGAATGTTTAGTCATTTGGGGTGAAACACATATGATAGATTCTCCAAGAATAAATAAATGTCAGCCCTAAAACTGCCAGAGCTTCTCTGAAGAGGCCAACCCTACAGGCAAGGAACCCCCAAACTCTGCTGTCTCCTTTGGCTGACAACTGAGAGTGTGAGGAAGCTATAGAACAAGAATTTGCAGAGCAAAAAGCTCTGCTGGTTGGCAGAGGTTTTCAAGCCTTCAGTGTCATTAGCTGATGCCCACAGAAGTACCGAGACCACATAGAGAAGTAGAACGGAGGTGGAGAATCAGTTACCCTGACTCCCTTTAGCCTGGGAGTGGGCACGTTCTCATCAGCAAGAACACAGCAACCTAGTAGTAGCTGCAGCTTCTGTACGGAACATGGACATTGACTGGCTAGTGTGGGGTCAGATTCGCTCTGAAAGCTGAGATGCTCCTGCCTAACCTTAAAGACAAACCTTGAAAAGATAGAGTGCCTCCAAATAACTTGGTCATGTCCCAGAAAAAGCTCAAGAATATTTACTTATATTTATAACATAGTATATATTATGTTTGTGTGTTCATATTACATACACATGCATATCATTTCTCAACAATTTAGAATTCAAAATGTCTCAGAACCAAAACTTCCCTGCTGTACAAAGAAACAGGAAAGTAAATACTGCAGCAAAGAGAAATTCAGAAATGATAGAGATTGCTGAATTATTTTTTCATATTCAAGAAGGCTGAAGAGATGTGGGCATGCTGAGGGAGAAGAGGGATTAGGCCATCTCAATGACAAAACTACAAGGAGATTAAGTGTCCTGGGTAGAACTAACATCTGAGACACAAAAGAATAAAATATCAGCAAAGAGGATCTTTAAAAGTTCAGTAACAAAGATTAAATGAATTTCAAAAATATATAGGAACGATCAAAGTAAATTACATATCAAAGAAAGTGGGAAAATATAGAACTACTAAACCAAAATAAAAATAAGACTAGAGAATCAGAATGAAAGGTGAGAGAAAGGTATAAAAATACATGAAGAAATGATGACTAAAAATGTCCAGCCTTCATTCAGTGAAGATATATAAAGCCTAAATAACCCTGTTCCTAACCTAAAGGTGACCTAAATGATCAGTCCAACCATAATAGCACCTTACGCAGTCTTCACACGTGATGGGAATGATGCCAGACAAACCATAGTGGAAGTCAAAACCCAAAAACCCTCAAGTAATTCAAATTACATAAAGTATGTGTAAAAAAGTAAATTACAGGTCAAATCCAGGGAAGGGAGAAAGTGGTTAACTGAATGCAAGAGAAAACAAGCCATGAAAGTTTGAGGCTAATGAAGCACTTGGGGAATTATTGTGGGGCTATGAATGTGTGTGCATGGTATAGAGGCCAGAGATCAATACTTGGTATCTTCTTCCCCCTCTCCATCTTATGTGGGGGTCAGGATTTCTCACTGGAGCTGACCATCTGGCTAAACTGGCAGGCCAGCAAGCCCTCAAATCCTCCTGTCTCCTTCCCTATTTATGCTGCAATTATAGGCATGTGCCACCACATGTTTACAAAGGGGCCAAGGATCTCAACTCCATCCCTCATGTCTGTGTAGCAAGCACTTGACTCATTGAGCCATGTCCCCAACTCCAAAAATCTTTTTTTTTAATACAAGTTCTTACTGTGTTGTCCTACTGCTCCAGTGGGCTAGCTTGAAACCTCCTGCCTTAGCCACTTGCCTAAGCCAAGATGTATATATGTACATATGTATATATGTATATATATTATACATGCTATATATAAAAAATATATATAATCTATCAATCATTACAGCAAGCATGGTAAAAATATTCTCAAAAATATTTTAAACACTAAACTAAACTAGAAAGATGAGATCCCACTTTTATAAGCTAGATGTATGTGCTATTAAATGTAAGAGCAGACATGGGGAAGAAGAGAGCATGCAGAAGAATAATGAATGAGAAATGACACCTGTAGGCTCAGTTGGTAGTACTGCTTGGGAAGGTTTAGCCTTGCTGGAGGGAGTATGTCACCAAGGCAGGTCTTTGAGAGTACACAGCCGCAACCCTACTTGTAGTTTCTGGACTTGAAGGTATGAGCTCTTGGCTTCCTACTCCTGCCATCAAGGACTTCTGTTGCTCTGGAATTGTCAGACCCAATAAACTCTTCCATAAGTTGCTTATTGTCATGATGTTTTAATCACAGCAACAGAAAAGTCACTAATACACTGATAAGCATCATAAGTTCTCGAGCAGTAGAAGGCACAAACCACCAGTATGGAGAGAACAGGTTCTGGTGACATGAGTAACAAAAAGTATTAGCTTCATAACGGAGTTTCAGACATCTCAAATTGCATCGGACAACCTAAAACAGTCTAACAAAGAAATGAAGTTTGTGGTTCAGCTACCTTCTAATACTACAACTTTCTAGAGCCAGACAACCTTCAGCTGTGAATCCCAGAAATCATGTAAATAACTAACAAGTGCTGCACTAATTATTACTTTTAATAAAAAAGGAACAGTTCCGTAAATTATCCTGAAGGGCCAGCCTTGCTCTGACACCCAAACTATGCAAAAGCTTTACAAGAAAACTGCAAGCAAAATTCATGAAGAAAGGCAGAAAGCCGCCTCAAGCTTCCACAAGTCCATGCCCACATGAGAAAGGCAGTAAGCCATGGCCACGTATGTTAATCTCAAGGTTGGGACTTGTGATCTCAACTGTATAATTCACTGTTAGAGAATGTAAAAGGAAAACTATCTTGATAGATGGTCAAGACTTTTTCACCAAATTCAGTATCTTTTTATGACTCGGATTGAGGGGGGGGATATGACTGAACCAATTACAAATGTGAAGTTTTCAACTTGATAAAGGGTAGGAGAAAAACTGGAAGAGAAAACAACTGACATTTTACTTCCAGATGCAGACAGACTCAAACTCCTGTAGATTGTCATGAGACACAGACAGCTACTCTTGTCTGTGTATTATTCAGCAATGCAGTGGAGATCCTTGCCGTAGGAAGAAGCACCATCCCTCATTGGCTTTTAACAAAACAGGTGGCACAGATGGGCATAAAGTCCATAAGACAGAGCTCCCCTCTCTCTCACCCAGTCAGCAGCATCAGTAGTGGTTGTCAGTGTTCCCTGCTGGGATAGTCACCAACTCGGTCTCACCACCATGTATCTCACCCACTCGCATGCGCACACTTCTCTTAATCTGCAAAGAAAATAATCTCATGTCCTATAAGTCAAGCCTACTCCCACTTCCTGCAGTATGACATATGGCTACAAGCTACAAGGCCGTTATAGTCTGCTCATGAGATACGACTTTCTGAGTCCCCCCCCCCC
>NW_022196896.1:52646557-52671357 GCF_008632895.1 Mastomys coucha | reverse complement strand
CCCCGCCCCCAGGGATAATGGAATCTTGACATGCTCTGGTTTTTTTTGTTTGTTTGTTTTATGTTTGTGAGTGTTTTACCTGCATGTATATCTGTGTGCATGTTGAACCTGGTCCTTACAGAGACTAGACGATAACATTGGATCCCTTGAAACTGGAGTTCCAGGTGGTTGTGAATCTCGAGGGTACTGGAAATCCAGCCTGGGTCTTCTGGAAGGACAGTCAGTGCTCTTAACCTTGTAGCCATCTCTCCAGGCCCTAGACATGCTCTTTCAATGTTGCCAATAGCAATTAATTTAAAAAATCTCTCTCCATCCACTTAAGCAAAGGTCCTGAGTTCAATTCCCAGCAATCACATGGTGGATCACAACCATCTGGAGATCTGACGCCCTCTTCTGGTGTGTTTAAAGACAGCTACAGTGTACTTAGATATAATAATAAATAAATCTCTAAAAAAATGATTTCAAATCCAAAATAAAACACACACATACATATACGCATACAAACACAGACACATATACACACTCGAGTCACAACTTGTTGGAAAAAGGAAGTTACATGTGGTATCACTTATCTCTGGAGTATCTGTCTCTCATAGCTCTTCCTGTCAGACCATACACTGCCTCTTGGATTATTGTATGTTTGAATTTCAGTACTGCTCCTGGTTAAAATATGTATTAAAATATAAAACCACATGTGTAGCCATTAACATGGTTTCTTAGTCATTGTTCTGTTCCTATGGAGAGACACCATGACAATCTTTTTTTTTTTTTTTTTTTTTTTAAAGGCATTTAATTGTGGGCTTGCTTACAGTTTCAGAGGTTAGTCCATTATCATATCGCAGGAAGTATGGTAGCATGCAGGTAGACATGACACTGGAAACGTAGCTAAGAGTTCTACAATCAGCGAGAGAGAGAGAGAGAGAGAGAGAGAGAGAGAGAGAGAGAGAGAGAGAGAGAGAGAGAGAGAGAGAGAGAGAGAGAGAGACAGACAGACAGAAAGAGAGACAGAAAGAGAGAGGGAGTGGAGAGAGAGAGAGATCGGACCTCGTATGTGCTTTTGAAACTTCATAGTCCACCCTCAGTGATACACTCCACTAAGGCCACAACTCCTAATCCTAATCCTCTTTTATTTTTTCTTCGAGACAGGGTTTCTCTGTGTAGCCCTGGCTGTCCTGGAACTCACTCTGTAGACCAGGTTGGCCTTGAACTCAGAAATCCACCTGCCTCTGCCTCCCAAGTAAGTGCTGGGATTAAAGATGTGTGCCACCACTGCCTGGCCCTAATCCTTTTCAATAGTACCACTCCCTAGTGACTAAACATTCAAATATATGAGCTTATTGGGGTCATTCTCATTCAAACTATCACAAATGGTATGTTTAGGCATCCCCAGATTTGGGTACCAATTACAAAATTGGGTACCAAATAACTAATCTTTGCCATTGACTTTTCTTGTTTTCTTTAGTAAAATCATTTGACCTGTAACTAAAAATTTTGTGGTTGCCAATTATAATTCATTAATGTATATACTTATTGTATGCTAATATCAGAGTGTAGGTGTGTGTGTACGCACATGCAATGCATGTGTGTAAGTGTAGGTGCACATACATATATGTATACACATATATACACACATATGTATATATGTGGGTGCATATGTGTACATGTTCCAGTAGAGGTCAGAGGTCAAGTGTTAGTCCTCAGAGCTTCCATCTTGTTTTCTAAGGCAAGGACTCAAGGTTTGGAGGGCCTGGAACTTGATGATTAGACTAGACTGGCTTGCCAGCAAGTACCACAGATACATCTGTCTCCACCTCCCCAGCCCCGGAGGTTACAAAGTGAATGCCACCAAGCTTACAGTTTCCCATGGTGCCGAGGGTCAAACTTGGGTCCCATATTCATGAGGCAAGCACTTTATGGACTAAGCCTCCTGCCTCCAGAGCAGCAGTTCTCACCGTGTTGGCATGACCTCTTTGGGGACGGGGGCTATCAAACAACCATTCACAGGGATTGTGTATCAGATATCCTGCATATCAGATATTTACATTAGTTCGTATAACAGCAGCAAATTATACTTAGGAAGTAGCAACAAAGTAATTTTATGGTAGGGGATCACCATAACATGAGGAACTGTGTTAAAGGGTTGCAGGACTTGGAAGGTTGAGAACCACTGCCCTAGAGTGTTTAACTACTGAAGGTATAAAGTACATTTTCAAGTTGGGAAGTATAATTCCTCTAGCTTTGTGTCCCTCTGCCCACCCCACTCCCTGCTACCAGAGATTGTTTTAGCCATTCTCAACCTCTTGCTTTTCCTTATGAACTGGATGGCTTTCCTAATTTTTACAAAAAGCACGGCTACAATTTTGACAAGATTATTCTGCAGCTGTGACTTAGTGTGAAAAACCTCTTCGTCTTCTCTGTATTCAGTTTTCTAATCCATTAACAAGAAGTCTTGCCATTCAGTTACTTCGTTTCATTTTAGTTTCCATTACACCAAGGCCTCATACTTCATTTCAGCATTTTATTATCCCTGATGTAACTGTGAATGTAACATAAAAGTGAAATGTCCTCATTTTCTGACTGTTCATTGTCACTGTTTATAACTGATTTTTCTATTTTTTGTTTGTTTGTTTTTGAGATAGGGTATCACTATGTAGCCATAGTGTGGAACTTGCTACATAGATTAGGCTGGTCTGAAATTTTCAAGAGATCTGCCTGCTTCTGTCTTCAAGTGTTATGTTTAAAGATGGCTCCCGTACCCAGCTGATATTTGTACTCCTGTATCACATAGTATTAGTAAGCTCATTTGTTACCCTGTATTTTCTCTTGATACAGTTTTACTTCCTCCTTTCCTGGCTTCACCCAATGTAGATGCTGCTTTTTCATTCTCTTAGCCTCCTGCCTAGTGTTTTTATCATGCAGAATGTTTGAATTTTGTCAACTGCTTTTTAAATTTTGCATCTATTAACATGATCATACAGTTTTTCTCTTTTATATTCACATGATATATCAATGTTGGCTTTTGTATCTGAGCTTACATTCCAGGGATAATCCAAAATGATCATGGTTGATGGCCATAACAAAAAGTTTTGAAAATGATGTTAGTGCCTGTCTGTCTGTCTATCTCTCATACATATAATTTTTGCATCTGTATAGACAGACTTATAATTAGTTGCTTAGTTACATTACATTTTTGGTATCAAAGTGATACTGGTTTGCCAGATGACTCAAAAAATATTTCCTTTCTAAAATTTGGAAATGTTTGCAAAGAATTACTAATTTTTTCTTTAGCTATTTAGTAGAAACCACAAGGAAGCCATCTTCACTGGACTTTTGTTGACTACCAATTTACTCACTACATATTTATGGATTGGCTCAGATTTTATTTCTTCTTGAGTCAGTTTTAATAGTTTAACCATAAACTTCTTTTCACTTTGGTTCCTTAATTTCAGATCCATTGTTTCCCTAGTACTCTGAATTTTACAAAGTTTCTGTAAAGTTGATGGTTACTGTTCCTTTCATCCCTGACTTTAGTAATGAGGCTTCGCCTTTTTTGCTGGGAAGCCTTTTGAAACGTGTGTGTGTGTGTGTGTGTGTGTGTGTGTGTTGTGTTGTGTGTTGTATGTATGTGTGAACTCCGTGTACATGTGTGTGCACACACAAGAGTGCACATGCAGAGGTCAGAAGATGCTGGTGTCTTCTCCCATTGCCTTCTACCTAGTTCCCTGAGAGAGGGCCTCTCAGTGAATGGTAATCTGGGCAGGTTAGCTAGGCTGGCCAACAAGCTGGGATCTGCCTGTGTCCATCCCAGCACTGGTTCCATGAGCATGCTCATTGTTCACATGGGAACTGGGGGTTCCAACTCAGGTGCTCAGGCTACATAGCACGTGCTCTTACCTGTCAAGCCCCTAAGTTCGTATGTCCAAAGGACCTTTACCGTGAATTTCTGGTTTGCTTTTCTAGTCTGCATATGGTTCATTTTATTCATTTGCTTATTAGGAAATTTACAATTACCTTTGGTTTTATCTTTTCCAGGTATCCTATGCTATAAGGTCAGAGTATTAGCCTCCCCCCACCCCACAGGCATTTAAAGGCCTTTAACCATTCCACTAGCTGCATCCTATGGGTTCTAGAATGCTACAGTTCTATTTTCACTCATTTCAAAAATATTTTCCAAATTATTTTATTAACTGGTTATTTAGAAACAAGTTGTCTAATTTTTATAGGCACGGATTTCACAAACTCCCTGTGGTTTGTGTATTGATATTTAACTTCCTACATCGCTGCTTTCCTGTTGCTAAAACAAAATCCTCTGGACTTCAGTTACAAACAACTGGAATTTACTTAGGCTGCAGAGCCAAGGACAAGGTGAAGGCAAGGGCATCATAACACACTGCAGAAGGTCAAAGGGCAAACAGGCACACATGGAAGAGAAGGATCTTGCCTTGTGACAACATACTCTGCTAGCAACTAACCCAGTTTTGAGAGAGCAACCTCTGCCGGGGCTTCCTGTTTCCATGGTTCTAAGCCTGGCCATTCACACACCCCCTGCACGTCAAAACACACACCAGGACAAAGGCTCCTTTCTAATCCGCCACACCTGGCAAGCAGACAGAGTTGCTGGCATATTACTTCTCATCAATTTAGAAGCATTCTCTTCTGCTGAAGAGTATAAAGTTCCCAGTCAGGATTCTAGAGCAGATTACTGGACCTGTCCTCAAGCGGGCTGCAGCTCGATCTGCCTCCCTCCCTTCCTCTCCAGCGCCCTTAATTACTGTGTAGTTTCTTAGAACTCTTCAAAAAAAAAAAAAAAAAAAAAAAAACACTTAGCAGTCATTGTTCTCTATGGGGCGGGGAAACTACAGTACTTTTAAAAGAAGTGCTTTTTAGAGGCAATTCATTTAAGACTCTGGTCTGAAGACAACAAAGACACAATCTTGTGCAGCCCCTGTTAGGATGAACTTGGATAGAAAGCCTGGCCCTGAGCGCCCAGTGTGAATCGCACAGCCTTAAGTAACTGAATTCTGCAAATTCTCACCTGTGCTTTCTGAGCAGGAACGCCTTTGAAGCTTAGAGGGGAAGGGAAGACTTCGCTGGTTCAGAGACCACTGGGAACATACCCTGCGCCATCCTGTGAAGGGCAGATGCAACCACGGAGGTGCATGCTGGCACTATTTCACGTTCTCAGGCTCTGGTAGTTATTTTTAACTGGCAGCAAAAACGAAGTGTACATTTTAGTTGGGAGAAATTAGAGATTTACATTCTCCATGGCATTATTAAGATGGGTCATGCTAAACTACCAGAGCAGAAAAATAAAAAAAAAAAAAAAAACCGTGTGTCTTATTCCAACCCTGGGTAACAGCAGTGAAACCACTCCTAGCTTCTTGAGGGGTTCAGTAACAAAGCTGTCATGTGAGTCCTTTCCAGCCTTTAATTGGGAGCCTTGTTGGGTTCTGATTCTAAACTGCAAGAAGTTTCCTAATGACCTCCTTTAATGAAATGGCTTGGCAGTATAGGACAGTCACTGTGGGAAGGCGTTTTACCCGATGCTCCTGGGTTCAAATCTCTCCTTTCCCACTTAGTTAAAGGTGGTTTGATGAAGCGCTGTCAGTGCACCACGCCTCATTCCCTTCAAATGTGAAATGGAGAAGGTTCTTTCACTCTTGTGAGCAGTTAAGGTGGGGAGCACACAGCAAATTCAAAACAAGGACCTTTTCCAAACCCATTGCTGGCCGGTCTTAGCACTGATGATGCAACTGTGTAAGACATGGTCCTAACTCTCTGGTAACTCCGAGTCCAGTTAGGAAAATCCAGACAAATAAGGCCAGGTTGTCAGTGCAACAGAAGTCCACAGGCACAAAGCCTGTGGGCCCAGAACAAGGAGAGGCAAGGATATTATTGCAATGAGGGAGGTCTCTGAGAGGGAAATCTGGGGTGGATCTGGAAGCAGTTGAAGCCCCCCACCATCTACCCAGAGGAAGTGGGTAGGCTTGAGATCAAGCTGTGATGGGAAGGGCCAAGCTTTTGGTTCACCTTGAGCACACTGCTTTCCCTAAAATCTTCCCTGCTTTTCAGCTGGTTCTAGCAACTCCTTGACTGATGGTCAGCTTCAGGAAAATTCCTGTGGCCACAATACAAAGACGTGGCAGGTGTGGCAGCTACACCAGGTGGTCCAGGGAGAAGAGACAGATGGGTGTGCACAGGCTGGGGTGTCATAGACAGTAATAAGGATCTAGCTGTGGGCCTTGCACAGATCTGGAAAGCATTTTAGACTTCTTATCACTCACTAGACAAAGGAACAATTACAGACAGACCTCACTCCTAACCATGTAGGCCTGGGGTTCCCCCTGGACATTTCCTACAGGCTGCTTTATTATCCCTTGTCCTCAGCCTTGGGCGTCTAAGTCAACTTGCAGTTTGCTTTGTGAAAAAACCACTTTTCTCCCTCTTTAAGGAGGTCGCTTACAGCCTCCAAGTTACTTCATGCAAAATCCCACAGTTCAAACCTTTATCTTAATCTGGCCACAGGAGGTTTGAGACAGATGCCACGAGCCTCCTCGAGGCCTTCATCCTTAAGCACTTGTGCAGTTCTCAATTTCTGCCCTAGTCTCAAAACAGCCCTCCTACACCGTGAGGTGAGGTTCCTGCACGTCTGTACATGAGGAAACTGGAGGAGACTGTCATGTGTCCTCTCTGCATTCCTTTGAGACAGGGTCTCTTGTTCATCCTGGTGATAGACTGGTGGCTGTTGATCATCAGTGACCCTTTTATAAGTGCCCTTTTTATATAAAAACAAGTTAGGAAGCCTTTTTATAAGAACAAGGACCCATCTTGGGCCGGACAGATGGCTCTGTACTTAACAGATCATGCTTGTATAAAGGACTCACGTTTGGCTTTCCAGGACTCATGTTACCCAGCTCATAAGCACTGTGCACATACCCACATGTGGACACATGGACATATTCATATTTTAAAATAATCTTGGAAAAGAGCAAGTTTTGTTGCTGTGCTTGATGTTGGAGCTAATCAGCCTTTGCACATTTATTGTTTTGTCTTCAACTAATTTTATAAAACTCCCCCTTCTTATGGATTTGACTTTTCCTTTTTCCCTTCCTCTAATAATATAAAACATAATCTACTATGTTATATTATAAAATCCTACTATAATTAAATGTTTATGGCACAAAGAGTTGATTCTACTTTCTTATCACAAATTTAATTTAATCTGCAATTATCTATTCTGCTCTCTCTCTCTGAAAGAGCACATAGATAGTGTTTACCACCTTCTGCACCCCCATACCAGGTGTTATTAAAGTGCTCAAATTTTAATCCAAAGCTTTATTTTCATATCATTTCTCTTTCTGGATTCCAAATGTTAGTTTTTTTGTTTTGTTTTGTTTTGTTTTGTTTTCCAAGCTCTGACAAAAATGCCCAAGAAAAGCTACTCAAGGAGGGATTTCTGTTGGCTTGTGGTTGCAGAAGGCTCCGCCCATGCTTGGCCCTGATGCTGAACCTCATGGCAGTGAATGTGTGGTAGGGGCAAAAGTGTTTTCCTCATGAAGTCTGGAAGCAGAGAGAGTAAAGAGGAAGGAGCCAAGGATAAGAAGTCCCCAAGGGGGCACACCCAGGGACCCAGTGGCTTTCACTAGATCTCCCATTCTAGTCTCCCTTGGCTCCCAAGTGTCACCATATTATGAGTCCACTCAGAGATTAACATGCAGCTGAGGTCAGACTCTGTGCTCCCCAAAGCCCAGATGCCCAAAGCCAGCTGGCAGTCCAGCTGCAGCACATGGCCTTTGTGACATTTTAGCTCCCAATCAAGTGCTTTAAATTATTAATAGATATTATTCATAATGGTAAGGTCTGCTGACCTCACTGCTCATGCTTCTTCAGGGTTTAACTATGTGATGGTTTGAATGAAGATGCCCTCCCTACCCCGCCTCCAGACACATAGGAAGTGACCTTGTTGGAGTAGGTGTGGCCTTGTTAGAGGAAGTGTGATTGGGGGGTGGGCTTAGAGGTTTCAGAAGCTTAAGCCAGGTTTAGTGGCTTATTGTCTCTTCCTTCTGCCTGCCTATCTGGATGTAGAACTCTCAACTACCTCTCCTGCACCATCTCTGCCTATGTGCCCCACCAGAATAATGGACTAGACCTCTAAGACTGTAAGCCAGCCCCAACTAGATACCTTCCGTTATAAGACTTGCTGTGGTCATGGTGTCTCTTCACAGCAATAGAACTCCAAGGCAAGCCATCTCCCATTCCTTTTGAGTTCTTTCTTCTAATTGACTTTAGCTACTATGAGAGCTCAATGAGACACTTTTTTGTAGGGCATGTGGGCCCATGCTACCAGACAGGCATAAGAACTGGTAAGGTTGAATGAGCTTAAAATCCCAGGGATCTCAGGGAACTGAGATGATGCCTCTACCTGCTCTGAAATGTAACCATGACGCCCCACTGAGGACTCTGGCACTCAGTTACATAGCCTAACATCTGGGGTGATTCTCCATGCTAATGAGCTATCTAGATAGCCTTGAGCTTTCAGCCAATGATCTTCCCTTCCCTGTGGGTTGTCCTTCCCACAAGAGGTATATAATAATAATCCCTGGCTTACCACAAATAAAGTGTATTTGTTACACCATCAAATAAAGCAATATGAACAAGCAAGGATTGCCTCAGAGAGCTGCTTCATTAAAGATTGTCGTGTGTGTGTGGGGTGGGCTTTCTCCCATCTAGCCCATCAGAGGCTCTGTCCTCACTCCAAATCAGACTGGACTCGGTTTGTCAGGGGCTCCACCTCTGCCTCTCCACCTGGTGCGCAGACACTGGGAAGGGAAATGATTCTCAATTCCCTCAGGCCATATGTAGGTGGTGCCCAGGTACCCAGAGGGAGACCAGGAGTTACTGTGGACTCCCAGTTTCTCCTGGGACCTCAGGACAACACACTTTTGATAATTTTTCTTTGTGAAAGTGAAGTTTCTCTGGATACAAATGTCTAGGGTCCATTTCTCCCTCAGAACTCTGGGCCCCCCTTCAGTCAATCTATACTACTGTATAAGAGTCTCAGAAACCTAATTCCAGTCTGACTTCTACCCCTGCACAGAGGCAGGCTCCCCCAATAAAATTCTGAATGTTCTTGTTTGTAAATCTTGACACAATAGCTTTAAACCCAGGGCCTTTTCATTCGTTGAGCAAAAAGTACACATATTAGGCAAAGTGCTAGGAAAGGCAGCCGAGGGGTAGGGATAGGAATGGGGTGGGGGTGGGGTGGGGGTGTGATCAATGTCATTCTTGATTTCAATCATACACTATGGTCATAGTTTTTCCTCACACACAGAGGGAATCTGATGGTGGCTGGTAGGTCTCAAGAGCAATGGAGCTGGCATCTGGAGAGGGTGGAAACATTCCTCGTTGCAGGTCGGATGGTATATGTGACAGCCTGTGGTGACATGGGGACCATGGGCCTGCTTCACCCGGGAGCCACGGGGAGCTCCTGAAATGACTACTGAAGTGTGAAGTGGGAACCTAATGGTTCAGCTAGTTTCACTGGGACACAAACAGAAGCCGTGGAACCAGACAGAAGGTTACTCCTGGCCTAGGTAAGAGGTGGCAACAAGAAAACAGGACCCAGTGTGGTGATTCGGCAGACAGCTTGGCAGGGGAAGGGGACTTACCAATGTCTCTCTCCTAGAGGGGTCAGAACTCAAATTCAAACTGAGTGATGAGCCAGTGTTAAAGGAAAAGTATTCGATTTCTCTTGATTTTTCTCTCACACACATCTGTTTTATTTTCTGATCATGAACTCTCACTGAACCCATTGGATTTATACTAAGCATTTCCTCCTTTCCCACAGCTTTCTCTGTCATTTGGCTGCCATTCTGTAGAATCCCCAGTGGTAGCATTCTATCCACTCTTGAGTAGGAAAGCCCTCCCAGCAGCCCCTTATGCCTGGAGCCACTGTGCCGTGGCTGCCTCCCATGGGGCTGCTCAGACTTCCTGCTCTTGACTTATAAGATCCCTTGCTTCATGGCGGGCACACAGAGGCCTTGGGTGGGATACTCAGCACCCTTGGGACATCCTTGCCTAGTCTCTAAGTGATATTTCACCATAGCTGCCAGCTCTTGTTTTTATGATTTCACAGCCTCAAGAATCCCCTTGAACATACACAAGAAGAGAGCAGAGTATGTGTGTCAGAGCTGGAAGGTAGGAGAGGGAGAGGCAGCTTGGTTAATGGTCGCAGAATTACTGTCAGGATGAGTAAGTCCCACTGTTGTATAGTACAGGACGGGGACTCTGGCTAACAATACTGTAGTGTGTGTAGTCACACCAGGGAAATTCTGACTTCCCTGTCCATATTAGGCATTTATTTTTATTACTGTGATAAAGCACTAGGACCAAGGCACCTAGAGAAGAAAGAGTTTACTTGGGCTTATGGTCCCAGAGGCTTAGAATCCATCATGGCAGGGGATTATGGGAGCAGCTGTTAGGAGTGGCACCAGAACAGCTCAGAGCTCACCTCTCAAACAGCACGCAGGATGAACAGAGGGACACTGGGATGGTCAGACAGCTTTGAAACTTCAAAACATGCCTGTCAGTGACACACTTCCTCCAAAGCCATGCTTCTAATTCTTCCCTAAACAGTGCAACTAACTGGGGATTCAAGCATTTGGATGCTCAAGACTATGCCATGGGGGTCATCTCATTCAAACCAACACATCCCACCACAAATGATCTCCCAAGGGATGAATATGCTAATGACTCTGGCTTAGCTGTGCCACGTTAGACACATATCGCACCTTACCCCACAAATACACATAATTCTGTGACAAAAAAATCATACATATTTCAAATAGATCCTTATATTCTCAGTGGAGACAGGCACTGAAGAGGAGTCAGGTTTACCCTAATTACTGAGAAGCACAACCAACAGCTTGCGAGGAAACTGCCTCAGTTCCCCTTTTGCTGATCCAATAAAGGGAGGTTTGAATCAATAACCCCAGTGTGCACCGCAGGCTTAGTAATGAGGGCATCCTGCCCGACGCCCTCAGAATGACTCGGGCAGGGCCTGGGCAGCATCAGGTGAGGCTGTGACCCCAGAACAAGCTATGAGTGACAGGAGAGAGATAGTTATAGCTTCTGGCCACCCATGCCCCGATCTTATCCCTGGTACCATCCTATAACTAACTCAAGACAATAAAATACGAACACCAGCCCCCACACCGGCACCTGGCCCCTCCTCTAGCCAATGAGAGGCGAGCATATTGGTGATTTTGATGTGTAGCCCAATGGGAAACCCGTGGACCAGACTATGCTCGCTCGGTACGTTCCTCAGTCCAGACCATCGTTGGTGTGTTCCGCAGTCCAGCTCAGCATCTTACCTGTTTAAATGTCCTTGTTAGGAAACAATGGCAGTGTAGTCTCAGAACCAATAACAGGGCATTAACTTTTCATTTTGATAAAATCCTTAGAGCAGAGAAGCGAGAAGAGTTAAAATTAATGACTTAGGTAAACACTTCAACTGCTACTTCCAGGCATACAAGCTTCACCTGGAGACACAGGGAGTAGAGACTGGGGCCCTTCCTAGCTGAGGTCAGGAGAACAGTGACACGGGCGCCACCTTGTGGACACATAAATAAGTGTAGGATCCCAGAGGCTAAGGGGGAAGATCAGGAAAAAAAAATTCCCCCAGAGAAAGCCATTACTGCATCCCTGATGAACCTTGTACGTGGACTAGAAGTTGGCCGGCAAATACAGAAAGGCAGGGAGACATCCTACCCTTAGGCTGAGGGTAGCACATGCCACCCTCGATGACTTGGCCACCCAGTAACAAAGAGCAGCAATGTCTGACCGTGGTAGTTGGTGGTGGCTACTGTGATTGGAACGAGGGACCAGGGTGTCTGAGATTGGGTAGTTCTGGCTGGACTGGGAGCCGAGGGAGAGCACCGCCTAAGTTTAACTTCTGAAGCCAGTGCAGAGAGAAGCAGGGTAGCCAGAGCAACCAATCCATGTGCCAAAGAAAAACTGCCATCCATGCCAGCTTTTGGTTTAACCAGAGAGAACGACAATCTTACTTCTAATTATTTACATGAATAATTGCTATACCTCTTTAACAGATCTGAGACATTAAGTTGTATCTGCAGATGTTCTCTGGAAAATGAGGGTGATGGAGTGAACAACGTTTCTTCCTGTGACTCAAGTAGAAAAAAAAAGAGAGAGAATTCTTTTAACTCTTTCCCCACAGGTTTTGAGTACATCCAGCAACCAAATGCATGCCTGGATTTTACAGACCATTCACAGGGGGCAGCTGGCATCAGACAAACATCTTATGGATCTAAATGTTACAAATAGCCTTTGCTTTTGCAAGCTTGAGTGCTTTTGCTTGGTTGGTTTACTCAGCTGGGAAATTATAAAAATGAACACATACCTGCTTCTGAAGAGCTCTTTAATGATCTTTTATGGCTCTCTTCTCTCATTGATCACTCTCTTCTTGGGATAGTTCATTTAAAAGCTGGGGCCAACATTTATCTCAGTGTGCCAGCCTTCATGCTGAACAAGAATGGTACCGAGCAAAGACCCACCAGCTGGAGGAGAAATGAGGTCCGTGGGTCCAAAGTGGAGCTTGTGTGCTCTGAAGTTACAAGTTTGGACTGAATTGAAGTAGCCAGATGCAGGTCTAGATCCTGACATTCGCACAGCAGCAGGCACATCTGCGCGCACATTCTCATCTGAACTCCCCACCACCCAGAGGGCAGGTGGTATGACCCTCATCGATAGATCAGGAAGCAGCCTGTGTTTCTGGGTTAGATCTTTATCGTGTGCTGCTTGCTGATGCCCAAGTGGGACGTGGAGGTCAGTGACCCGCCTATCCGCGGCTGCCTGCATGAGTCTAACTGCTGTATTAATCAAGCGGTAACCCGATTTCATCTAAAATCAGGTGACCTCTGAGTCACACTCGTCCTCTTTCTTGGTTACGATGTTACATCCTTTGGGTGTTCTGCTAGGTGCTTGTATGCTTGTAAGCTGCACCTTAAGAATTTCATTTTCTCTGCTCTGCTCTGGGGTCCCATGGCTGTAAGCCGAGATATGGGATTTGAAACGAAGTGGGAAGGCCGCCTCTGTAGCCACAAGGATATAACTGATTGCCAGCTCTTAATAGCTTAATCCCCATACAAGTTACTGATCACGTCTAGTATTAGGTCTTGTGTGCTGAAATGAGGAAGACGAATAGCAAACTGTTGAGTGGATTAAAAGTGAGAAAACACACAGGGCATTTACAAATGCCTGCTAAATGTTCAGCCAGTAATGTGTAGTTATTGAGTTGGCTGGATTTCAAAGACATAAGGAAAATATAGGTTTCTCGTATCCTTAGTTCTGAAGAAATGATTTATTGCATTGATACCTCGAGGGGTCTTCTGATTTGCTACTGTGTAAACGGAGCAGCTGGAATTGAAGTGGTACATGCACTCTGGAGCCTGCTCCCTGCCCCTCCTCCACTGCTTTGCCCTGCCTCCTCACCAGCTGCACCAGAGAGAGTTCCCTGGTTGTAAGCGCCTGGTTGCACGGAGCTGCTTATCCATTTCCACTTCACACAGCCATGGTCGAAGTACCCTGTGAGCCGAAGTTCCCTGTGAGCATCTCTATAGAGCACCTCGGGCTGCAAATCGTCAAGAAATGAGCGGCAGCAGGCTGCCGATCGATCGCAGGATCACTTGGCCACTACCCTGCTCTGAGCTAAGGTTTTCTCCTAGAGACTCCCACTCAACGCCAGTGACAGCCGTATGACACCAACCCGTATGAGTTCGAAGCCTGGGCTAGTACACTCCGCAAGACCCATGAAGCCACTCTGAGAACATTCCAGGACTTTCTATATCCTACAGGCTCTCCTGTGTGGAAACAGCATGCTTGGATGACAAATGGCTCCAAAGGACCACGAGGCCATCTCACATCCCTGCAGCATTTCTACTCAGAAAGCAAGTAAATGTCATGGTGCGATTGCTCATCCGGCTTTGGTGGTCATTTGATCCAAGATGCCTGTCAGTTTTTGAGAGGGCTACTAACTGACAAGGGGTTTACCAAATAAATTAACCCCAGAGGACTTCCTTCCTGACAAATGTCGAGACAAAGTAGGACAGCCTATCTACAGGAGCAGCGCTCCAGTGAACTGCCCAGGGGCATCCCTTGGCCCGGGCTCTCACCATATTCATACCCATCCCTTGCAATAGCATCCTAAAAGGTTCACCCAGCAGTGGACAGGCAGGATACCCTCTGAGACAGGAGAATTCTCAGCACCCCCTTGAGCCAGGGTTATAGCACACACAGGATTGGGCCCAGAGGAGCACAGAGTGGTCACAGCTTCTGTCCACACGAGGCTGTATTCCTGTCATGGGAAGACAATGGAAGGAGTTTCAGTTACAGTGAGCAGGCTCTTGTGGCTGTGATGTACAGGAGCTTAGCAGCGTAGCATATGGCAGGTTATGACGGGGACTGTGCTAGATCAATTTAGGGTGTTAGCAAAGGCTCTCTGTGAAGATACCCTGTATGGAAGGACTGGATGGATAGTCGGGCAGGGTGGAACTGAGCCTTCCTGGCAGCATCATTAATGGGGCTGTGAGGTGAAGGCAGCCTGTGGTGGCGGTGGGACTGAAGGAAACAGGACCCCCAAATCTGGTGGAGGGGACAAGGCTGGTAGGACTCTGCCAGTGGAGGCAACAGTGTCCCGTGAATACCTGTGAGCAGTGGGCCACCAGAATCCAGTTTGCATGCCTGAGGGATTGTGTCTGCTTTAGGGTAGAGCATGGACCACAGAGGGTTAAACGGTTGTAGGGTGGTGCAAGAAGCAGGCACCATGGCTGACTTCATTGCCAGTCCCTTAGACTCCACAGCCCTCCACTAGGACAGCATACCCATGTTGCATCTACTCAGATACATTAGTGAGATATCTTAGAGTTTCTATTGCTGTGACTAAACACCATGACCAAAGGCAAGTCGGGGAAGAAAGAGTTTACTCAGCTTACACTTCCATATTGCTGGTTATCACTGAAGGAAGTCAGGACTCAAACATGGCAGGAACCTAGGAGCAGGAGTGGATGCAGAAGCCACGGAAGGGTGCTGCTGTCTCGGTCCTCCTGGCTTGCTCAGCTTTCTTTCTTTCTTTCTTTCTTTCTTTCTTTCTTTCTTTCTTTCTTTCTTTCTTTCTTTCTTTCTTTCTTTCTTTCTTTCTTTTTTTTTTGGTTTTTCAAGACAGGGTTTCTCAGTGTAGCCCTGGCTGTCCTGGAACTCACTCTGTAGACCAGGCTGGCCTCGAACTCAGAAATCCACCTGCCTCTGCCTCCCAAGTGCTGGGATTAAAGGTGTGTGCCACCACCGCCCAGAGCAAATATATTTCTAATAACACTAATTTGCCTGCCTATTTGAAGTATTTCAGACTCTCCACTAACCACAGGGCATTGTACTGCATCATCACCAAGTCCTCATGGTTTGACCCCAGTTGCCTTTCCCTGTCTGTTGTTCTCAAAATGTGACATTGCTCTGAGCCAGTGGAATATGGTGACTCTCAAATGCCACCTCTTCTACCGCATCTGTCCTGAATCGGATGAAACAGACGCTCTGTGTACACTAAATTTATCCCCCAATGTATTTCTTATTGCATGCTACCATTCGGGTTGGGTCTTGTGAACTCTCCTCTCCCTTGTCTACCTTCCCTTCTGGTTCAATCAGTCATCTTCCATGGCTCCCCCACCGCTGTGACCAAGTGAGGTGACTGTCCCTGGGATATAATCCCAAGCAGCTCTACTCTCTCTGAACAAAGGTTTCTTTCTCCTGGCTTACACATTCCTGTGACCACTGAACTCCAGGCATGGAATTTGGAGAACTGCAAGCATCTAGGAAGACATTCCTGGTAAGTCACATGTAAGAAACACTTACGGTCTCATTTCATTTGCGTCAGTCATGAAACGTCTAAAATGCCAAGTGTGCTGCTCAGTCAGTGTGGAAAAGGGGCAGAGGCCACTTCTGCTTTTATCACTCAGCAGGTGACCCCCCCCCCCCGCTTGACAACCAGACCACTTTCCAGTCCTTGTATCACTATTATTATTATTATTATTATTATTATTATTATTATTATTATTATTTTAATGTCATCCCTCATCCAGAAGTAAAAGGTGATTCTACTGGGAGAACTGGTCTACCCAATATCCTGGTGCCGTGTCCTCAACCCCCCAATTTCCTTTTCATTGGAACTTTCAAAACTTTCTCTTCCCTCTTTCTATTCCCCTACTATTTGAGACAGTGTCTTATATAGTTCAGACTAGCTTCAAACTTGCTACATAGTCAAAGTTGGCCTTGAACTCCTGAGCCTCCTAACTCTATCTTCCAAATAATGGGATTACATGTGTGTTCTACCATGCCCAGCTGAGACAGACAGACAGACAAGCATTCACAGAAGTGGGGTGAGGAAGAGGGCAGGAGATAATTCTCTCCTGCTCCTGAAACTGCCACCACCTTTCTCTTACCCCTTGGCCCTTCCAGTCCCACATTCATTACCAACCCCAAAGGTCTAGGACGGGCCCCACAGTCTAGATCCCCTGCCACCTGGTTAGATGATGAAGCCCAATGGTTAGAAAAAGTTGGCTCAACAGAAACTACAGGGTGAACAGAGGTTCAGTGTCTAATAACCCCAATTCCTAAAACCAGAACTTGCCCCAAATAACACGCCTGGCATTGACAGGACCTCAGGACTCATCCTATCCTTGCCTCTCCCAGGAACCTCACCTTGTAGGCCTCTTGGCTTCACATGCCCACCCTCAGATGTTCCTGTCCTACCAAAATCTCTATGCTCTTCACAGATAAAATGTCTTATCCGCTCTACTGGAAACCAACTTTCCTCCATTTTGATGAGTTTGTTTTCACTGGGTGTCACCTTTTTGTTCTCCTGTCTTCCATACTGCCTGTGCTCCTGGCTCTGCATTCACCATCACCTACAGCATGTGGTATGTATGTATGTATGTATGTACGTATGTATTTATTTAATGTGGCATAAGTTTCATTTTATTCGTAATATATTAAACTAAAAAATTAATATGAAAAGACAAAAATATATTTAATCAGTATATCCACACAGGTAAAAGGAATATAAAATGATAATATCAGTCTGAATCTTTCTTTGGAATAGGTAACATGAGGATATATATTTAAATTTTAATGTCTACTTTTAAGGACATGATATATGTAATCATATAATTCTGGTCAAAATGGTATCTCATTGAACCCTATCCCAATTCTAGTATACAGCATGATTTCTATCCTTTAAGGTTCTAAATTACTTTGAAAGAGTTTATTATTCCTAGACCAGGAGATGCTATTCATAATGGACATTATCATCATATAAGAATAACATATCTGTGCTTTTAAATATGATATATATATTTGAATTTTTATTAGATATTTTCTTTATTTACATTTCAAATTTTATCCCCTTTCCTCTTTTCCCCTCTGCTCCCCCATCCCATCCCCTCCTCCCCCTGCTCACTAATATCCACTCCCACTTCCCTATCCTGGCATTCCCCTACACTGGGGCATTGAGCCTTCACAAAGGCAAGGGCTTCTCCTCTCATTGATGTCCCACAAGGCCATCCTCTGCTACATATGCAGCTAAAGTCTTGAGTCTCTTCTTGTGTACTCTTTGCTTGGTGGTTTAGTCCCTGGGAGCTCTGGGGGTACTGGTTGGTTCATATTGTTGTTCCTCCTATGGTGCTGCAAACCCTTCAGCTCCTTGGGTCCTTTTTATTGCTCCTTCATTGGGGACCCTGTGCTCAGTCCAATGGGTGGCTGTGAGCATCCACTTCTGTATTTGACAGGCACTAGCAGAGCCTCTCAGGAGACAGCTATATCAGGCTCCTGTCAGCAAGCTCTTGTTGGTATCCACAATGATGTCTGGATTTGTATATGGGAAGGATTCCCAGGTGGGACAGTTACTGGATGACCTTTCCTTCAGTTTTTGCTCCAAACTTTGTCTCTGTATTTAATAACCAGATACACCATCTATTTCTCTGTCCTTTCTCTCCTCTCCCATCATCCCTGGTTCTGTCTCCCAGTATACAACCCCAGGCAGCTCCACATTCCCTGAATGAATGCATCCTTTCTCAGGGGTTTTACGTTCCCATGGTGGTTGGACTTTCAGGCGTCAGGAAGATGTACCTGGTACACCACATGTGAGAAACACTTTATGATCACATCTTATTTGTGCCAGTCATGAAACCTCTAAAGCATCAAAAGTGACCAGGATATCACCTAATGGGCCTCAGGTTTTTGAACTCATCAGAACAACGGGGTCTCAGAAGCCATACTTGGCCTAGGAATTCCTAAAGTGTGGCTGTGTCTGTATGAAATGTTCAAATTTATGGAATATGCATCAGCTTTAGCTGATCAGTACCAGAAATGTGGCACATTCAGTTTGGTGTTTTTGTCTGAAGAGAGTGTCCACTGTATGCCAGACAGCCACCCAGAAATTGTTCTTGTCATTAACAGAGTACAATGTCCTCCTTGCTGCCTCCTGGAGTTAATGCTAAGGTACATGTAAACATTAAGAATTCAACATAAGGGCTGGAGAGATGGCTCAGCAGTTAAGAGCACTGACTGCTCTTCCGAAGGACCTGAGTTCAAATCCCAGCAACCACATGGTGGCTCACAACCATCTGTAATGAGATCTGACGCCCTCTCCTGGAGTGTCTTAAGAGAGCTATGGTGTACTTGCACATAATAAATAAATAAATCTTTTAAAAAAAGAATTCAACATAAACATGATCAAAATATATTTATGAAGGCATTTTAACATAAAATGAAATAAAAACATTTTAATATAACATATATGTATAATTCAATATAAGGATCTCAGCATTAAGTTCTGAATTTAAGCAAGTCTGGATCCCCGGTTGGCTTCAAATTACCTTTAGCTCAGCTCTTTCAAGCAATGTTTGTTACTGACATTTCTGCAGAAGTGGCCAAAACGAGACTGTCACTTGAAAGTAATTCCCTGCCCACAGAGCAGGTCTAAAAACCCTGCATGGACTGCCTCTTTGAGTCAGTTGTCAGATGCCAGAGTTATTCTGGGAATAGAAGCCTGAGGCACAGCCCTGCAGAATACTCCAGGGTCTCCCGTTGGCTTGGCGGAGCAGTGTGTACCCAAAGCCAACAGTGAGCCACCATGCTTCCTCTCTATCTCATAGGTATATTAGCTTAAGGAGTAATGATTAGAGAGTTTTAAAAATGCCCTGTAGAACAAATCCTTTCCTTTAAAACAGTAATACCGTGTCACCTTCAAGAAAATATCCTGTCACCTCTGCTTCTGTCTAACATCACACACACAGGAAAACCTCAAAGCACGGTCTTATGTTATCTGACAGAGGTTTCCAGCATCAGGAAAGTCCAATGTGACACCAAAAGGCAGTCTGAAGGCTGTATGTAGGACACGAGGCAGCAGCATCTCTCTTCCACGTGATATTTACACGAACTTCAGTGCTGGGCTATGCAGTGACTTCACCAAAACACCAACATGCTGGGTTCTGGGGACTGCTGCTAACCATGCTCAAGAGCAAAAGCAATACAGTCCACAATGGTTACATGTTGTATGTTTTCTTTATTCTTTTTTTTTAAATGTGTGTGGTTTTTCGAGGCAGGGTTTCCCTGTATAGCTCTAGCTGTCCTTGAACTCAGAAATCCGCCTTCCTCTGCCTCCCAAGTGGGAGGGATTAAAAGCGTGTGCCACCACTGCCTGATACATTTTCTTAACTTGATAAATAGTAGAGATACCAGAAGTCCAGAATGCTGTCACAATCAACTGCCACAGAGCCATTGAACACAGTGCCCTGCAGGATGCAGCCTCTGGCTTCCTTCTTCCATTTTAGAGATTCTTATTCACACACATTTATTCACCCATTCTCATAGCTATTCATTCATTCATTCATTCTCATTCTCATATTCATTCACTCATTCTTATAGTCATTCACTCATTCATTCTCCCTCTCCTTCCCTCTCCTTCTCCCCTCCCTCTCCATACTAATGTGAAAATGAGGAAGAATATACCTAACACATGGCCCTAAGGACCTGAGAACTCTGCTCCCCATTTCTATGGAGACTGCATAAGCAAACTCTAAACCAAGAAGAACATTTTAAAGTTTCAGAATGATGGCAGACTTCTTCAAACCCAGACTCATTACCTTACCAACCAGATCACCCGCACTTCTGGGCTTCCAGAAATATCAATAATATATTGAAAACTAATATGCAAAGCAAATTCTTGTGGGGAGTGAAGTTTTCTCAAAGGTAACATGGTACACTTTCTAAAGTAAGAATTCCAAGACAACAGCCAGGTCAGACGTTTTTATGATATGCATGTTTCATTGTGGTTTGGAAATGTATTGAAATGGGCAGAAGAGTCCAAACAGTGGCCCCGTCACAGGGAAAAGATTTCCATAGGATTTTAGCAGTGAAAATATCTCCCAGGACTTGCAATAAAAGCCCCCCCCCTGTACATTAGCCCATATGTCTTCCTTGAATCTCAGAAATATCAATTTGGAAATGAATGCTAGAAATTATCCAAGCTGCCCTCCCCAAACTGCTCATGCCAGGTAATGTGCATCCTGAAAGCTGTCTGGGGCATGGTCCTGAGACAAGGTCCATGGATGTTCAAGATTAAAGTGGGTCAGCTGGCTTCTCTCTCAGTAGTGAATTGCCACTTGGATGTCCAGTGTGTAAGCCTCTCTCTGTGTTCACCAAGGTGTGGCACTGGGAGCAGGCAGGCAGTGGGACTCTCATGGAACTACCTCTCTCATCACAGGAGGACACTGACTCCCAGAGAAGTGGAAGGACTTTTTCTGGTTTCTCCAAGTTTTCTGCTCTAGCTTCTATCATAGTCAAAGAAGATGTTCAGTGTCTCTAACACTCATGATGTTTAGCTTTGAATTTTCAGAGTCATGGATGAGACCAGATGGGAAAGGACTCTTATGAATCCCTAGGATCAATAATTGACTATAGGATGCCTAACCCCAAATGATATATCTGCAGTGTGCAACCCTACACCTAAAAGAAATTGCAGAAGAGGGGGTGAAAGGATCATTAGAGCCAAAGGCCCAGGGTGCCTGCTGTTAGTGGTCCCTAGACGTGACAGGGGAAGTATACCCATGAACTGTCAACAGTGTAGTTGACTAAATAAGGCCAACATAGTAACAACATCATTGACATGCCAATGTGGACAGAAGAATTGCATGTGGCCCCATCCCAAGATGAACTACAGGTAATCATTGGCTGCTGAGAGGGAGCCAATCATTACCTTGCTCTAGGGAGAAGCTGATCAGCCTAGGACATGTGTATATATGAGCAATGTTAAATGGACTCAGTAGGTTGTATATACATGTCTACACACACACACACACACACACACACATACACACACATGTATATATATGTGACAGTAATAATTAAAGAAGAAGTCATGAATTGGGGGTCACTGGAGGAGCTGGAGGGGGCAAAGGAAGGTTGAGAATAAAATAGATAAAGTTCTCAACATTTTTATTTTAAAAAAGAGAATCATCAGGTTCTCCCAAGCATGGCTCACCTACCTCTCAACTGCTCCAGCTAAATGGTTCAGCTGAAGTGCCAGCATGGCTCTGGGGCTTTAAGAACTAAAACCTAAAAATATTGACAGTTGGATTTGGGCCATGGGGCAGGAACAAGGGATCTAGACTAGCTAAGGTGCCAGAGATTATGGCCAATATCCTCAAGTTTATGTTCTTTTGTAGCCTGTAAAATAAGGCCCAAAACTCATTTGTCTTTTCCCATGATGCATTGCAACAGATACACCATGATAGCCATTTGTGAGCGTTTCGTTCTCAACTTCTAGTATTCTTTACAATCTTATTGCCTCAAGATTTATAGAATCAGAATAAAGGTGGCAAGTCCAGTTTAGAGCATAGAGTTCATGCCATAAAGCACAGAGGCTCTGACTGTGTTTGGGAAATACACATAAAATAAATGGGAGAGCCCAAGCTGACAAGACAGCACTGGGGATGAATGCAATCAGTCTTGTCAGTTATAGATGGTAGTGATCATCTCCCCCCTAACCCTCAGGTTTCACACCCCATCCCTTACACAGCAATCAAGAGCATCACTTTCTAGAGCGCACAGAAAACGAATCCCTTCCTGACAAAGCAGTGTTTGAAAACTTTGTGGTCCACATGGGTCAGATTTGATTCAGTTGGTTGGTCAGGAAATGAAAGCTTTAAAAGATTACTTCTCTTCAAAAAAATAATGGAGGTGTGGAAAAACCAGAACCCAATTTTATGTTTTAGCTTTTAAATATATTAGTAAACCACTAAATTTATCAATAAACATTAAAATGACTTGTCAAGTTTAATTTATTACCAAATTTGTCAATAAACATGACATATTTTACTATATCAGGTTTCTACACAAAGGCACCAAAAGGTTTTAGCTAATAGACTACACAGAGGTAGGAGCCATGGCTCCATTATCTCTAAGCCCCATATGCCCAACCCAATACATTTGTTATACAAAAGGGTAGAGAGGGGTAGCAATTTTCTAACCACTTCCAAAATCAACTTCAACTTGAACCATCAAAGAACCTATTTTGAATATTCAAATATTTCCTCTGATGAATGAATATTTAAGGATTTTATGCAAACTGGTCTTTCCCAGCTTCTTCTAGTCCCATCCAACAGGAACAAATGTCCCATGCATTCTGCTCACCAGCCATGTCGATGGCAAAAGGCCTGTCTTCTCTCCATCCAGTGTACCAGCCAACAACTTTGCCATTTTTCACCAATGGACGTTCATAGCGTCGCCCACCAACTAGGCCCACAGGCCAGACAGAAACCTTGCGGGTAGTCCTCATCTACAAAAGGGGAAAGAGATAAGCATAACTTTTATTAATATGTAGCGATTCATGTGGAAAGAATGAAGTTACTAAGGTTTCAAAATTTTAAGGTTTCCAAACGGAATCTCCCCCACCCCCAGTTCACTGTCATTTTGACTTTCTCAGTGACTTTCTCAGTGTCTTTAGTCTTGCTGTTCACACAGATGGCTCAAGACTTCAAGAGAAAACAAAGTCATAGCAGTGTGTGCTTTTAGTCCCCACACTTGTGAGGCAGAGGCAGGAGGATCTCTGTTAATCTGTGAATTTGAGGCCAGGTCTGCATAGCGAGCTCCAGGACAACCAGAGCTCCATAGACCCTGTCTTTAGAAAGAAAGAAAGAAAGAAAGGAAGAAAGAAAGAAAGAAAGGAAGGAAGGAAGGAAGGAAGGAAGGAAGGAAGGAAGGAAGAAAGGAAGAAAGGAAGAAAGGAAAGAAAAGAAGGAAGGAAGGAACAAACTAGGTATCAGTGCCCCAATATCACTTATTTGAAGCCAGCCTGTAATTTTCAAATGCTTCCCATTTGTCTCCAAATTTTATTTAAGAATTAACTCGCTCACAACACCCAGAGGAAGCTCCATTCCCAGGAGCTCTGACATACCCAGGATCAGAGAGCAGATCTTGGGTGCAAGCTCCGCAGCCAGTCCCACAACACCCAGAGGAAGCTCCACTCCCAGGCACTCTGACACACCCAGGATTAGAGGTGATCAGGAACCAACATCTGTCCCAACACTGGGAGTAACTGGGACCATTGGGACCAGGCACACAGGAACTCCGCCAGCCCAGTGACTTGGGTTCCTTCTGGTCTGTCTGGGCTGGGGTCCAGAGTAGACCTTGGGCACAAGCTCCGCAGCCAGTCCCATAACACCCAGAGGAAGCTCCACTCCTAGGCACTCTGACACACCCAGGATCAGAGGTAAGCAGGAACAAACATCTCTCCCAACACTGGGAGTAACTGGGACCAGCTTGACCAGGCACACAGGAACTCTGCCAGCCTACTGACTAGGGTTCCTTCTGGTCTGTCTGGGTTAGTGTTCTGAGCAGACCTTGGGCACAAGCTCTGGAGCCAGTCCCACAACACACAGAGAAAGCCACACTCCCAGGTGATCTAACAAGCCCAGGATCCCAGGATCCCAGAATCACAGGATCACAGAGACAGCTTGACTCTGAGGAGTTCTGACACAACCAGGATCACAGGAAGGACAGGCTCCAGTCAGATTTAGCAAGGGCAGGTATCACTAGAGTTAACCAAATGGCCAGGGGCAAGCATAAGAAAATAAACAACACAAACCAAGGTCACTTGCCATCATCAGAACTCAGTTCTCCTACCATAGCAAGTCCTGGCCACACCATCACACTGGAAACACAAGATTCAGATATAAAATCACTTATCATGACAAAGGAGCTAAAACCATTCTGTGGAAAAAAAGACAGCATTTTCAACATATGGTGCTGGTTCAACTGGCAGTTAGCATGTAGAAGAATGCAAATCGATCCATTCCTATCTCCTTGAATAAAGCTCAAGTCCAAGTGGGTTAAGAACCTCCCCATCAAACCAGATACATTGAAACTAATAGAAAAGAAAGTGGGGAAGAGCCTCGAGCACATAGGCACAGATGAAAATTTCCTGAACAGAGCACCAATAGCTCTAAGATCAAGAATTGACAAATAAGACCTCATAAAGTTGCAAAGCTTCTGTAAGGCAAAGACACTGTCAATAGGACAAAATGGCAACCAACAAATTGGGAAAAGATCTTTACCAATACTATATCTGATAAAGGGCTAATATCCAATGTATATAAAGAACTCAAGACATTAAGACTCCAGAGAACCAAATAACCCTATTAAAAAATGGGGTACAGAGCTAAACAAAGAATTCTCAA
>NW_022196896.1:52646176-52646454 GCF_008632895.1 Mastomys coucha | reverse complement strand
GAAATGTTCAACATCCTTAGTCATCAGGGAAATGCGAATCAAAACAACCCTGAGATTCCACCTCACATGGGTCAGAATGGCTAAGGTGACAGCAGATGCTGGAGAGGTTGTGGAGAAAGAGGAACACTCCTTCATTGCTGGTGGGATTGCAAGCTGGTACAACCACTCTGGAAATCAGTTTGGCAGTTCCTCAGAAAATAGGACATAATTCTACCAGAGGACCCAGCAATACCACTCCTGGGCATATACCCAGAAGATGCCCCAACATGTAATAAGGG
>NW_022196896.1:52645588-52645842 GCF_008632895.1 Mastomys coucha | reverse complement strand
AATCACAAAAGAACATACATGGTATGCACTCTCTGATAAGTGGTTATTAGCCCAGAAGTTCAGAATACTCGAAGTAAAAACCATAAACCATAAGAAACTCAAGAAGAAGGAAGACCAAAATGTGGACACTTCATTTCTCCTTAAAAGGGGGAAAATACCTGTGGAAGGAATTGCAGAGACTAACTCTGGAGCAGAGACTGAAGGAAGGGCACTCCAGCCTGATATAGCTGTCTCCTGAGAGGCTCTGACAGTAC
>NW_022196896.1:52640138-52645282 GCF_008632895.1 Mastomys coucha | reverse complement strand
TTTTGAGGGGAAACTGGGAAAGGAGAAATCATATGACATGTAATAAAGAAAATATCTAATAAAAAATGAAAACAAAACAAAACAAAAAAACAAATCAGGAGGATGTAAACAACTTCCACAGCCGTGTGAGGAGCAAGGAGTGTGAAAGATTGATAGTCTCACAAGAAAGAAAAGCCATAGTTAGACCAGTTCATTACCCATTCAACTGGACTTTTGTCACAGTTCAATGTATCTTCATGATAAGATCCCAGAAGAAATAGTAAGAGGAGGAGAATACCTTAATAAATGAAAAACTTACTGCCATATTATACTAAATGAGGAAAAACTCCAAGTTTTTCCTCTAAAAGTTAGGAATGAGACAAAGGCGTCTCCTTTCTTTCCTTTTGGTCAATACCTTGATTGACTTTTACTTTAAAGTAAGGCAGGGGAAAGAATTGAAAGGGATACAAAGAGGAAGGGAAAGAATCAATATTTGCATCTGTAGAAGGCATGGCCTTATACTTAAAAGAAAAAATGCTAAAGACCTCACTAGAAAACTCTTTAAGTGTTTTAATACTTTCAGCCAGGTCTCCAGATGCAATGAAATTGTCTTAGTTAGGGTTATTAGTGCTGTGATGAAGAACTGTAACTAAAGCAACTTGGGGAGGAAAGGGTTCATTCAGCCTCCACTTATAAATCACTGTCACTCTGAGAGGAAGTCAGGACAGGAACTCAGACGGGAAGCGGAGGCAGGAACTCAGACAGGAAGCAGAGGCAGGAACTCAGACAGGAACTCAGACCGCAAGCGGAGGCAGGACCTGATGCAGACGCCATGGACGGCTGTTTCTTACCGACCTGCTTCTACATGGCTAGCTCAGTCTACTTTCTTATAAAACCCCGGGTCACCAGCCCAGGGATGGCACCCCCTACAATAGGCTGGGCCCTCCCCCACTGATCACTAGCTGAGAAAATGCATTACAGCTGAATCTCATAGAGGCATTTCTTCAACTGAGCCTGTTTTCTCTCTGATAACTCTTGGTTGTGTCAAGTTGACACATAAAACCAGCCAGGTAAGGGATCTATCTAACACACAGAAACCTACCTAACACATACGGGCCTACCTATCACATAGGGGCCTACCTGACACAGTGTCCTAACTAACAAAAGAGCCTACCTAACATAACTCAGAGGCCCACTGAATACAGGGGCCTACCTAACACAGGGACTGTCATAGTCAATTGTTTTATTGCTGTGATGAAATACCATGACCAAAAAGCAAGCTGGGGAGGAAAGGGTTTATTTGGCTTATACTTTCATACTGCTGTTCATCGTTGAAGGAAGTCAGGACAAGAACTCAAGCAGGGCTGGAACCTGGAGGTAGGAGCTGATAGAGGCCATGGAGTGGTGCTTGCTTAACATGGCTTGTTCAGCCTGCTTTCTTATAGAACCCAGGACTAACGAGCCCAGGGATAGCACCACCCATAATAGGCTGGGCCCTCCCCATTGATCACTAATTGAGAAAATGCCTTACAGCTGAATCTCATGGATGCATTTCTTCAAGTGAGCTAATTTTCTTTCTGATGACTCTCGGTTATGTCAAGTTGACACATGAAACCAGCCAGTACAGGGACCTACCTAATGCTAGGTCCTATGACACAGAAGGGTGATACTGGTTTGCTCCCCTGGCTTGCTCAGACTGCTTTCTTGTAGAACTCAAGACCATTAGCCCTGGGATGGCACCACTTACAATAGGCTGGGCCTTCCCCCACTAATCACTAGTTAAGAAAATGCCCTAGAAGCTTGCCTACAGCCCCATCTTATGGAGGCATTTTCTTACTTATGATTCCATCTTCTCAGATGACTTTAGCTGCGTCAAGTTGACATAAAACTATCCAGCACAAAAATCAACAGAAAAATTAGTAGCTTTTCTATATAGAAATACTGAATTTGCTCAGAAAGAAATTAGGACAAAATCACACTCACTATAGCAGTTTGAATATGTTTGACCCATATAGACTCATGTATTTGAATGCTTGGCCAACAGGGAGTGGAACTACTAGCAGGTGGGTCCCTGTTGGAGGAAGTGTGTCACTGTGGGGGTGAGCTTTGCCAGTCTTCTGTCTGATTTTAGATCAAGAACTCTCATCTCCTCCTGAGCCATGCCTGCCTGGATGCTGCCATGCTCCTGTCTTGATTGATAATGGACTGGACTTCAGAACCTGTAAGCCAGCTCCAATCAAATGTTGTTCTTTTTTTTTTTTTTTACATTGCGTAATTTTTATGGCTGGAGTTCAATTTTGCTTTGTTCAGATTAGGTCTTTGCCCTGGTTCTTCCCTCTTGCAATTTTAAAGGAGATTGTAGGGTTTTTTGTTCTTTTGTTTTTTGTTTTTTTATTTTAGATATTTTCTTTATTTACATGCAAATTTCTCCATTCCCAGTTTCCCCTCCAAAAAACAAAGAAACAAACAAATACAACAAAACCAAACCCCTGTTGCCTCCCCCTTCCCCATGCCTGCCACCCCGCCCTCTCCCACTTTCTGGCCCTGGCATTCCCCTACACTGGGGCTCAGAACCTTAAAAGGGCCGAGGTCCTCTCCTCCTATTGATGATCGACTTTGCAATCCTCTACCATACACATGCTGCCTGAACAATCAGACCCCTCCATGTGCAGTCCTTGGTTGGTGGTTGAGACCCCTGGGAGCTCCGAGGGTACTTTCAAGAGTTGCCTTGGTCATGATGTCTGTTCACAGCAGTAAAACCCTAACTAAGACACTCACAATAGTCTGAAAATATTAAAGAGTAAGTCTAGTGAAACCTATATAATGAAAACTTTAAGATTCTGAAGGAAGAAACTGAAGAGAGCTAAGGCCTCTCAAAGCTTGCAGATTGGTAGAGTTTGTATCATGACAATTGCTGTATGACTGTAAAGCAATCTATAGACCCAACACAATTCCCATCCAAGTAAGGACACTGTTCGTAGGAACAGAGAAAAGAAAACAGAAGTTCACAGGGAAGCACAGACTTTGGATAGTGAAAGCAGTCTGATCAGAAGTAAAAGTGTGGTCAGTATCATAATACCTGACCCCAAATTATGATGCAGAGAGACCAGGATAGCAAGATATTGGTACCAAGACCGTGCATGTGGACCAATGGAAAAAGTACTCAGAAACAATCTCACCAAGCCTCAGCCACCATTTGACAAAGACGGAAAGTACATTAAAATAGAGAGGCAGTTCCTTCAAGAAATGGGGTTAGAGAGATGTCTCAGGGGTTAGGAGTGCAATCACAACTGCATGTAACTTCACTTTCAAGAAGATTCCACATCTCTGGCCTCCCGGGGAACTGCACTCACATGCATATCCTGCCGCCTCTCCTGCATACATACCCATAACTAAAAAAATAATAGAAATTAAGATAGACTCAGTGCTGGATACGCACATGCAGAAGAATGACACCAGGTCTACATCTTTCACCCTGCACCGAAAGTCAAAACAGCTCAAAAAGCTGAAAATGAAACTCTGGAACTGTTAGATTAAAATTTGGGAAAACAGTTCACAATATAGGCAAAGAGTTTCTGAGGACTCTAGCCGCTCAGGAAGTCCTAGCAATGATTGACAAATGGGATCCGACGAAATTAAAAACTTCTGTGCTGGAAAGACACTTCTAGCAGAACAAAGAGAGAGCCTATGGAACGGGAGGAAAAATCTTTGTCAACTATACATCTGACAAGGGATTAATATCTGCAAAGGCCTGAAAACAAATTAAACACCAAAACAACTCATTCAGTTAATAAATAAGAAAATAAATAGGACTGGAAATTCTCAAAAGCAGAAACAACTAATACATGAGAAAAATGTTTAACATCCTTAGCCAGGGAAAGTGACATTTCAGAGCTGAACTGCAAGCCAGGCACAGTGATGCAGGCTTTCCTCCCAGCGTGTGGGAGGCAGATGCTGGTGGGATCTCTGTGATTTGGAGGCCAGTATGGTTTACAGAATAAGTTCCAGACTACCTAAGGCCACACATTCTCTATAGGAATAGAGAAAACCAAACCAAAAACAAAAAACCAAACCAAACTAATAAAGGACCCAACCCTTAAGTTCATAGGGAAGCACAGAAGACTCTGGGTAGTGAAAGCAAGCCTAGTCAGGAGGAGAAACATGGTCACTATCACAACACCAGGCCCCAAATTATAATACAGAGAGACAAAGATGGTATGGTATTGGTATTAATACCAAGAGATGACTCAGCAGTTATGAACACTGGCTTTTCTTCCAGAAGATCCAGGTTCAATTCCCTGGACCCAGGGGGCAGTTCCAGTTCCAGGGGATCTGGCTTCTTCACACAGACACACATTCATGGAAAAAACAATGTACATGAAAGTAAATCAACATTTTAAAAGGCAGTTTTTGGTTAGGCAATGTCATATAATACATTTCTAAAGCTTACATTGTTAATCTTTTACTGTTAAAAAATGTATTGGAGGGGGCTGGTGCACTGACAGACCTTGGGCACAAGCTCCACAGCCAGTCCCACAACACCCAGAGGAAGCTCCACTCCCAGGTGCTCTAACATGCCCAGGATCAGAGGTGAGGAGGACACAATACTGTCCCAACACTGGGAGTAACTGGGACCAGCAGGACCCAGGCACACAGGAACTCCACCAGCCCAATGGCACTGGTTGCTTCTGGTCTGTCTGGGCTGGTGCCCTGAGTAGACCTTGGGCACAAGCTCTGCAGCCAGTCCCACAACACCCAAAGGAAGCTCTACTCCCAGGTGTTCTAACAAGCCCAGGGTCACAGGATCCCAGAATCACAATATCACAGAGACAGCTTGACTATGAGGAGTTCTGACACAACTAGGATCACAGGAAGGACAGGCTCCAGTCAGATTTAGCAAGGGCAGGTAGCACTAGAGATAACCAGATGGTGGGGCAAGCATAAGAAAATAAGCAACACAAACCAAGGTTACTTGGCATCATCAGAACCTATTACTCCCACCATTGTAAGTCCTGGACACACCATTACACCAGAAAAGCAAGATTCAGGTCTAAAATCACTTCTCATGGTGATGATACAGGACTTTAAGATAGACATAATAGCACCCTCAAAAAAATATAGGAGAACACAGGTAAACAGCTAGAAGCCCTTCAAGAGGAAACACA
>NW_022196896.1:52635012-52639667 GCF_008632895.1 Mastomys coucha | reverse complement strand
CTAGAAGATCATGGGCAGATGTCATACAGACCCTAAGAGAACACAAATGCCAGCCCAGGCTACTATACTCAGCAAAATTCTCAATTACCATAGATGGAGAAAACAAGATATTCCAAGACAAAACAAAATTTATACAATATCTTTCCACAAAGGATAATAGATGGAAAACATCAACATAAGGAGCAAAACTACACCACAGAAGAAACAATAAAGTAATCTTTCAACAAATCCACACAAACCTAATTTCACCTCTAAAACAACAGGGAGTAACAATTACTTTTTCTTAATATCTTAATATGAAAATTAATATTACCAACATATCCTAACTGATTGAAATCCAAAAACATGAGGAATTAGAAATTTGTTGTTTGCCATCCAATGGTCTCTCTAATTTGGTAATTGGAGAAATAGGTCCAATATTATACAATCTATATACACTTTCTGCTTGTTTGTACATGACAGTGTCTTGCTGTGTACAACATAATGGTCTTGAGATCTTGCTTCTCCTATCCCAGCCTCTCTATTAGTAGTCTTGTTTATTTCATGTTTTTACACTATACTATGGTTTTCAGAACAGCTTACATATTTTAAAAGTATTTATATACCCAAAAGAAATATAGACAATTAAATTGGGAGGGAGCTTGTAAGAGAACAACAAAGAGTGAGACTGAATGCTTTGCTTGACGTTTGTAACTCTTGTATCAAGTTACCACAGTAAGAGCCAAGATTTTAAGCTCTACTAAATACAAAACCAAGAAACAAACAAAAACACTTTATATATTTATGTTCATTTAAGAAAATATTAATAGTGATGTATTATTGTGAAATATACAGTTAATACATTTGGAGTTATTTAAAATTTATATTGAGAAAAACATTTGTATTTTCAGTATTGCTGTAGACAAACATCTACATAAGACTTAAATTGGTTGTTGGTTTATATCAAACAACTTTTATAATACTCATTTTGATTGTTATAATATTTTATAAATTTTAAAGAATATTACAAAAAAGATATTATAGGTATTGAAGGGGGAGTATCAGGGAGAAGTTGGGGTACAAACAGAAAACAAGAATGTGATTTAATTCTATTTACTTAAAATATGTTTTTAAATGTTAACAAATTCAGATAAATTGATATCATGTAACTTTTCTCATCATATTGCAATAAAACTTAAAAAAATGTAATGGAGAACTAGAGTGATGACAATGTCTCAAAATAAGTAAATAAAATTTAAAACCTATACTGAGATGATGTCTCACAATAGTTACAATGACTACAAATGAGGGGGAAATGCTAGCAAAAATGCGGGGTGGGAATAAACAAAACCAGCATATACTATTGGTGAGAATTTAAATCAGTCAAGACACTGGAGAAATCAGGATGAAGATTCTTCAAAAACATTAAAAATATATCTACTTTTGATCTAGCTATACAATCCCTGCATATATACCTAAAGGAATTGGCATCGCCAAACTACATACATAAATATGTGACCACAGCTACTGTAGCATTCCTCACGTATGCAGTCTGTCCAGATGTGTATCAACAGATGAATGGATAAAGAAATGTGAGATAGACACATAGTGTAGCCTGTTCAACCATCAAGAATACAACTTATATGTCACTCACAGGAAAATAGGTGAAACCAGAGATTATCATGTTAAGTTCAATATGCCAGACTCAGAACTACAAATGCCATGTTTTTTTTCTCATAGGTGAATTCTAGATTTAAAAGATGTACTAAGAACATATGTATAGGGAACAATGATAAAGACCCTAAATGTTTCTATATAAGACTGTGAAAAAGCAGGAGTTAGAAGGTGTGGTCAGGGGAGGGGTCCATAGAATATCTGGGGATGTTATAGAGAACTAGAAACATAACAAACTCATGCTCTACAATGACAGTATTTGCAAAAACACCTGACCATCTATAGGACAGGATGTAGGACAGTGATTCTCAACCAAAGGTCATGACCCCTTTGGGGAGTCGAAAGACCCTTTTACAGGGGTCACATGTTAGATATCCTGCCTATCTGATATTAAATTATAATTCATAACACTAGCAAAATTACAGCTTTGAAGTGGCAATGAAATAATCTTATGGGCATGTGTGGGGGTCACCCCACCGTGAGGAACTGTATAAAAGGGTCTCACCATTAGGAAGGCTGAGGACCCTTTATCTAGAGCTGCCAAAGAAACAAGCCTATTAAGTAGTTCTTGATCAGTGTTGCCCTTAAAACACATATGTGGGATTACTTTGACAAGAATTACTGAAGTGGAAAGACCCATTCCAATTCCTTGTGCTGTAGGGAAGGACTACAGAGAAAAGGAGAAAATCAGCAGAGCCAAGTGTTCATTTCCTTCTTCTCCCTGAGAGAGGATGCAGTGTGATCAGCTGCCTCAAGCTCTTGCTACCATGATGTCCTTGCTTTGTCCCCAGGAACCACAACAAACCAGTAAACTGTTTTAAGTTGTCTTTGCCTTATGTTCTATGTAAGCAATGGCAAAGTAACTTAATGTAGATACATAACTAAATGCCCCACAAAATATATATGTACATATATATATGTCTGTCTGTCTATCTGTCTGTCCATATATCTATCTATCTATCTATCTATCTATCTATCTATCTATCTATCTATCTATCTATCTATCTATTTTTCTACATACATACATACATACATACATACATACATACATACACACATACATATATGGATGATAGGACATAAAAGAACAGGGATGCATGTTGCCCATGCAGGGATGCATGGGCAACAAACAAAGGAGGATAATGAGTGTGACTAGGAGTGAAGTATAAAGACACACATGATTGACAACATCATTAGGACCCTCATTATTAATGCATGCTAATTTTAAAGAAATTATCAAAAGTGACAATAAAAATGATTGTAAACTGAGAAATAATTTTATGAGGAGAAGAGAAGTGGATTGCCTGGAGGGTTTTTCAAACACGATGGGGATGTAAATCTTGGCCTGAGCATGAAGTAATTAGATCTCATGTCATTCTAACTCTACTCATTGTTCACAACCCACCTTGTTCTAAAAAGACTTAAGGGCAGAAAGCATCCCAGGCAAAGAAAGCCTTATTGCGTTGTTTTCCCTTGAATGGGAAATGACCATTTTAATAGTTTCTGTTACTTTTCTACTAAATCATTTACAATTACCCTGTGCTAGTTCATATCAGCTTTCATGATGATATTTTAAAAGTTCTACTGAGTTCTACGTCCCTGCAGCAGGAGTAATCGCACATATAGGCTAGGGTCCACTTCTGACCTGTAATACAGGTCAGAGTATCTATACAGATGATTAAATATGACTCGTTAAGCTGTTCTTTTCTTTTCTGTTGTCTAGAGAAATCTCTATGCTGTAATTGTACCTGGTACAACTGAATCACTTTTGAACCTTTGCTAAAAAATGTTGGTTGTGCACATCTGAGTGGGTTTGCTTCTAGAATCTCTGCTTGGATCCATTGTCTGTACATGTATTAACTTTGGGGCCAAACTTTTGAAGTTCTGTCACAGCTCTGTGAATCCCTGGCCAGGTAGTGGCAGTCCCCTGACAGTTTCCTTCACTTCTGAAGTTTTTCCACTGTTCTGTGTCCTTTGTGTTTCTATATGAAGTTCACATTCTGTTAACTTTAGCACTGACTGCTCCAGCATAGAACTGACACATCAGTTTGGGCAGAACAGTACCTTTAAACAAACAAACAAACAAACAAACAAACAAACACATAGATCAATTACCAAGGTTTTTTTTACAATATAACCCTTACCCCAATTCACTACATGTTCAAGCTCTTCCTTCTGCACTTCAGACAGTTAAAATATATCCTCCTCTTCTGCACTCACAGAGAACCCAGTTCAGTTTGGTATGTTTATGTTATTTTCATTATCAGAATGGTTTATATCTTTAAGACACCAAGCATAGACCCTGTGTTCTTCTGGCAGCGTATTTAATCTGCTACCATTCCCGTCCACATGCTTCTATGTTTTAAAATTTTTTCTTTTAACAATTTCTCTCTCTCTCTCTCTCTCTCTCTCTCTCTCTCTCTCTCTCTCTCTCTCTCTCTTTCTCTCTCTCTCTCTCTTTCTTTGTCTCTCTCTCTCTGTTTGTATCTCTGTCTGTCTGTCTGCTTGTGTGTGTGTGTGTGTGTGTGTGTGTGTGTGTGTGTAGCTTATGCATGTGCCTGTGAAGGCCAGAAGAGGGTCAGGTTCTTTGGAATGGATATTTCAGGCCCCTAAGAGAAGCCCTATATGGGTACTAGGGACTGAACTTGGGTGTTCTACGAGAGCTGTATGTGCTCTTAATATCTAAGCCATCACTTTAGCTTCTCTTTGTCCTCTTCATAGTACATAAAGTTGTGCTCTGTCATTAACATCCCAAACAATGCTTGATGGGCTTGTACATGTGTTTTGGACTCATTTAAATGTGGAACCAACAAGTTGTGTGTAAAAGAGTCAGTCACAATCAATCAGGAAGGACAAGAACAGAGGGCAAAAGGGTTTTTTTTGGGGGGGAGGGGGTGCCAGTGAGAAGGCTCAGTGGGTTTGAGGTGCATTTGTGCAGGCCTGACCACCTGAGTTTGATCCTCAGATCCCACAAGGTGGCAGAAGAGAGCAGATTCCCAAGG